>NC_081793.1:20012598-20322598 GCF_963082965.1 Carassius carassius
TTAAGTTCTCCAGGCAGTATGACCAGGTTGTGGCATTCAAGCCCACGGGCTGGACATTCAACCAAAGTGCAAGAGTAGAAGACATCCAGCCTCAGATTCAGGGGAACATATTCACGGTACAGTATGTGTCAGTTTAGATTATGAACAATTTAATAGAATGATTTTACTTAACTGACTCACTATAGCAAGTGTTTAAGTGCAGATATTACAATACAATTGAAATATGAGTTTGCCTGTAATATGTCTGGGTTGTTGACATTAACAGGAAAGGTTTTTGGCAAAATCAGCCAGTAGTGCACATGTAGGGCTGCACTGACTTCTAACATTTTTAGAAAATTGGGCCACTTCACGTGAAACTTAAATTGCAAATCCAAACAAGCCTCAATCAAGGGAAGCAGATGTACACCAAGTTGTGGTTTTTGCATTTTGATTGATAAGAGGGAAAAAAATACCCTCTATTTTGTCTGGTGAATGAGTTTGTATTTTTGTCATCCTTTTAAATCAAAATGGAAATAAGACGTTTAAAAAAAAAAGCGAATAAAAAACACCTTATCATATTGCTTCATTTGCTTGCATTTATGATGGACAGTTTTATGGCACTTTAATAGGTTTGCTCCATTTTGCTTAATGGTAGGTCTATACCAATAAAACAAAAATGCCGGAAAACATGCTATCTTTTTATTGCTATCTGTCACACCATCCCTTCCTCAATAAGATCTTAAAGAGGATTGCCTTCCATAGAACTGATTGTCAGTGTAGACACAACACACAGCCTTGTCATTCTGTTCCACTAACTGGCAAGATTATACCTAATGGCTTTGTATGTGGAATGTAATTATATTATATTGATTTTTCTCCCTTCCTGCAGTTAGAAATGCTGAATGTCGTTTCAGGCTAAAAACAGCATGCCCTGTACAGATTCAGCAGATGTGATTTGACCCAGAGAAAAACTCAAGATGCCAGGATTTGCAAGCCCAGGGTTTTAATTTCATGATATCAGCGGTCTGTAGCCCAACCAGGTGCTGCCTCAAGCAGTAGATGCATCTCATTTCACAAGCTCCACTGGAATCTGAGATGTCCAGCATAGGAATTAATGTGAATTTGTACACAAAGACACTATATAATTGTGAAATAATTATTATCATGGTTGGTTTACACACTTTTGACGGTGGCAAGGAGATTATGATATGAGGAGATTTTCCCAGCATGTAAAAGATTTTGAGAGATACTATACTACTCTACACTTATCTGTTCTAGGTATATTCCCTACAGTGAGAACAGTAGTTATCTCGAGCTGAAGTGTTTTGTGCAGTGACTGCAGCCGAAAAAGATCATTCTAATGGTGAATGTGGGCAGCTGGAGGAGCAGGAAAGCCATGGAGGGCTTCTTTTGTGAGTGGCAGACTGAACCTAGAAACCTCAGCACAACGTCATGTGCCTGAGACACCCAAGCAGTGGAACAAGGCAATAAAGTAAACTGACATCCACAATCAAACCTTTGGCCGAACAGTCCTTTATTGATTGGGCTAGTATTACTCAGTGGACCATTTCAAATGTAAGAGTTTTGCAGTGCCTTTTCAAATTTAAAAAAAAAAAAAAAAAATTTCCAGCCTGCCTTTTTAAGTGCTGGTTGTGTGATGGTTAATAGTGTTGCCTTTTATGAATGGCTTCCCTTGCCGGTGGCAAATGCTTTAATGGACCACATTTTCACTTTTATTTTAGTTTATTTTTTATTTAATTTTTTACTTTGACGGTTTTATATATTAAAGTGTTTCCAAAGGAAATAAATTGTATCCACTCTACACTTGTTTCATTAATGATCTTGTTCTCTGAATCACATTTTTATTTCATATTTGTGCATGTACAAGATGATATATTTTTCATACGAAAAGTCACTTAAATGCTGCAGTGTCAATTTTTTGTAATGTATTTACTACATTATAATATCTGAACCTCATTTCAATTTGAAAAAAAAAAAAAACAAGACAAAAAAAACATTTGGATTTGCTACCAATGTGACATAATGCAGCCGTCAGTTTATAAAACACATTCTTTGCCAAAGTTTTGTAATAAAAGATACCTAGATGTGAATGTATATGCTGTACAGGAGCAATCAGAATTCAGGTTATAAGAATACAAGATTAATATAAGATTATGTTTTAATATAATTCAGTTTGTGTTAGAGTGACACCATGTGGCTACAAAATATACTGCAGTTAAATGCAATTTCAGTTCACAGATTCACAGGTTTAATGATCAGTAAAATACTGCTCAGACTATCTGTAATGCTATCTAACATTTATTTACTGCTTTAGGAAAGTTCTATTAAACTAAATGTACAGAATAGTGCTAAAAGACAATTATAGCAAGTCATTCCTTTGATAACTTTTTTAAGAATGACAATAGCTCAGCAAATTCAAACATTAACAAGAGCAATTTCTTTTTTTTTACTGTTAATAAGCCGTAAATCCTTGAGGGTTGTGTGAAAAGCGATACTTTCAGCCTGTATGTACAGACACTAACACATCCTAAATACCAGTGAAGTATTTAGAAATCACCAAGAGAGAGACTGGAAGTTGTACTACATTAGAGCACTTTCATGAGCTCATGTTGTTTTACATGTCAATGTCAATGTCAATGTCAAAGTCACCTTTATTTATATAGCGCTTTAAACAAAATACATTGCGTCAAAGCAACTGAACAACATTCATTAGGAAAACAGTGTCAATAATGCAAAAATGATAGTTAAAGGCAGTTCATCATTGGATTCAGTTATGTCATCTCTGTTCAGTTAAATAGTGTCTGTGCATTTATTTGCAATCAAGTCAACGATATCGCTGTAGATGAAGTGTCCCCAACTAAGCAAGCCAGAGGCGACAGCGGCAAGGAACCGAAACTCCATCGGTGACAGAATGGAGAAAAAAACCTTGGGAGAAACCAGGCTCAGTTGGGGGGCCAGTTCTCCTCTGACCAGACGAAACCAGTAGTTCAATTCCAGGCTGCAGCAAAGTCAGATTGTGCAGAAGAATCATCTGTTTCCTGTGGTCTTGTCCTGGTGCTCCTCTGAGACAAGGTCTTTACAGGGGATCTGTATCTGGGGCTCTAGTTGTCCTGGTCTCCGCTGTCTTTCAGGGATGTAGAGGTCCTTTCTAGGTGCTGATCCACCATCTGGTCTGGATACGTACTGGATCCGGGTGACTGCAGTGACCCTCTGATCTGGACACAGACTGGATCTGGTGGCTACGGTGACCTCGGAACAAGAGAGAAACAGACAAATATTAGCGTAGATGCCATTCTTCTAATGATGTAGCAAGTACATAGGTTGTTATGGGAAGTGTTTCCGGTTCCGGTTTACCTAATTAATGCAGCCTAAAAATCCTTTAACGGATTTGGATAATAAAAGCATATTAGTATGTTATGTGTATGCCAGGTTAAAGAGATGGGTCTTTAATCTAGATTTAAACTGCAAGAGTGTGTCTGCCTCCCGAACAATGTTAGGTAGGTTATTCCAGAGTTTGGGCGCCAAATAGGAAAAGGATCTGCCGCCTGCAGTTGATTTTGATATTCTAGGTATTATCAAATTGCCTGAGTTTTGAGAACGTAGCGGACGTAGAGGATTATAATGTAAAAGGAGCTCATACATGACTGTCTACTGTTTGCAAGAACAGTCCTGTTCAACATATAGAAAAAAATGTATGATAAATTTTTACCTCGATTTTAAAAGAGAATTGAAGGGATTAAGAAGAAGAAGAGTAGCACAACATGGGATTTTGTTTTTGTCCTCAGCAGGGTTCAGAATGCAGAGGAATTGAGCCCTTACGAAAATTAACCATGGTTTTACTACAAATAAAACCAAAAAACCATGGTTACTATAGTTAAACCATGGTAACTACAAATTAACCATGGTTTTGCTATTTTAACCATGGTTTAACCATGGTATTTTAGTAAATCTGTGGTTATACAAATGGTAGTCAACACGCCAAAAAACCATGGGTTACTACAGTTTTACTATAATAAAACCATGGTTATATTTCGTAAGGGAGTCTAGGAGCCTTCGAGTGGTCGGTTTAATCTGGAGCAAGAGCAAAAACGTGTAAGTTCAACCATAGACATATTTTAGCTCTGATTACATTTACAATATCATTCCTGTACTTTGACTCATGACTAACTCGCTCTTGCTGAGTCTTGCTGAGACAGTGCACTATAGACCCCGTGAGGAACAGTTCCACTCATTCTCTACTATAGGTGAGGAAGAATTGTATAAACTTGTTAAATCATCTAAACCAACAACATGTCACCCTATACCATCTTAGCTCCTAAAAGAGGTCCTTCCAGAAGTCATAGATCCTCTTCTGACTATTATTAATTCCTCATTGTCATTAGGATATGTCCCCAAAACCTTCAATCTGGCTGTTATTAAGCCTCCCATCAAAAAACCACAACTTGACCCCAAAGAACTAGTTAATTATAGACCAATCTCAAATCTCCCTTTTCTGTCCAAGATACTAGAAAAGGTGGTATCCTCACAATTATATTCCTTCTTAGAGAAAAATGGTATATGTGAGGATTTCCAGTCAGGATTTAGACTGTATCATAGTACTGAGACTGCTCTCCTTAGAGTTGCAAATTACCTGCTCTTATCATCTGATCGTGGTTGTATCTCTCCATTAGTTTTATTGGATCTTAGTGCTGCGTTTGACACAATTGAATACAACATTCTTTTGCATAGACTTGAACACTTTGTTGGCATTAATGGAAGTGCATTAGCATGGTTTAAATCGTACTTATATGACCGCCATCAGTTCGTAGCAGTGAATGAAGATGTATCATATCGATCACAAGTGCAGTATGGAGTACCTCAAGGCTCAGTATTAGGGCCCCTACTCTTCACGCTTTATATGTTACCCTTGGGAGATATCATCAGGAAACATGGTATTAGCTTTCACTGTTATGCTGATGATACTCAGCTCTATATTTCTTCGCGGCCCGGTGAAACACACCAATTTGAAAAACTAATGGAATGCATAGTCGATATAAAAAACTGGATGACGAGTAATTTCTTACTGCTGAATTCTGAAAAAACAGAGGTGTTAATTATAGGACCTAAAAACTCTGCATGTAATAACCTAGAACACTGTCTAAGACTTGATGGCTGCTCTGTCAATTCTTCGTCATAAGTTAGGAACCTAGGTGTGCTATTTGATCGCAATCTTTCCTTAGAAAGTCACGTTTCTAGCATTTGTAAAATTGCATTTTTTCCATCTCAAAAATATATCTAAGTTACGGCCTAAGCTCTCAATGTCAAATGCAGGAATGTTAATCCATGCATTTATGACCTCAAGGTTAGATTATTGTAATGCTCTATTGGGTGGTTGTTCTGCATGCTTAGTAAACAAACTACAGCTAGTCCAAAATGCAGCAGCAAGAGTTCTTACTAGAACCAGGAAGTATGACCATATTAGCCCGGTCCTGTAAACACTGCACTGGCTCCCTATCAAACATCGTATAGATTTTAAAATATTGCTTATTACTTATAAAGTCCTGAATAGTTTAGCATCTCAGTATTTGAATGAGCTCCTTTAATATTATAATCCTCTACGTCCGCCACGTTCTCAAAACTCAGGCAATTTGATAATACCTAGAATATCAAAATCAACTGCGGCAGATCCTTTACCTATTTGGCGCCTAAACTCTGGAATAACCTACCTAACATTGTAAACTCTTGCAGTTTAAATCTAGATCAAAGACCCATATCTTTAACCTGGCTTACACATAACATACTAATATGCTTTTAATATCCAAATCCGTTAAAGGATTTTTAGGCTGCATTAATTAGGTAAACCCGAACCGGGAACACTTCCCATAACACCCAATGTACCTGCTACATAATTAGAAGAATGGTATCTACACTAATATTTGTCTGTTTCTCTCTTATTCCGAGGTCACCGTAGCCACCAGATCCAGTCTGTATCCAGATCAGAGGGTCACTGGAGTCACCCCGGATCCAGTACGCATCCAGACCTGATGGTGGATCAGCACCTAGAAAGGACCTCTACTGCCCTGAAAGACAGCGGAGACCAGGACAACAAGAGCCCCAGATACAGATCCCCTGTAAAGACCTTGTCTCAGATGACCACCAGGACAAGACCACAGGAAACAGATGATTCTTCTGCACAATCTGACTTTGCTGCAGCCTGGAATTGAACTGCTGGTTTCGTCTGGTCAGAGGACAACTGCCCTCCCCCCCCCCCCAACCACCCCCCCCCCCCCCCCCCCCCCACCAAATGAACCTGGTTTCTCCCAAGGTTTTTTTCTCCATTCTGTCACCGATGGAGTTTCGGTTCCTTGCCGCTGTCGCCTCTGGCTTGCTTAGTTGGGGTCACTTCATCTACAGCGATATCGTTGACTTGATTGCAAATAAATGCACAGACACTATTTAAACTGAACAGAGATGACATCACTGAATTCAAAGATAAACTGGCTTTAACTGTCATTTTGCATTATTGACACACTGTTTTCCTAATGAATGTTGTTCATTTGCTTTGATGCAATGTATTTTGTTTAAAGTGCTATATAAATAAAGGTGACTTGACTTGACTTGACATTTAGATACACTAGAGAGGAAAAGAAATGTGGCGGCTAAACTACGGTAAACATAAGAGGTAGTATTTGTAGTTTGTCTTATATTCACCATGTTGGGCTGAACCAGGAGTGTCTTGCTCTTTTATTTTGAGGTTACACCACTGGCTCAAAAAAAAATTGATTTTTATTTAAAAAAATAATTTAATAAAAATAAAAAAAAATTAAAAAAACTTGCATGAACTAGATGATACTTTTGGGCTCAGCCTAATTTTCCATTATATAGTATTTTTGGAGTTATAACATTTTTTTATAAATCTGTGAGAATCGTGTGTGTTTCACTGAAGAATGGAAAACATGTAATTATAAAACATGAAACTCACATAGTATAGTATAGTCACAAGATTCCATTGTTTGACAACTAAATTCTGCACTTTAGGATGTTGTTTTCTACTGAATTGACCTTCTACAAATGTACTAAACATGTATTTTTGACCTAATGATAAGGCATAAATCATCTCTTGCCTAGAACTGACCTGTTCAGCTTAATGGTGGCACATTTTCCATTGAGTTTTTAGAGTTTTTATTTTTAGTACAGCTATTTTGTATTCCATAAATCCTGGGATGACAATAAAATATGATCCATTATGATGGTGCTGATTTTTTTTTTTTTTAAGTTAAACTGTAACTTTGTAAGACAATTAAAAATGATGATGTAAGTCTCAAGAATAAGGTTGCAAAAATATTTCTGACTTGCCTTTGTAATATGAGTAATAATTACTTGGACAAGATCAGTGCTGGATACTTTTGAAAAGCGTGATGCATAATGATTTGTGAATAAAATGGTAAAAATCAAAGAAGAAATTTGTCTTTTGTATGTTCAAGAAGGATACAATTGGCTTTAAATCTAACGATTAATGTAAAAAAAAATTTAATGGTAAACAAACAAGCATTGTCTAACAGGTTAAACAGAGGTAAATGAGAGTTTTTCATACACCTGAATACATCGAACAAAGGATGTGGTTTATTTATGTGGTTATACTGAATTATGATATAAGTGTTTGGTTTTTATAAGTGAAAAAAGAATTATATCCCTGCATGATAGTAAACCTTTTTTTTATGTGAAATGTAAATAGCAGCTTTCGTCTTACGTGGAAGCTATAGATATTTTTTTTGCTGGGAAGTCGTCGCCTAATGGTTAGAGAGTCGGACTTCCAATCGAAAGGTTGTGAGTTCGAGTCCCGGGCCGGCAGGAATTGTGGGTGGGGGGAGTGCATGTACAGTTCTCTCTCCGCCTTCAATACCACGACTTAGGTGCCCTTGAGCAAGGCACTGAACCCCCAACTGCTCCCTGGGTGCTGCAGCATAAATGGCTGCCCACTGCTCTGGGTGTGTGCTCACAGTGTCTGTGTGTGTTCACTGCTCTGTGTGTGTGCATTTCGGATGGGTTAAATGCAGAGCACAAATTCTGAGTATGGGTCACCATACTTGGCTGAATGTCACGTCACTTTCACTTTTATAGGTTTGTCTCTTTCAGTGGATTTGTAGTATTTTAGCTCATGGCTGTGAGCACAAAGAAGTGGCTCTTCCATGATTTCTGCAATGATTTATAAAGCATCTTAGATGAAATACATAGATAATACATATAAACGGTTGATATTTCTTTGTAGGAAACCAGATGTTTTACCATATTTTTTATAGAAGGAGGGGACTTTAGTAGAAAACCTGCACACACTTCCCCCACCCCAGCTGCTTCATTGTGACATGAAGCATTTGAATCTGTTACAGAGGAATACGAATGATTAACCAGAATTGAACCGTTCATCACTCTCTGTAATAGTTGATTTTTTTCTGATATTTCATCTCTGGCTATTCTGTTTCCAGTCAGTCTGTATTGTTTTAAATAGATTTCAGACATACCTGATTTACCGCTGCTGTTCATTTGGATGATGTTAAATCTCTGGCAAAACAGACATATGTGTTGTAAGTAATGTCTTTATTACACACATCAGATAATACTTAAGCAATGGTGCATGAGAATATTCAAAATAGAAAAAGCCACAGTACTGTATTTTACACAACTGTATTTATGAAGTAAAAAAAAGAAATATTATATATATATATATATATATATATATATATATATATATATATATATAAACAAACAATCAGTTGACACACTCTTTAAAATATCTTCTTTTGTGTTCCACAGAGAATAACAAGTCATATAGGTTTTGAAATGATATGAAGGTGAGTAAATGATGGCAGAATTTTCATTTGAATGTTCAAATTCAAATAGGAATATTAATATTTGGAAAACCAAAACAAAGCTTTTTATTGTAAGTACATGACCAAACCTCCTGTTTCATAGTCAAATAGTTACGGACCTATTTACACTGGGTGATTTTCAGTCTAATTCTTTAAACCAAAGAAAGATGCAGATTGCCAAAAAAAAAAAAAAAAAAAAAAATATATATATATATATATATATATATATATATATATATATATAGTGTAGTAGTAGTGTAGCCATAATTTCTTAATGTGCTCAAATAAATCAGATCAGTTTAGTCATTGGATCAGTAGATTATAAATGGATTACCTTAACTACTGTGTGTGTGTCACAGTCCTGTTTTCACAATTATGAAAGTCATGATTTTGTTGGTCGCTTGTATGTAGACTTCTACTGTCGCTGAATAAGGTGGAGTTTCTGGTTATGTGTCCTTCCTTTGCTGAAAACATTTTAGGATTTTTGGTCACAGAAACTACCTGGTCCTTACTGGCAATGACTTGAAAACACGTCAAAGGCGAAGCATGTTGATTCTTTTCCTTGATGTCTGAGATCAAGGTGGTTATTTACACAAATTCATTCCAAATATAGATTAGTGAAATTCCACCACATTCAAACTTCCGTGTGAATGGCACATATGACTTGTTTTTCTTAATTTCTGATTATATCATATATGTAAAATAATTATATCACATGGCTCAAGTAAATCGTCTCAGGTTTGTAACCTTGGTTTCCGAATGTAACCATGGTTCCCTGAGAGGGAACGAGACACTGCGTCCTCTAGGGGTCGCTTTGGGCAACACCTCGTCGTGACCCGTGTCTGAAGCATAGTTTGAAAAACGCCAACATGTTGGATGGTGACAGCCTCTGACGTCACTACCGGCGCGACTATAAATACGCGCCCGTAGGACCCGTCACTTATCTTCTTCGTGAAGCTTGTGTTCGAAGCATGGCAGGGAGCTAGAGGATGCAGTGTCTCGTTCCCTCTCAGGGAACCATGGTTACATTCGTAACCTGAGACGTTCCCTGTCAAGGGAACTTCGAACTGCATCCTCTAGGGGTCGCTTTGGGGAACAGTATACCCACGCCGCCATGCTGAGGGGAGTGCAAGCCCTCACCATATAGGATTTTAGAAAGAACGCAGAGTACTAGCGTGCGAACTTACCACAGTTTGGATTTCAGAAAGTGTGCAAAAAGACTTCACGTGCACACTTACCATAGCATGGATTTACAAATACTGTTCTAAGGAGGTGCTCTCGTGGCACACTGATAGCGCAGCTCATAGATGGAATGGCCGAAGCAGAGCAATTGGAGGAAGAAATGTACAGATGAAGCCTCGACCACGCCTGTACCATGGCGTCCAGCCCCAGTGGAGCTGGATGAGTCAGAGGAAGCCAGAGGGGATAGTGCGATGCTCTCTCGAGTCGCAAACCGATCCACCCAAGTCTGGCCAACCTCTCGAACTCTGCTTCATCACCTTGGTGTGAAGGCGCCATTCCCCGAGCCTCAGCCCCTGCCTCAACAGGATGTCTGCTCTCACAGTGCATCTCAAAAACAGTATGTAGTACTGGAGCGCTCTGGTGAAAAAAAAGAGAATTCAGACTCATATGAGAGGACAACTCCGAGCTCAGAGTAGCACGCTCATAGGCGACCCTTTTTCTATTGGAAAAAGGGGGCGCTGCTAAACTACCACGAGAATTGCGAGAACACGTTGGCGTTTTTCAAAGTATGCTTCAGACACGGGTCATGACGAGGTGTTCCCCAAAGCGACCCTTAAGCCTGGTTCACACGGCAGGATAATTAGGCTGATTTTAGCCCCGATTCACCCCTTCCGACAATCTTAAGAATGCTCTGATTATCGTAAAATAATCTGATCAGATATTCCTGCCGTGTGTGGTGTGTTAAGACTGCTCTCCTCTGCTCGGAAGGACATCGGGGCCGCTCCGATCTCAAATCGGGGATATCCAACATGTTGGATTTATTTGGCCCGATTTCTTCTCGTGTGTGGTGTCCCCCGAGGACAAATGATCACGCAGCCTGTGGACTGTGGCGTGTAGCCAATCAGAAAGCGAGGTGACGAGGCAGCGAGGAAGTACCGGGAAACAAAATCAAAACAGCCGGCGGCATGGCGCACCAGAAAGTCCGGTTTCATGTTTTTCTTATGTTTTTTTTTCGGTTAAAAACAAAGCACAAACTATGGCCACTGCATCCTCTTCGTCCGCCATGATTGTTTACTCTGAAGTCACGTTTGATCTCGAGGGATTTTGCGAGATTTCCCGTCTGACCTGGGAATGCTCGGGAGCCAAATCGGTTCGTGTGTGATGTGTTGATTTTGCCGTGTGGCTGCACACCACACACTGTACGACCAAAACTGTTAGACCCGTGATTTTTTATCGCCGTGTGTGGGGTCTCTCAGGTTTGGAAAATCGGCCGACAATTTTAAAATCGTCCCATGTGAACCAGGCTTTAGAGGACGCAGTTCGAAGTTCCCTTGACAGGGAATTATAAATTTGAGTGCATTTTAAGGCCATTTAATTTGAGAGTATATTTTAATATTCCATAATACTATCCTCAAAAACATTAGATGAGATTAATTATTGAGACACTGGGATTCATCAAGGGTCTTAGATGAGGGATAATGAGTGCCTTGATTTCATGTTTTATAAGTAAACTATAAGAAACAACTTGCACTAAGACAATAGACCAAAGATTTATTCATCACTCTCAGTCAGAATCAGCTTCTACTGTACCTAAAACATGCATGTTTGGTTTATTTGAGTATTTGTCTTGCACTGCATTTGCAAAGTGACTAAAGTGTTGTCACACAACAGTGTATACAGTACATGAACTCTTAATAAGATGAGAAATATTAGTTTTAGAGGTGTATTTAATTATTCTTTTCAAAATACACATTTCTTTACTGACAGCAAAAGACAGTAATTCCAACAACTCAGTGCAGTTTTATAAATCACCATTAGAGAGACCTATTCACTGTAGACACATGGATGCCTATAACACCTGATGTGAGCTCTGTTTACTCTTCTCCATAAAAGGTAAAAAAAAGCGCTAGAGATCAGGCGAAAGATGACAGCTCTATTCTGGTATGCTAAAAAGCTAAAAATGCAAAGGGTGATCAGCGCAATCAATCAAGACTAGTTAGGCAAGCCTGGACTAATGCAGCTTGGATTGGTGATAAGCTTGACAATGAAAGTTTAATTATGGTTAAAAATATGTGGAAAAAACAACTGGTAATAGTGATAATGTTGAGTGCTAAAAATGACAGTGGACAATCAGTTATATCTTTCAAAAAACATTCTGTGACGTCACTGACGGTAGCAATGAGTAAGAATGAGGAAACACCTTTTTGCATTATGAATCATCTCACTAAGCATGTACATTTTTCATTAATCCAGAGTGACAGAACCATTCAAAAGTTTAGGAACAGTATGATTTTTTAAATGTTTTTGAAAGAAGTCTCTTTTGCTCACTAAGGCTGCATTTATTTGGTCAAAATAGAGTATAAACCGTAATATTGTAGAAAAAATCATTACACTCTAAAAAATACTGGGATATTTCAATCCAACTTTGGGTCAAATGTGGACTAACTCAGATGTTTACATTTTTAAAACTCAATTTCAATATTTAATTTTTTTTTTTTTTCTATTATTCAGTAGCCATTACTGCAATCTTCAGTGTCACATGATCTTTAAAAAATAATTGTACTATGCTGATTTGGTGCTTAATATTTTTTGATTCAAGATTATTTATATTATTTGATTATTTTTTAATCAAGATTCTTTGATGAATAAAAAATGAATACAATGAAAAGGTGTTTTTGTTCATTTTGAATCCTTGCTGAATAACCTGATTCATTTATTTTTTTAAACAAATCTGAACCTATAGCCTTGTGGTGTGTTACTGTATGATTTGGCTGATTATTAGATCTCCAAAATTTGAAATGTTAATGTGTCATTGGCCAGCGTCATTTTCTCTCCTCTCCTCTTCTAGTGAAATATTTTCAGTTTTTAAAAATTTCCTTCATTTTTGTTGAAAATGTCTTTCCAATCGGATATATGATGGGGGAAAAAAGAGAAGAATGAATTCAGCAAAAGGTGGATTGAACTCTGTTTGATCGTGTCAAAACGCCCTACACCACTAAGCCTGTTGGTGGGAAGAGCTAGTGTAAATAGCCTCTGCCAACAAGTTGAGCTATGTTTACTTAGTGTGGCCCTAGCTATTCGCAGTGCGCATGGGCCAATCTGGCCATGGTGACGGCAAATAAATGTAAAATGAATGCTGAAAATGTATTAGAATTAGAAATATAATTTTTTGAAGATTATTCTATTATATATTACATCAAGATTTGTGTATTTTACTAACCACAATTTCTATGGATAAATGAAAGATTTGTTGTTTAAATTAAGCTGTTTTTATATCATGCAGGAAGTAGGTGCTTCAAACATGGCTTTGAGAAGAGCACTGAAATGCTTTTGAAGCTGGTCTATAGTATGGAATGAAAACACTGCTTTGCTAGGAATGCATCTCCAACAGCTTTAACATGAAATGAATGTGTAGATTAGCCCATTATAATCTTTACTCATGTGTATCATGCATATTGCATAATGCAATTCAATGCAAACTTATAAAAATATTGCAGAATGCATTTTTTTGTTTACATTTTGCTTTACAGTAAAGTTTCTTTCTGTCCGACCTGTTTTCTCCAATTAGAAATAACCTACTAAGATTTACTTTTCATGTCTGTGGGATTATGCGATAATATGTATTTTAGTCCCAGGACCACAATTTTTACCAGGGGACCCCCCTCGAAATGCTTTTAGTTTGGCCTAGATTAGCAATTGGGCAGGTTTTGTTGTGAAACCATGGCAACCCTTTCCATCAAGTAACTAACTTACTTTCTGGAGTTCCACAACTATTGACTTTGTCACTGGACTCTCTCACTGGACTTGTGTGTGTGTGTGTGTGGTGGGTGATGTAAAAGAGGAAACCAGGCATTTGGACCGAGGGCAGGGGAGGGGGAAACTTATAATTAATGATTCTCAGGGATGTGATTTTTCCATATTTTCCGACCTCTGAGGGACGACCCATGTGAACTGCGCAGATCCCGGTTTATAGTGTTTTTTTTTTTTTTGTGGTTGGGGTAATTGAAATTATGAATGGCGGTGAGAATTTGAGATTGGTAGTGCTATTTGAGATTGGCAGTGCTGTCCTAAAATTCACAACGGGTGTGATGTAATTATATAATAGGCTGTAGTCTGACGCGCTACATGTCTGCTGTTACATACTGTTTTTAGTTTTAGTATTCACTTGTTACTGCCAGTCTTGCCAGCTCATTTTCAGGGGAAGTTGCTAAAGGCAGACCGATTTGTTGCTAAATGACGTTGTGATGTAATTTTGTGATGACATCATTGCATAACCATTACTTAAAACAGCGTTTGTACATAGAATACACAACGAGATCACTCAAATCTCAGCGAAAGATATATGTTTTACAGTTATTTCTTCATAAAAACATTATAAAACATAAAATATTTAAACTTTTACAACATTTTAAGTAAAACTGCACATTCTGAACAACTAAAGTTTCAAGCAATGTATTGGTAGTATGCAACACAAAAGTCTGTAAAAATACAATACTGTTAATTTGAAGGAACAATCCATATTTATTTTTCACAGGTGTTTTACCTGTATGAAATTCCACATTGTATTTTGTGTTTTAAGGTTACAGGGTTACAACTTAAAGGATAACATCCTGGCAGAAAATGACTAGTACCTTTTCAGTGTTTCTACATCTTTTTGTCTTACAGTGTACCTAACTGTACAACAATTATATAAACAAGCTAATAGCATGCTGTATCATAAATGTGCATATTTTATTGACCAATTGGAACTAGCAACTTAATGCATATTTGATGTTTCTACTGTTAGTCATCTTTCTCCAGCTCTCTCCAGGTTGATGTGCTGTTTGGCTGGCTAGCTGTATGGTTTCCTTTTTGTGTAATTTAGTAGAAAATATGTGCCTTTTTTATCATTTGAATCACTTTCAATTAGTTGAAATTGAGTTATGATTGATGATCAGCTGACTTTCTCAGACCACATTGCTAAAACTGTCCGATCCTGCAGATTTGCTTTATTCAACATCAAGAAGATCAAGCCCTTTCTTTCGAAACATGCAGCACAACTCCTTGTTCAAGCTCTTGTTCTGTCCAGGCTGGACTATTGCAATGCCCTCTTGGCAGGTCTTCCAGCCAATTCTATCAAACCTTTACAATTAATTCAGAACGCGGCAGCAAGATTAATTTTTAATGACCCAAAAAGAATACACGTCACACCTCTGTTTATCCATTTGCACTGGCTTCCAATAGCTGCTCGTATAAAATTCAAGGCATTGATGTTTGCCTACAAAACTACCACTGGCTCTGCACCCATTTACCTAAATTTGTTACTTCAGACTTATGTGCCCTCTTGAAGCTTGCATTCTGCAAGTGAACGTCGCTTGATTGTGCCATCCCAAAGAAGCACATAGTCACTTTTACGGACTTTTAAATTAAATGTTCCCTCCTGGTGGAATGACCTCCCCAACTCAATTCGGACAGCTGAGTCCTTTTTTTCTTTTTTTTGAGAGTTTTCTTTTCATTAATTATGCAATTGTATATGTGTGTGTGTGTGTATGTGTAAAGACCTTTAACACTAGATTGCCCTATTCTTTTTTTATTCTGTTTTCTTTATATTATATTATTTAAAATCCCATGCTAGGTGTACTGTGTTGACCTAACTGAGACTTGTTATAGCACTTATACTGTATATCATTGCTCTTTTTGTTGTTTTTGATTGCTTCCACTGTCCTCATCTGTAAGTCGCTTTGGATAAAAGCGTCTGCTAAATGAATAAATGTAAATGTAATAAATTCAGCCTTGATGAGCAAAAGATCTTAATCATTAATAATTGTAATGATTCCAAACTTTTGGCAGGTACTTAATAATAATAATTCTATATACTTTACTATAATATATTATAATACTTTATTAAATAAAATTATTATATTTTTTTATGATTATTAAATGCTGCTTTCTATCTTTTAAGGACAGTATATATTTTTACAATACGATATATCTTTCAATGTGCTAAAGCTCTAGCTGATCACATGCCTGGTTTCTAAACTTAAACGCATTTTGCCTTGTTTTTTTTGTTTTACTACCTACACAATTATTTAAAACTATAATATTTACAATACACAGCGTGGATGGGGTGTGTGTGTTGCGAGGTCTAAACACTTTTTGTTCTTGGCCATGATGGGAAAAGAAGTTTCAAGTCCGCAACATCTTATTGTTCATCTTGAATTTTACCATTTCCAAATGCACTTGTAAAAAATCAGTTGTATTCTGCTTTTTACAAAATGCGGAAAAACTGGTTTCATTCTGAGCCAATGTGGTTGTTTAGAAGGAAGCTGCAAGGGTTTGTTCTTAGCTGTGATAGGAAGGGTAGATGGAGTTTTGGTTAGATCCATAAGTTCTAAATTCTAAACTTATTATAAAATTAATAAATAAGTAAAAACAGGGTAGCAAACAACATCCGAGTGATGTATATCTGAGTGAATTTGGTTGTAGACACAACTGTTTAAACAATAGAGGGAGTTATGATGCATGATTAATTGTATTTTATTCAGTGAATCTGTTTTATGCATTAATGTGCATTTTAATCACATGCACACAGCAAAACACAAAAACGGCAGAAACAGTTAAATGGGAAGTTTAATAACATTTCACAGTGTAACAATGTAACAATATAACTATAGCAAAATTCATCTATATTTTAAGCAGGATATACTTACTGTTGTTCAGAAATCTTCATATTGAGTGACAAACATTTAAACCAATGCATAATGATTGGGAGCAACGTGTCACTGGTTACATGTATTGCAAAACAAATAAAGAATACACAGTGACAGAAATGTTTTATGTACATACACAGTAAAGTGCTGCTTTAAAATATATGAACAGTTAAACTAGTTTTTCACTGTGAAGTCTCAAACTTGTTATGAAGTAATACTTGACTCTTGTTCTCCAAACAAACAAATATAGTACCCACTGTCTCTTATGTAATTTCATGTACATGTGCCATTTTTTATACATATTTAGATGATTAATGTACATGCAAGAGAGAATAAGGTACTTTAGATAACCGGATTGCCTCTTCGGTTACCCAGTAGTGCCTTGTTTTCCACCTGTATGAGCAAATGACCCTTTGACCTTAAAGTAGACATGTGTACAACATTTTTAATATTTTTTATGGGGATGAGAGAATTTGTGTTAGATTTTGTTTCATGTGTGGTGGCCAGGGTTCAGAAAGATGCTTGGATGCTGCTGAACTAGGAGTTCTGCCTGCAAGTAATATCAGTAACTTTAATTATAGGTCTCGAAATACATTGATGAAAAAAACAACAACATTATTTTACTGTGATTAATCATCTTACCTCATTCTTGCTTAGAGTTTTAAAGCATTTCTGAATATTTTTTACTGTGTCTGTGGCCAGGATCTGATCTCCCCTTGAGTCCTGAATCTGACGTGACTGAGACACACTGAAGAAGATGATACATTGTAAGTAGTTCATTTCTACTCATATTAACATTAATTCTAGTAAAGACCTGTCATTAATTATCTTGCTGTAGTGATGTACCATGGTTTGCCTTCTTCCTGTGTCAAGATCTCCTTCTCACCATGTGTGTGTGTTTCACTACAAAGCAGAAAAGTACAAATGCCACGTTTATCATAACCACACTGCTAAATATATGTGAGTATTTTACTTAGGAAAGGATAGACTTTTACTCAACAGCTGACACATTAATACACCCCATAGTTATTTTCTCTAAGACAGAAACACCCTGCTAATGGTATTTCCAGTAGTTAAAATTAAGGATGTAACCACATATTTAAGATTAAATGCGTACCACTAATAATAACTCTATATGAATAGACTTCACTGGGGTAAAAACATCAGATAGTCAAAAAGAGATACTGTCAGTCCTAAGTGTATTAAGCAGAATAATGCACTAGTAGCTTTTCCACAACTCTCATGATCTTGGTAAAACTGACATATGAATACAGAGAATTGTCTGTTGCTAAAATTTTACCATATGATTTGATTGTTTAATTTGAACAAAGGTGAAACCACCTTAGACTACATCCTTTTTCAGATGCAAAATATCTTAATGATCGCAAAATCTTTTAGGTATGATAAAACCTTGCCAAATATTTGCTTTTATTTGAACTGCCATCCAAAACCATACCTGGTCAGCAAGAAAAAATATATAATTTTTTTTGTTTTGCAGTGTTTCAATATATATATATACTGTATATATATAAAAACATTCACATATATCTTGCATCAGGGCCATGAGGCAGAAGAAACTTAGTGAACAAATTAAAATGTAGCAAAGAGTAACAAACTGACAACTCATATATTTATCATAACTGACACAATAGTGCAATCTCATGAGGTAAATAACAGTGAATCAAAGACTTCAAAATTACGTTTTTTTTTTGCATGCAGTATCATCCTCCTGTTGGTCACCTTCCAACACCATTTGCCTAATCAGAAAAGACCACAGAACATTTAAATTAAACTGTGTCTCTGAAAATTATTTTATCTACAGTGCATTCCACAAGGCCAGTTAAAAGGAAAAGCGCTCTTAAACACTTGCACTGATCCCATGGTCATGTATTCATTGTTGTCCCTTGGAGGTTCATCCTGCTTCCCGTCCTTCTCATCTTTTTCCTCAATAACTGTAATCTGCCAGATAGAGGTTTGACTTTTATTTGTGTATTTTGTCATATGCACATGTGAAAGAAACTGTGTTTAAATGTGTAAAATCTTGTGTGTTACTGGTACTGGAGGTTCGCTGTGCTTGCGAGGATTGCCATAATGATTGTGTTGTTGTGAAGAAGTTAATTTAGATGCTGACCAACTCTTGTACTTTAGATCTAAAGTGCTCACAGGTACAGATCGTGATCTAAATTTCTTGTCCTGTAGAAAAGTTTAAGCATGTGAGCATCCACCCCTCTCAAAAGATTTTGTATACGGTACATTTGACTGACTTTTTTATTGACTCTCTGATCAAAAATAATATTTTTTTGGTTACTGCATAATTGCCATATTTCTTTTTAAGTTTTTCTATTATTCTCAAATGTAGGCAATAGTAGTAAGTATCAGTAGGTGCTCAAACATATAGCTGATAGTTCGCATATTCATATATGTAAAGATAGAGAGGGAGAGAGAAGGTTTGTTTACCTTCTGTAGGTTAGAAGCGTCTGTATGTTGCAGTTTATTTTGTGATTTCTGGATCTTCATTACCTTGACTATGGCAGTGTGCAAACCCTCCACTTCATCCCTGAAAACACCAGAAAACCTTTAACATTACTTTCATGGCACTATGTTATGCCAGAAATGAGAGATATGCTCAAAATAATGGTGGCAAACCTGTTTTCTCCAATGAGGAAATATTCTCTAGCTTGTTTTAGTGTATCATCTTCCACCTTTAAGAAGAGCACACTGGATGGAAAACACTTGAAGTTTTTCTGGATCCAGTCCCACTTCTGATGTGCCTCGGGGCCAATAAACAGCAGGCTGATCCTTTAAAACACAAAGGCGTTCTCATTATTGAAAATACTTTATGTATATATTTATGAGATCTTTTTCTTACTTAGAAAGGTCTATCTCTCCCAAAGTCTTGTCTTTCTTTTCGTTTTCATGATATGTCAGCTGGTATGAGTCTTCACGAGTTTTGGAGAGCACAAAGAAACGACGCTTCCATGATTTCTGTGACAGATATATAAAACTGCTAACTTTCACAAACAGAGGAACTGTCTTTGACAGACTGTAGATATTTCAGTTTCAGAGTAAACTGTAATATGAGACGTACAGTGGTTTTATTCAGGGCCGTTAGAGGGGGGGACTTGTGCAGGTATCCAGTGTACAGTTCCTCCATCACTGGTTCATTGTACATTTTTGCAGTTGCTTCTGCAGAAACATAATTAAAGCTGATCAGCATTAAACAGTGCTCAATTCTATTTAGCCTTTAAGTTCCTTGATTATTTCACTTTTGCTAAGAGATTTCAGACTTAACATGTTTTCTTGTTGGACATCCTGATGTTGTTGCTTGAGTTCTAAAATAGTTGTGAAATGTTAAAGTAATTTTACTGTAAGCCACTCATATATCTGATAAACAGAAGTAAACTACAGTGATTTATGATTTTGTAAAATAATATTTAGTGCGATGTCACTGTCAGCAGCACAAAGCAATTGCAATGCAATGGAAATGAATCCTTCACCATATTTCAATTGTATAATATTATGTGATATAATTATATTGCTCTACGTCTTTTGAATATTTCAACTCAAACTGTACTTCTCAGATAAATAGTATCAGCATTATTTCTCATGTTACAAGCATCACAAAGCAGAATCATCACATCAGTAGCCATATTCTATATTATTATTAGTTTACCTTGTGTCGCGTTAAAAATAATGTCCTCTGAAAGGTTTTCAGTTCTCCCAATGCTAGATGATTTTTGTTTTTTCCAGAGTGTTATGCTGGAAAGAGTTGGCTCTGGTCATATGTGAGCCCAGGTTTAAGATCCCTCCCATTATCTCTGTCATTCCTCTGGGGAAACTACCAGACAAACATGTTCATAGCATTAATATATTGTGGAAAGCGTACTACAAAAAGAAATGTAGCTTCTGATGCACATGCAGTACGCTGAGAAACATGTACCAATACAGTACACACTAATAATCTTACTTTTTTGAATTCAGTTTTTTTGCTTTTGTAGCTTTTTTATTCTCTATGTTTCACCTGTTTTTTTTGGTTCCCTTGTTTTTTTTGTTTTTTTTTTCTCCAGACAATAGGCAGATGACTATGTGGTGACATACCTGCTCATTTTCTATTTTTGATTGCAGAGGTTCGCCAAATGTCTGTGTGACAGAATATAATTCAGATGACTCAGCTTAAAGATATTATTTGTATAGCATATATGAAGTGTATGAGACACATTTTCAAGTAAGAAATGTCAAAACATTACGACGGGATCCAACAAGCATGTGGACGATTATTTAAGATGGCCAAAACATGGCAGTAAATAATTTGTTCTTCTCCCAACTACACAAATATGTTACACTGCTATTTAAAAACCAGAGACTATTTAAAAAAATAAGTCATACTGAATATTTGACTGTTTTTAAAACAAATGATAAAAATAGAAATTACAAAAATTCATAAAGTTCTTTGAAGGTATTCTCCTATTATATTGAAAATGTATGTATATTTATTAAAAAACATCACATCATTGTTTCAAAAGTTTAATAATACTTCACATTGTAACACAGTGTGCAAAAATGTGTTTTTTTTTCTACAGCATAATTCATGCATAAATTACGTAGGCTAGATGATATTCAGTAATCAGCAATCTAAGAGTGACTGAAACATTTAAATCAAATCATAATGACTAGGAGCAATACATAGCTGACTAAATGCTTTGCGAAACAAAATTGACAATGACAAAAAAGTTGTATATACACAGTATATAAAGTACCTCCTAATGTTAGTATTGTAAAAAAAGTGCATTTTTAAAGAGGATAAAATCCATTAACAGTTTTGAATTGTGCATTTTTCAATGTGAATTAACCTTCATACTTATTATAAGGTAATACTTGACTCTAGTTCTTCACATTAACAGATGTGAACTAATTTACCCACTACCACTCACAGTTTCATGTATACAGTCTAAATCTTACTCATTTCTTTCACTCAGTTACATTTCAATGTCAGGGAATCTAACATTCACATTGTTTCACATATTTACATTTTTACACCTTGTGTCACTGTAAAAAGTTATTCAGCTCTCACAAGGTGTTGGTTATGATGGCAGTTTAAGAGGAAGCTAGTTGCCTTTTGTCTCTTTCAGAGTGTTACGCTGGTAAAAGTAGTTTCTGGTTATACGTGAGTTCCGGTTTAGAATCCCTCCCCTTTGATTCATGTACAGTCATAAGAGGACAAGTTACTTTAGATAACCTGAATGCCTCTTCTGTTCTTCATTAACACCTTGTTTTCCAGATATATTTATAATATCTTGATGGTGATGAATCACATGTGATTTTGTTTCATGTCCTCATTATGTGAGCAGGGTTCAGAGTGCAGAGGCTGGGATCCTATAAGCCGCCGAATAGTGAGTTTTACCTGTATGTAATTTCAGTAGCATTAATAATAGCTCTCTTAATAGTGATAAAAAAAATAACATTATTTTACTGTGAATGGTCATCTTACCTCATTCTTGCTTAGTCTTCTTAAGTACATCTGTATCTCTTCTACTGTGTCTATCAGCAGGTCATTGAAGTCCAGGATCTGATCCCCCTTATGAAATAGACACAAGTTCTGAATCATCCGACACTCAGAGACACTGGAGAGAAAAAAAAGAACACCAACAATGAGAAACATAAAACAATGTAAGTTGTTAATTTGTACTCATGTTAATGTTTTCAGAATAGGATACATATTAAACTGTAATAACTGTAATTAATTATCAGTGAGAGTTATACCATGGTTTGCCCTTTGCCTGAGTCAAGATCACACTGTTTTTCAGATCATTTTGACTAACGCAGATCTCCTTCTCAATGTGTATGCTTGATTCACTGCAGAATAGAAATATGCATTGATACAATTCAAAAAGATGCCAAATTTTCATGCTAAATATAGCTCTTTTATGCATAATAGTCCAAATTTACCATTCATTTTCATCGTCCTCATCCTGGTTGACTGCACCATTGCACACAGAGGACTCGTGACCATTAATGGAGGTGCTGAAAAAAAAATTATAAACAAAAGTTCATCTAGAATCAAGATCATATTAGTGTTAAATTAGAGTAAACCATAGAAAGATGTCTGCTAAGGGTACATTTATTTTAGTGATAATTTTGTAAAAAGGTCCATTGACAATAACTTAGCGATGTATGAGTCACTGCTCACAGAAGTCCCTTATACATAGCAGCTTTCTTACAGTTAGTGCAGCAAATTAAATGAAATGAAAATTAAACTCTCAAATTTTTTTATTTGATTAACAGAGTACGTTTATATTCCACTAGGATTTAAGGTGGGAAGGTGCTCTCAAACACTTACAATGATGCCATGCACATGTATTCACTGCTGTCCTCTGCAGATTCATCCTGTATCTCATCCTTCTCATCTTTATGTTCAATTACTGGAATCTGCCAGACAGAGGTTTGAGTTTTATTTTTTCAGTAGAAAGTTTAATAGCAAGTATGTTCATATAGTTTGTTTAAGAAAGTGTTTGTAAATGTGTAAAACCTTGGGTGTTACTGGTACTGGAGGTTCGCTGAGTTTGCGTGGATAGTCATAATGGCTGGACGGTGACGGGTAAGTTAACATTAATTCAGGTGCTGACCGTCTGTCATTAGGCTGATCCTCAACCTTTGGTTCAGAACTCTTCACAGGTTCAGATGCTGATCTAAATCTGTTGTCCTGTGGAAAAAAGTAACGCATGTGAGCATGCTTTAATGCTTGTATATATGTTATAAATAAATATAAATGCATTTATAAATTTAATAATAATTTTTTGGACATATTTCATTTTGCTATTTATTATTCAAGAGAAATAATATTCAGTAGCTGTGTTCAAACCTTTGACAGGTAGTTTATATACATATATGAGAAGAGAGAGATATTTTAATGTTTACCTGAAGGGTATTTCCTGATCTCTGGATCTTCATTACCTTGACTATGGCATTGAGCCAGCCATGCACATCATCACTGAAAACAACAGTAAAACATTTAACACTAGTGAAACACTGCATCAGGTGTTTTAAAATTATAATTTTTTTTATAAAAGATTTCTAGAATTCTATTTCAAGTATATACTGTATAACTCATTTAAAAAGCAGAGTGATTAAGCGATTGCTTAAAGACTCCATGAAATCAGTATTTTACTTTATTTTATTTACAGCTCAGTAGGCTACATGTTGAATTAATTTCTAAATAAATGTGATGAGATGAACCACATTTTTATTTCATTGTACTTACAATGTCTTTTTCTTTTATTCTGCTTTGGAAATATACTAAATACTTAGTCATGCTGATAAAGCTTTGTTGACTGACTCTGAAGGCTCAATTTTAAATGTGTAGATTTACTAATGTATAAGCTACACTACTAACATATGCATGACTTCAATAGACATGGGCATTTTATTTATTTATTTATTTATTCTGCATGTCATGGTTGCTTTCATGGAACTGTGTAGTGATAGCAATGAGAAATATGATCTATATGATTATGGCAAACCTGTTTTCTCCAATTAGGAAATAGTCTCTAGAGTGTTTTGGTGTGTCGTCTTCCACTTTCAAGAACAACACACTGGATGGAGAACACTTGAAGTTTTTCTGGATTCAGTCAAACTTCTGATGTGCCTCATGGCCAATACACAGCAGGCTGATCCTTTAAAACAGAAGGACGTTCTCAATATAGTGTGAAAATACTTCATTTTTTTTATTTATGACTTTGTCAATCTTTTCCTTACTTCTATCTCTCCCAGAGGTTTGTCTCTCCTTTTGTTGTTTCCATGATATCTCAGCTGGTAGTCTTCACCCGTTTTGGAGAGAACAAAGAAACGACGCCTCCATGATTTTTGTAACAGCTATAACAGATAAAACTGCTAAGTTACACAAACAGAGGAACTGTCATTGACAGACTCCAGATATTTTGATTACAGGTTGAATTGCAATATGAGACATACAATGTTTTTACCCAGGGCCGTTAGAGGGGGGGACTTGAGCAGGTATCCCGTATACAGTTCCTCCATCATCGCTGGTTGGTTGTAAAATGTTAAAGTTGCTGCTGCAGAAACATAATTGAAACTACTTTATGCTGCTCTTAACATTGATTCTGCTCAGTTTAATTTTTCAGTTGTCTTCGTGTTTATCTCATTTTTTCTCAAGAGATGTTTAGACTTGGTTTCTTTTTTTTTGGAGATTATCATCTTGTTGCTTTAGTTCTAAAATATATGTCAATTATTTTATTTGTTTTACTGTAAGCCACTGATATAGCTGATAAACAGAAGTAAACCGATTTTGTAAAAAAAGAAAACCATGCAATGTCAGCACAAGACCAATTCAAATGGAAATGAACCCTCCACCATATTTCAAATACATAATACTTTATGAAATAACATTGCATGATGTCTTTATGAATGTTTTAAACTCTAATTCTTATATTCACATGAATAATATCAGCATTATTTCTTTACGTTACAAGCAGCACAAGCAGAATCACCATATCAGTAGCCATATTCTATAATAGTATTGCCTTACCTTGTGTCACCGTAAAAAGTTAATCAGCTCTCACAAGGTGTTGGTTATGATGGCAGTTTAGGAGGAAGCTAGTTGCCTTTTTTCTCTTTCAGAGTGTTACGTTGGTAAAAGGAGTTTCTGGTTATGCGTGAGCTCAGGTTTAGAATCCCTCCCCTTTGAATTCAGACAAACGTGTTCATGGCATTGTGGCATTGTGGTAAAGTCAATAATACAAAAATAAATGTAGTTTCTGAAGCACATCCAGTAAGTGGTGACTAAAACATGTACACATATACACTCATAGTTTTATACACAAGCTGGCCTGCTTATTGGATTATAGTTATGTATGCAGTTATACGCTCAAGGTTCCCCTTAGTAATGCAAGAGACTTACTGTAAGTTACCGTGCCAAAAAATAATTCTTTCTTTCTCTGTGTGCAGCTTGGGATTGTAGGGGGAAAACCTGATTGATTTCAATAAATAGTCTAATGAGACTGTAATGTCTTTCCTCCACCGGTTTTAAGGTGTTTTTTTTTCTTCCTTCCAAGTGTAAGCTGCTGTTTGCAGGGTGAGGTGGGGTTGGGAGTGGTTAGGTGGTTTTATCACTGATGGGATTTGGTTTTGTGTCTCTAAGGGTGTGATAGTCTACACAGTCTATGACAAATAAATGTCAAAGAAAATGTCAAAACATTTTTAGCTATTTGAATGGACATTAACTATCGATCTAATAAGCATTATTAGCCTACAGTATATGCAATAATTTGAGTTAATACTTTGAATAGTAATAAATTATATTATAGCTTTTTAGTGTGATAAACTGATTAGTGTATGTAAAGGTCATATATATACTGTATATAAATGGGTATATGTTTCATTCTTGCACTTTGTTTGTTCCAGACCTAAAAATACATGCAAACTTCTGCCCTGGCACTGTTTTGTTTTACATCTTGCACAGAATGCACACATTCAGATACTGTAATTATTTGAACATATAGATAGATTGTGCAATTAAACTGAATTTGATGACAAATTGGAACACGCAGAGTAAGCCAAGTGTTAAACCTTTATAATGAAAGGCTACATACTGTATAAAATACACAATCAAATGTAATACACTGCATTTGAATTAGAGTAACATGTACAGTATAAAAAAATAGTTATTTTAAAATGGCATTATTGCATTTATATTATTTCCTTTCTATTCATATAAAGCTAGTTTACAAAGAGAACACATTTGTTTTAAAACTTCATAGAAACATTATACTTTTTAAAATATGTACTGTATTTAGTACATATTTTCATATACTACAAAATTTTCTGTATACTAAGGTATTGTTCTGGCCTTTTTGAAAATTAGCTGCCTTGTTCTGAAATCACTGTTTTGTGGTCATCTCCTTTATTTACTTGCTGACATACTTGCCCATTGTCTATTTATGATTGCGGAAGGTTCACCAATGTGTCTCTTTGACCCAAATGTTTGTGTTACAGATCTTTAGTTCAGATGAATCACCGTGAAATTAACATTATACCATGCACACTTGTGCATGAAATACACTAGATATGGTTTCAAGTAAGAAATGTCAAAACATTAATTTGGGATCCAACAGTCTGTGTGGATGATTATTTAAGATGTCATATAAAGCAGTGAGCCATTTGTCCATCTCATTTTGTCCAATTGCACAAATATGTTGCATTGCATCTTTCAGAGACTATTTAAAAATAATAGATTCTTTTTTTTTTTACTTTTTAAAACAAATGCTAAAAATAGCAATTTCAAAATTTAGTACATATCTGTAAAAGTAATATCTTATGACGTATAAAATATATGCATGAAATAACTTCAAAAATATTTTTTCTCCAAAAGTTTAATAATACTTCACATGAACAGTAACAGTGTGCAAATATGTGTTTTTCTACAGCATAATTCATGCATAAATTACGTAGGCTAGATGATATTCAATAATCAGCAATCTAAAGAGTGAATGAAACATTTAAATCAAATCATAATGACTAGAAGCAATACATAATTGGTTAATTGCTTTGCAAAAAAAAAAAAAAGACAATCACAGAAAAGTTGTATATACACAGTATATAAAGTACCTTTGATTGTTAAACATGTGTGCCTTTAAAGAGGTTAAAATACATGAACAGTTTTGAATTGTGAATTTTTCAATGTGAATTAACCTTCATACTTTGTGATGAGTGGGGCGGGGCTGAGGGATGTGGGAACACGAGCGAGGCCGGTGGAGTGATTGGGAAATCAGCGACACCTGCGACCCACCACCGGTCTCGAGTCCCACAGAGGAGATGGAAGGATATAAAACTAGAGCGACGACAGTGAAGGACGAGAGAGGACCATGCAGGCCTGGGCTTTAGTTTATGTTTTGGTTTTGATTTGTGCGCATCAGTCGTCCGTGAGGGGCTGATGCGCTGTTTTGTGTTTATTTTTGTAATTAAAGTGTCATTTTATTGTCCGCCGGTTCCAACCTCCTTCTTCCCGATGATTATGGAGATTTTATTAATACATACTTATTATAAAGTAATACTTGACTCTAGTTCTTCACATTAACAGATGTGAACTAATTTACCCACTACCACTCACAGTTTCATGTATACAGTCTAAATCTTACTCATTTCTTTCACTCAGTTACATTTCAATGTCAGGGAATCTAACATTCACATTGTTTCACATACTGTATTTACATGATTAATGTACAGTCATAAGAGGTCAAGTTACTTTAGATAACCTGAATGCCTCTTCTGTTCTTCATTAACACCTTGTTTTCCAGATATATTTATAATATCTTGATGCTGATGATTCACATGTGATTTTGTTTCATGTCCTCATTATGTGAGCAGGGTTCAGAGTGCAGAGGCTGGGATCCTATAAGCCGCCGAATAGTGAGTTTTACCTGTATGTAATTTCAGTAGCATTAATAATAGCTCTCTTAATAGTGATAAAAAAAAATAACATTATTTTACTGTGAATGGTCATCTTACCTCATTCTTGCTTAGTCTTCTTAAGTACATCTGTATCTCTTCTACTGTGTCTATCAGCAGGTCATTGAAGGCCAGGATCTGATCCCCCTTATGAAATAGACACAAGTTCTGAATCATCCGACACTCAGAGACACTGGAGAGAAAAAAAAGAACACCAACAATGAGAAACATAAAACAATGTAAGTTGTTAATTTGTACTCATGTTAATGTTTTCAGAATAGGATACATATTAAACTGTAATAACTGTAATTAATTATCAGTGAGAGTTATACCATGGTTTGCCCTTTGCCTGAGTCAAGATCACACTGTTTTTCAGATCATTTTGACTAACGCAGATCTCCTTCTCAATATGTGTGTTTGTTTCACTGCAGAAGAGAAATATGCATTGATACAATTCAAAAAGATGCCAAATTCATGTAAATATAGCTTTTTTATGCTTAATGCACTTATAAGAAAGTTGACGTGATTCAGGTGCATTCAGGAGAAAATGCATTCAAATCCAAATTTACCATTTATTTTCATCGTCCTCATCCTGGTTGACTGCACCATTGCACACAGAGGACTCGTGACCATTAATGGAAGTGCTGAAAAAAGATTTAAAAACAAACAAACATATATATATATATATAGCCTATATATATAATAAACAAAAGGGCATCAAGAATCAAGATCATATCAGTGTTGAATGAGAGTACACCATAGAAAGATGCCTGCTAAGGGTAAATTTATTTTAGTGATAATTTGTTAAAAAGGTCCATTGTCAATAATTTTGCGATGTATGAGTCTCTGCTCACACAGAAGTCACTTTCAAACAAATCCGCTTTCTTTTGGTTAGTGCAGCAAATTTGTGTGACCAACTAGAACATGAGAAAAATCTGAGTAGGCAACTCCTAAACATACAGATTTTCTATTGAAATTACTGATTTTCCCTTGCAAAATCTTGGAGGGTAACAGTATAGGCGAATTGTTGTAGTCAGAGATGATTGCATCTCCTAAGATTTTAATCTTAACATTCATCCATGACCAGACCTGTTCAACATGAGTGGAAGTTTCCAAACAACAAAACACACCATTAAGCAACACTAAGATTAATCATGTAAATTAAACTCAAAAAATGGTATTTTATTAACAGAGTACATTTTACATTCCTCTAGGACAGTTAAGGGGAAAAGTGCTCTCAAACACTTACAATGATGCCATGCACATGTATTCACTGCTGTCCTCTGCAGATTCATCCTGCATCTCATCCTTCTCATCTTTATGTTCAATTACTGGAATCTGCCAGACAGAGGTTTGAGTTTTATTTTTTTCAGTATAAAGTTTAATAACAAGTATGTTCATGTAGTATGTTTAAGAAAGTGTGTGTAAATGTGTAAAACCTTGGGTGTTACTGGTACTGGAGGTTCGCTGAGTTTGCGTGGATAGTCATAATGGCTGGACGGTGACGGGTAAGTTAACATTAATTCAGGTGCTGACCGTCTGTCATTAGGCTGATCCTCAACCTTTGGTTCAGAACTCTTCACAGGTTCAGATGCTGATCTAAATCTGTTGTCCTGTGGAAAAAAGTAACGCATGTGAGCATGCTTTAATGCTTGTTTATGCATTGTAGATAAATATAATTGTCAAGATTTACATCTATGAACATCAAAAAATAAATAAATAATTTAAAGAAATATTTAAAATAAAAATTTTAGCATTTTTTGATCAATACATAATTGCTATATTTGATTTTGTTGTTCATTATTCAGGAAATGGTAATATTAAAAAAAATCAGTAGCTGTGTTCAAGCCTTTGACAGGTAGTTTATATATGCATACATGAGAAGAGAGAGATATTTTAATGTTTACCTGAAGGGTATTTCCTGATCTCTGGATCTTCATTACCTTGACTATGGCATTGAGCCAGCCATCCACATCATCACTGAAAACAACAGTAAAACATTAAACACTAGTGAAACACTGCATCAGGTGTTTTAAAATGTTTTTTTTTATTTTTATAAAAGATTTCTATAATTCTATTTCAAGTATATACTGTATAACTTATTTAAAAAGCAGAGTGATTAAGTGACTGCTTAAAGACTCCATGAACTCAGTATTTTACTTTATTTTATTTACAGCTCAGTACATGTTGAATTAATTTCTAAATAAATGTGATGAGATGAACCACAAAAGTTCATTTTTATTAAATTTTTATTTTATTGTACTTACAATGTCTTTTTCTTATGCTTTGGCAATATACTAAATACTTAGTCATGCTGATAAAGCTTTGTTTACTGTCTCTGAAGGATTTATTTTAAATGTTTAGATTTACTAATGTATAAGCTACACTACTAACATATACATGGCTTCAGAAATAATATAAAATGTTTACTTAGATTTCATTGAGGATTTAAATATTGATTTGTTTGTTTGATTTTTGCCTGCATCATGCTGGCTTTCATGGAGCTATGTTGTGATTGCATTGAGAAATATGATCTAAATGATTATGGCAAACCTGTTTTCTCCAATTAGGAAATAGTCTCTAGAGTGTTTTGGTGTGTCGTCTTCCACTTTCAAGAACAACACACTGGATGGAGAACACTTGAAGTTTTTCTGGATCCAGTCCCACTTCTGATGTGCCTCGGGGCCAATAAACAGCAGGCTGATCCTTTAAAACAGAAATACGTTCTCAGTATAATGTGAAAATACTTTATTTATTTATTTATGACTTTGTCAGTCTTTTCCTTACTTAGAAAGGTCTATCTCTTTTGTTTCGTTGTTTGCATGATATGTCAGATGGTAGGAGTCTTCACGTGTTTTGGAGAGCACAAAGAAACGACGCTTCCATGATTTCTGTGACAGATATATAAAACTGCTAAGTTTCACAAACAGAGGAACTGTCTTTGACAAACTTCAGATGAAATGCAATACAAGACGTACAGTGCCTTTAGTCAGGGCTGTTTGAGGGGGGGACTTGAGCAGGTATCCAGTGTGCAGTTCCTCCATCATCGCTGATTCACTGTAAAATGTTGAAGTTGCTGATGGAGAAACATAATTAAAACAACATTAAACTCATTGATGCTGCTCAGTTTAATTTGAGTTTTTAAGGTCTTTCTTGATTATCAATTTTTTTAAGAGATCTTTAAGACTTACTTGGTTTCTTTTTGTTGGACATCCTGATGTTGTTCCTTTAGTTCTAAAATAGATGTCAAATGTTTTATAAAAAAGTTATACTCTAAGCCACTGGAATATATCAGATAAACAGAAGTAAACTACAGTGATTTATATATATATATACATATAAAAGCAATGTCAGCACAAGACCAATTAAAATGCAATGGATACCATATTTCAAATATATAATAATATGTTATATAATAACATTGCATGATATCTTCATGAATGTTTTAAACTCAGATTTCTTTACATGCTACAAGCCTCACCAAGCAGAATCATCAATATTCTATAATATTATTGCTTTACCTTGTGTTGCGGTAAAAATAATGTCCTTTGAAAAGTTATTCAGCTCTCACAAGGTGTATGTTATGAGGCCAGTTTAAGAGGAAGCTAAAGGTCCTTTGTTTTTTCAGAGTATTATGCTGGTAAAAGGAGGAGTTTCTGCTAATATATGAGCTCAGGTTTAGGATCCCTCCCCTTTGATTGTGTCTGTTATTTGTTTGTGGAAACCAGACAAACGTGTTCATGGCATTGTGGTAAAGTCGATACTACAAAAATAAATGTAGTTTCTGAAGCACAACCAGTAAGTGGTGACTGAAACATGCACACATATACACTCATAGTTTTATGCACTATCTGGAACATTATAATGCAAATACATCAGCGACTAAAGACTACTCCATCATGAGTCCATATGAGTCTGCAGGTCTTTGCACATGCATTTCTTCCTTGTTTACATTGCAGCTGTGCACTTTATAAATGCTACACTTGTGTTTCTTACCTCTTTCTTTTCAGTAATATTGTGATTGTTTAATTTATGTATTGTGTTTTATTCTTATGTCCTTAACTTATGTGAGAGGATTCACAGAGTAAGAATTTCATTGTATGGTGTAACAGACTGCTGAATCTTGAAATCGTCAAGTATTTGTTTGTTTATTTGTTTGTTCCTGTTTTGATTCTGATTTTGGATTGCCCAATAAATCTCACACTGCTCTTGGATCTCACGTCTCCTGTGTTCCCGAACGGGACAGAAGGACTCCATCAAGACAAAATCCAGCGGTGTGGGATTTTTCTTTCTCCGTTCCCCAGGCAGCATGAAGCGGAGGAGAAGATTCAGTAAACTAACCACCCTCCGTCAAAGGGGGAATGAGGTGGGCGGTGTAGCACAGGAATTCTGGACGTTGGCGGTAGGATTGGGGTACAATGATGAGGCCCTGAAGGACCTATTTAACAGCTGCCTGTATGACCCTTTGCCTGGGTGGGAGATGAAGGGGCTGGAGATACTGGACTTTTGGGGGTTCACCAGTTACCTACAACATCGATCTCAGTAGGATACCCCAGCCACACCTGTCTCTCCCGGTGGGATGGCCGACTCTAGACCGGGGTCTACAGACAGTAGGACCGTCAGCCCAGCACCACTGCACAATATGGCCGCCAACCCAGCACCACAGCACAAGGTGGTCGCCAGCCCAGCGCCACCACGCAAGATGGCCGCCAGCCCAGCGCCACAGCACAAGGTGGCCGCCAGCCCAGTGCCATTGCCCAAGATGGCCGCAAGCCCAGCGCCACAGCACAAGGTGGCCGCCGGCCCAGCGCCACAGCACAAGGTGGCCGCCGGCCCAGCGCCACAGCACAAGGTGGCCGCCGGCCCAGCGCCGATGCCCAAGATGGCCGCCGGCCCAGCGCCACTGAACTCTCTGTTCTCCCCTGGACTTGTGTTTTGTTGTTGTTTTGTTTTTGTTTTTTGGCACTTCCTGTCTCTGTTACCCTCTATTACCTGGCCCTCCGTCCCTCCCCCTGGTCCTCCGCCGGTCCACCTCCCTCCTTGGTTCCTTGTATTTGTTAATTGCACTTGTCTCTGTTTCCCCATTTTACCTTTTACCGCGAGGAAACCAGGTGACGGGCAGCACCACTGCCTAAGATGGCCGCCAGCCCAGCGCCACAGCACAAGGTGGCCGCAAGCCCAACGCCATTGCCCAAGATGGCCGTCGGCCCGGCGCCACAGCACAAGGTGGTGGCCGGCCCAGCGCCACAGCACAAGGTGGCAGCCGGCCCAGCGCCACTGCCCAAGATGGCCGCCGGCCCAGCGCCACTTCCCAAGAGTCGGGTCAGTTCATCGTTGACCCCCCAGAGTCGGGTCAGGTCACCGTTGACCCTCCAGAGTCAGATCAGGTCACTGTTGACACTCATGAGTTAAGCACTACCACAGCTAGACCTCAGAAGTCAAGTCAAGTCACCGGTGATCTTCAAGGACAGAGTCAAGTCACCGGTGTTCTTCATGGGCAAATTCAAGTCACCATTGATCTTCATGGGCAAAGTCAAGTCACCAGTAATCTTCATGGGCAAAGTCAAGTCACCAATGATCTTCATGGGCAAAGTCAAGTCACCAATGATCTTCATGGGCAAAGTCAAGTCACCAATGATCTTCATGGGCAAAGTCAAGTCATCAGTGTTCTTCATGGGCAAGGTCAAGTCACCGACTATCTTCATGGGCAAAGGCAAGTCACCATTGATCTTCATGAGCAAAGTCAGGTCACCAATGATCTTCATGAGCAGAGTCAGGTCACCAATGATCTTTATGAGCAGAGTCAAGTCAGCAATGATCTTCATGAGCAGAGTCAAGTCACCAATGATCTTCATGACCAGAATTAGTCACCAATGATCTTCATGAGCAGAGTCAAGTCACCATTGATCTTCCTGAATCCAGTCTAAACTCTGCGGAACTACCAGAGCCTCTCCACGTCTCTGCTGAACTACCAAAGCCTCTCCACGTCTCTGCTGAACTACCAGAGCCTATCCACGTCTCAGCCGAACTCTCTGAGCGCTTGACTGATCCTGTCGTGGCCACTGTGTTCCTTGGTCTCTTCTTGGGTTCGGGTGGAGCATCTGGTAGCTGCTCCGTGGAGGAGGGGGTAATGTCACGCTGTCTGGTCTCTGTTTCCCTGGGTGTCCACTAGTGGTCTCACTTCCCTATAGGCACCTCACCGCAGGCACTACAATTCCCACAAAACCTTGTCCCTTCATCACAGTAATTGCACTTCTGTTAATTGCACTCAGGTGTCTTCACTTGATAGTCATTACCCTGCCTATATATATCCGGTCTGTTTCCATTTGTTTTCATGGAGTCCTTACTTTCCGTCACCTGGTTTCCTCGCGTTCCTAGTTTTCGAGTTCCTGTTCCTGTTTGTTTGTTTGTTTCTGTTTTGACTCTGATTTTGGATTGCCCAATAAATCTCACACTGCACTTGGATCTCACATCTCCTGTGTTCCCGAACGTGACAGTATTTGAATGAACTTTAACTAATGATCCAATATGTGCAAGAATAAGATAATACTTTTAATAAAAGAATCTTAACATAGAACATAAAAAGAAATCTAGAGTCCTTGTTAGGGTCCCTGAGCATGTAATATTGAACTTCCCTGTTAAATGGTGTCATTGAGGAGTTGTGAACAGTGTAATACCTCACTCTCTGACAAAACCATTGATTAGCGACAATGTATATAATGGGAGTGTGAGAATGTGTTTCATTGTTGCACTTTCTTGTTCCTGGCCTAAAAATAAATAAAACGTCCGACCTGGCACTGATTGATCTAATCTGCTATGTAGAATGCACAAATATAGATATATTCTACAGATAAACTGATTTGAGGACAAATTGTACATACATATTGGATATTTATATCATTTAAAATAAACAAAAACATATAATACTTAATTTGTTTGTGGAATAAACAAAAATATATCATAGTTTTGGGACTCTTTGCTTGAGAACATACACTGGAAGTCAATTAAACTGATACCAGAAAACTTTTTTTAAGAGAAAAATGACATTGAAAGAAAATGTGCACAAAACATGATATAGTTACTTTTTATTTGGTCTAATTTTCACATTGAAGACGTTTATAAGAACATACATTTGTTTCCAATGTAATTTTTAAATGTATAATTAAGTACATATTTACATATGCCCAAAATTTTCTGCCATTAGCGTTAATCAGTACAGTATATGTATTTTTGTAAATGATGTAAATTAATCCAACTTTAGCAGTTCATCTCATTATCACTTTCAGTTGAGGTGTCCAGGGCAGTCTTATTGTGAAAACATGAATCATTTTTCTTTGCTTTAGTGCAAGCCAAGTGAAACAAAATTTATGATAAGCATATAAAGAATCCTGTTCAACTTTACGTTTATTTGGAAATTAATTCAGTATATTACTTCAACTGTAAAAAAATAAAACAACAAAACCAATATACATTAAATTAAGTTTTGTTTCAAGGCGGTTGGTCTGTTGTGACAGTTAGTGCTCCAGCTGGAATTGAGGATGAAGACTGAGTTTTTATTCATCTGTGTCGTCATCTTCATGAGTTATTTCAGTCTCCCATAATCAAAAAGAGAGTGAAAATATTAGTAAAGTATGTTTATGTTTTAAAGTGTATACTTTCTCTTGTGTTCTTTGCATGTATCTACCTTACTCTTCAGTTTTATCTGAGTAACATAGATGGGGTCATGGGTCACAGATGATGGCAGCCCATGTGTATCATATTTTGGTATACCCCACTCAGTTTTCTGTCATTGGCACAATATAGATAATGAGATTATTTTCTTGTCTTATTATTGCACAGTTACAAATGAAGTTCAATAATAACAAAAATATGTCAAAGGGATTGAATTGGTTTTGTTACAATAACTCTGACAGTAAAGGGTTAAATGAATCTCATTACAATATCAACAAGCAATGTTTCTAAAAATAGCAAACCTGTTCTCTCTCTCTCTCTCTAGATGATAGGCAGATTGTTTTTAGTTTGTTTGATATAATCAGTAAGGGTTGCAAAATCGTTTGATGGAGCATTTATAAGAGCTGAATAATGTTTTAAATTACAGTTAAATGGGACTAAACTGTGTCAATCTCCTAAGGTGTTTACAAAATATATGTTCTCAAAAATAGTTGGAAAACTTTTCATTGGCCAATAAATAAAGTACAAAAGATGGGCATCATTAAAGATCATAAAACCTGTAATACAAGTATAAGCAACACAAACCAGACCTATTTTTAGCAGCCGGTTCCATGTGCCAACTTACCTTCTTAATCGTCCTGTTGGAATTATAAGGTTCCTCTTCAGGAACTCGAGCTGGGTCAAGAGCTTTGGGGAAACGCCTTTGGCAAGATCAACTCTGAATATTGTGTGCAATCTGTTCAATGGAAGGGTGTGACGTCACAGGCGGGGTGACGTAGCGACCAGGAAGCTATAAAGGCACCTGCCACGCAGCTGACTTCAGCTTCGCGTCTTTCAGCAAGCACTCTGTGTGTGCATGCCTAAAGTCTGTCTTGTGAGTCTTATTTATTGTTGTCTGTCCCAATAAACAACATAATGCCAAAGAGCAAAGCAAAGACACAACATTTGAAGGGTGATTCCAGATCGCGCTATAGATTGTGTGTTCCTCCCTGCCCACGCTACATCACGGGTGGGGATACACACAGTCCATGCGTGGTTTGCCTGGGATCGAAGCACTCACGAGGGAGCCGACTGTCCAGCCGATGCGGACGTTTCAATCCCGGAGGGCTCTCTTCGAGGAGGGAGCCTTCGCCAGCGTTCCTCGCAATGCCAGTCCCGCTTTCGCCGAGGCGGAGTGGCACCGGCATTCGTTGGGTTTGCAGATCGATCTGATGGAGGGAATGGAGACGGGCACATCCTTATTTCCTACCTTACCCATCAGATCTGCCAGATTCCTGGGTTCGGAAGCCGGAGTTTTGGTTCTTCCCCCAGAGCATCAGGCTTGACGCTCTGCGTTTCTTTCTCCAAGGAGATTGACATGGAGGGCGTCGGCAACTAGTAGTTGCACAAACATAAAGTTGCATAAGCACCAGTATACAACAAACAGTGTTATGCCTAACATTATACGGGCAGTGTTAATGAGCAGCTATTTAATTTCCGAGGGGATTAATATTGTTTCACTTCAGTGCCCTTGGGAGGTGGGTCTGCCAACCCTGCCAGAGTTTCAGGGCGCAGCGGCTTCCAGCGAGCACTGCTTTGTTATTTCCGCCCGTGAGCGTAGCGGAGCTGAGACGCTCGCCGCCCCTTCGGGGGCCTCTTACACCAGAGGTCAGTCTCAAGAGACTGATTCCTTTAGTACATTAGTAAGCAGCGTGGAAACTACTGCCAAATGTATCTCAATGGGTCCTGCACACAATAGAAAGAGGCTATTGTCGGCCATCCATCGCCGACATTCAATGGGGTTACACCGACAGTAGTCGGCCCCCAGCAGGCTCTGGTGATGGAACAAGATGTGAATACCCTATTAAGGAAGGCGGCCATAGAGGTGGTCCCTCCTCTAAACAGGGAGTCCGGGTTTTACAGCCGGTATTTCATAGTTTCAAAGAAGGATGGGGGGTTGCGTCCAATATTAGACTTACGTCATCTAACCTCTCAGTAATGTCACTGAAGTTCAAAATGCTCACTGTCAAACAGGTTGTAGCTAAAATCAGATCCGAGGACTTGTTTGTCACAATAGATCTCAAAGACGCATACTTCCATATATCCATCCTTCCACAACACAGGAAGTTTCTGAGGTCGCTTTCTGCTTACCACGTCCCTTTCAATGGTCAGTCAGTGGGTAGACACCCCCTAGTTACACGTTTCCTCCACGGTGCACTGAGGCTGAGACCTCCAGTACGGTCCCGTATTCCCCCGTGGGACTTGGTTGTGGTGTTAGAGGCTCTCTGTAAAGCTCCATTTGAGCCAATACAAGATATATCAGATAGACATCTGACCCTTAAGACTGCCCTGTTACTGGCTATTACTTCTCTAAAGAGAGTTGGAGACCTTCAGGCCCCCTCGGTCGGCGCTTGCTTCCCTGCTCGAAGCTGAAGTCAGCTGCATGGCAGGTGCCTTTATAGCTTCCTGGTCCCTACGTCACCCCACCCGTGATGTCACGCCCTTCCATTGAACAGATTGCACACAATATTCAAAGTTGATCTTGCCAAAGGCGTTTCCCCAAAGCGATTGACACAGCGTCTCGTTCCTTCGAGGAACTAGGGTTACATTCGTAACCTAGAGACGTTCTATCTGACAAAATTTAGTTATTCACATATTCAGTGACAACTTATTTATATTTTGTGGTATATTTTTTATGTTCTGTACATTTTGGAACTTTTTATTTAAATAAACAACAAAGTTGTTTCTATACAGTCGAAATGGAATGCAAAAACGTTGAAGCTCAAAATCTCAAAACTACTCGGAATGCAGATAGAACCTTATAATTCAAAGGGGACGTAATGTCATTTTCTGATTGCGAGGCTCACCCACGTGTCTGTTAGAGTCAATTGTCTGTGTGAAATGATTAATTCAGATGATTCATCTTAAAGAAATAATTTGTATAAAATGCACATTTGTGCAAGGCAGATTTGCAGGTGAAAAATGTCAAAACATTACCTTGAGATCAGGGTACAGAGTGTGTTGATGATTATTTAAGATGTCAAATAAAGCAGTGAACCATTTGTCCATCTCCCCACTGTAATATGTTAAATGTTAAAGTACGTGTTAAAATTTGTAACATTGCATCTTTTAGAGACTATTTAAATGTATACTTGAATAAAATCTTGTCTATTGTGCTTTTTTAAAACCAAACGTAAATATATATATATATATATATATATATATATATATATATATATATATATATACACGTGTATATATATTATTTATATTTAGAATGTATCCATATTTCTAAAATATGTCCACTCAATTTATGCCATGAAAAAGAACAACAATAACAATAACCATCATTGCCCTTAACAAGGCGAATACATTGACAAACCTGTTTTCTCCTATAAGGAAATAGTCTCTTTCTGTAACTTTAATAAACATCACACATGACGCAAAACATCTGAAATTTTTTTCAATCCATTTGCACATAGGATGGCTCTCGGGGGACAAGGACACGTATGTGACCCTAAAGTACAGAGAGAAAAACACTGACTCAATGTGCAATACTTATTATAGAAGGAACGTTTGTCTAGACAATCTATGATGTTGAATAGATAAGACATATTGTTCTTAAGATACTGTGGGAGGTTGCTTGACACTTGACAGATTTTGGGGTTTAATGATATGATACAGGAAGTCTGAATAGTAATAAATCATGCAGAGTTCAATTACATGGACATACTTAGTCAAGTCAATGTCTCCCAGTGGTTTGTCCTTCTCTTCGTTTTTGTAGTACTTAAGTTGGCATGTGTTGTCTCTGTACTTTAGAAGAACAAAAAACCTCTTTTTCCATGATTTCTGCAAAAAAGGAAAGGGAAGAAATACAGAATGAGATAAATTAGCAAAGTGAGTCTCACCGACTCGCTGATGTACTTCTCTCATCCAGAGAAACATACCTGGGACTTGAATTGATTCTCTGGGGGAGATTTGTAAAGATATCCAGAACATATTTCCTCGGTTGTATGTACGTAAAATGCATAGTTATTATCTGCAGAGACAAAGAATATATCCAAAATGAAGTCACATATTAAGTTTAAGAATATCATAAGATCACAGTGCTTTGAAAAACACACCTTCCATTTTTCAGTTGTGGTGAGTATTGGAATGCTGTCTGTGTGAGCCTGAGAACTGAAAAAGCAGTTTTTACTTCAGCATATTGAGCCTAATGAATGATTTCAAGTGCCAAAGTCTCGAAACTCAAGATGCTCTTAAATGGTACAATTACACTGAATGCACATAGTGTGATCTGTGTTTGCACATGATGTACACGCCTTTAAAATCACCAGCAATCTTCAGAAATATAATTGTCTGTTTGCTGAACAATAGATACTATTGCACAAACAAGAGAAAAAAAAGACAGAAAACAATTCCTTAAATTGACAACCAATGTAAATATAGTTTTATTTGAAATATTTATTCAAATTATATGTTAATAAATATATACTAAATAGTGACTTATCATCTAAATTTGCATTTGTTGATGATGTCATACATAATGTAACAGTACACTTTCTAAAGCAGCAATCAGAATTATTAAGTAATGCATGCTGTTTTAATTTAATAAGTATGATTGTAATATTATTATTTGATTATGGTTTCTGTACCTGATATAGATGCTCCCTGTCTGTGAGAAAACAAAATTTGATTAAACTGTACAGTACGTATGAGGAAGTTTACACCATAGGTGAAAAACCTTAGATGTGATGTCACAAAGAAGGTGGCGATTTGAGACATATTTGCTATGTACTCGAACAAGAAAAACTTGTCAAGAAGTATTTGGTAAGTTTAAACCAAATGTTTGTACTCACTATTTCAATAATGGGAGACTCTGTAATATAGCATACATTATTCATGTTGCCACAGATACAGTATTATAATTTGACATTTAAGGTGATTTCTGCCACCATTGAACTGAACTCCTCCCATCTGACATTGGTTATAAAAACAGAAAGCCCCATCCTGAAATCAATCCATTGGTTGAGCTGAAGTTGATGTATGGAGCTAGTAGGGAATCAAATATTATTGTTATTGTTATTTCATATTTCCTCACAATTTACATATGCATCTGTATACTGCAAGAAAATCTGTATAGGAGCTGTTTACACAGAACAAATTTCTGCCTTTGAAAATTCTACAGCAGATGGGAAAAAAGCAATGCAACTGTCAAAGACGCTTGTCTAACATGCCCAAAACACACCACAGCATTTGCTTTTGCACCTTTCACTTTATTTGTGGTGTTTTCTCCACTTTCTGCAAGTTGTCATAAATGATTGCGCACTCTTCAAAACCCTGTTTTTGAAGAGAACACTGTTTACCAGAACACTGTTTACGTTTGTAACGAAAAATTGTAAAGTCATTACAAACTATCAGCTACAGTAAATGACATGCGTGCTATAATCAAGATGTCAGTCTATAATGAGTTTCACACATCTATGAAAAGAAGTGTGAGTTTCATTTGAATCATTTATGCAAGGGTGAAAATTAGACAAAAGTTTATCTACATTCCAGAAGTCGGCTTCAAAGAAACTTGGCAGTAACCTTACACTTGCTTAGTGTAAAAACCCTGCCCTAATTTCCAGCCATGTTTAAAATGTATAGTCTCAATCGACGAGACATTCCAGGCTTGCGTCAGTTACCCCTGTACATCAAATGACTTGAGGCTGAATAATTGTTGCTCGGTGACACTGTGACGGAAAGTTGCACATGATGTGTCGGGATAGTCGTCTGGATAGTCGGGTACAGATGTAGAAAGACAGGCGGCAGCTGCAGGTGGTTTGGCACAGGCCTCAGTCCAGGCATTCCTACTCGTGCGTCATTCATAGAATTTGTACCAGTCATTACAAGTGCTAACAGGGTCATGGCTAAAGCCTATAATTGGTGCTACCTGCTCCATACCTGTTTCTGAACTGGAATTTGTCCCAGCACATTCAGACTAACTGTAGATGAAGACCCTGTCAAATTTTTCCCCAATGGTTAAACTGGACATCTTAATTTAAACGTCCAAATATTAGTTGTTGCGACACATGCAAAGCTTTTATAAGTCTTCCATGTGAGAGGGTGCTTTAAATAGAAGCTTTCTTTGGCTACAAGTGCTGCTTCCTTTCTCTTTTTGTGCACAATGTACTCAGACTACAGCAGACCCAGTACAGCTCCTTCAGTTCTTTAGCCAGATTAACGGACACTAGTCAAACAATTAAAATATTTCCCAGGGCAGAGGAACAACAGATGGACCGTCTCCCCCACCTTTGGCATTTAGTTTAGTATAGTATAATATAAAGTATTATACTATAACACTTATGTGAAATCAAATAGGAATATGCAATACTTAATTTTAACAAAATGCTGTTCATTTAAACGTTCTATTCATAAAATAATTCAAAAAAAGAGTTCTAAACATGGTTTCCAAAAAAATATTAAGCATCTCATCCATTTTCAACATTGACAATATTAAGAAATATTTATTTAGCAAATCATCATATATTTTTCTGAAGGATCACTGAAGGTGACACTGAAGACTTGAGTCATGGCTGCTGAAAATTCAGCTTTGTCATTACAGGAATAAATTACATTGTAAAATATATCACAATAATAATACAAAAATACAGTTATTTTAAACTCTAAAATTTCTAAATATTACTTTTTCTGTATTGTTAATCAAATAAACATTTGGATATTTGTATACTGTAAATATTTTCGAATGTAAAACCTATTTATATGGTTTAATAAAATATTAAGTATATTGAATAGATAATTAAATAATTAGCTATTGTACTTGAACTGAATTTTTTTCCACAAAACTATGTATATTTTTTTGTACTGTTAAAAAGCAGAAAGCTGAATAAATAAATAAAAAATATTTTATAAAAATGTAAATAAAAAACAATTACATTCAATATATTTAATTATTATCTTAAGCACAACATCAATATGAGCCCTGAAAATCATTTTGTAAAATCTTTATTTCTTTTAAAATGTTTTGCATTCCTCGGTTTGGAAATTCCTTAAGCACATAAATATATTTACTTACAGATATGAGAGATGGAGGAAAGGTAAGTAGTGTTGCAGTTTTGGGAATCTGGTTTCTGGTCCATGACAAACATTTCTGGTATGGACAGAAATGTAAAAATATGTAACAATCCAAAATGTCTGGAACATTTTACCCTGCATTGCTTTTTTTCATTTAAGTGGTTTACATGTTATTAAAAAAAATTCATGTTTTCATTTGTGAGATGGGAAAATAATTCGGTAAACTCCGCCAAGCATTTAATCAAGCATGCGATCTGAAGTTTACAAACCACAGTCCTTCCTTCTTGTACGGTATACAAAGATGTGAGGATCTTCACATTTTTACATGACAATTTCTCTTGCACTTTAAATAGGTACAGCTAAAGCAAGTGTTTTCCTCATATCTCTCACAGGAAATTTGTTTCTAAATATAGTTTCTAATTCCTTTGACTCAGTCACTTACACCGATACCTGGCAGGACGTTTCTGAAAACCCCTCTCGATTTGACACCAACCTGAATGTGATTAGTCGGAATTTTTTCACAGAAGTTCACAACTAATGGGAGGTGCAGGTAAGACATACTGGGAACTAGGGCTCACATACCCCAACATCCCCAGGAAAGGCCAAGAGGAGGACTGCTGGCTTGGCCAGTCCAACGTCCATGGTGCGTTGAGTACTTCAATGGCGACTACATTGCCTGGCACAATGACGTTCCCCAAAAGCTTTTGAGCACATTGGCATCTTCTCCAGCTGGGGGCCGACACCATGACACCCTTGTACAGTTTTTGTGCAGAAACCTTTACAGACTCACTCTAACAGGCTGTCTGTCCTGGTCATGACAAACAGGAGACCAACAGGAGACTGCTGGTGATTTGAAGCCCCCCTCCCCCCACCCCATGCATTAAATTGATCAAAAGTGACAGTAAATATATTCATAATGTTACACAAGATTACCATTTCAAGAGTCACAAATATAATGTATCAGCAGCTCAATCTTTTTTCAACACTTGATAATAATAAGAATAATTTCTTGAGAACCAAATCAGCATATTAGAATGATTTCTGAAGAATGGCTCCTGAAATTACAGCTTTTTCATAACAAGAATAAATTACACTTTAATACATATATTTACATTTAGCATTGTAGCAGACACTTTTATCCAAAGTGACTTATAAATGAGGACATTGGAAGCAATAAAAAACAACAACAACAACAACAAAAAACGATATATAAGTGCTATAACAAGTCAGTTAGCTTAATTGCAGAACACGTAGCTAGGGCTTTTAAATAATATAATAAATAAAAAGAAAACAGAATAGAAAAAAAACAGAGCAAGCTAGTGTTATATGTCTTTTTTAATATATTTAAATATAAAAGCTAATTAATTTTTTTTTTTTTATAACGTACAACTCTAAACTTCTGAACAGTAGTGTATAACTACTTTGAAGTATTAGTAAAAAAAGAGAAGGCAGATTTCAATAAAGTCTTTTAATACAATAAAATAAGGCTGACAAAGGCATTCATTTGAATTAAAGTAATTTAAACAAAAATCAACAAAAATGTTGACACAATGTAAACAAATTGTTCAGGGCATTTGTGCAAAAAAGAAAATTATTTATTAATTCATTTTTTTCTGTTAGCATTCCTGTTATCACCATAAAGCATTTAAATTTAAAAACAATGTACTATACAATTAAAAATAAAAATTGTTTTCCATTTCAAAACAAGCACTTCCTACAGTATAGTTGGAGCACTTCACTAATAATCCATGCATAAAGAAAAGAAGGCCTTTCATTTGTGGCGGTCGGATGGTGCACAAGCTGGCAGATTCAGTCTGGCAGATTCAGTGTGTGATCTGGATGAACAATGAGAATGAAAGACATCGAAAGGAAAGGAAAAACTGAAGACAACCAGCTCTGAACAACATCAGAACCTTCCATTCAGGTTGAAACAGCACATTTGTTCAGATGGGTGATAAATGGTTAAAATGGTCACCAGTAAAACAATAGCTGCCTGTGTAGATTATAGTCGGATTCAGTACAACACATCAGTAAATACAGTTTGTTCAAAATACACGGGATGAATGCTGATCTTAGTTTTTCAGTGAATGCAAACTAACCAGCGTGGGATGAATGAAAAGCTTTTAAAACTGTGCAGGTGTCAGCATTACTTCACTATTTGCCACTTCATTTCCATTCATGCCCTTTCTTTGACCTCCTCTGAAGAGCATTCTGGAATAACCAAACCAAACCAAACTAAAATGTTACAAATGGCCTTTTATATGCTTAGAGTTTATGCTTGAGTTGTTTGTAATAGAAAAACAGAACAAATAAAAATAAATATTTTAAATATTTTATTAAGATCAATAAAGGGTGTTATCTAGTAAAGTAAAAGTTGCTTTCAAAACTTTCAAAGTTGGCAAAGCGACATGGATATTTGACACGGCACAAAGATCAAATCATATGTGACATCACTATTCCCTGGAATACTCTTGAGAACATTCTCTGAAAAGGTAGTGAACTTGAACTGGAAGTAGGACAAAGGAAGACCTTTCAGTGTTCGTATGTCCAGCATAACATAACAAATTGCTTTCACACACAAGCTTCCAGCTGGGATCCTCCCTGAATGTTGTGACGGTTTGGTTGAGTGAAATCAGTCGTTGGTCAGTCAGTGGTCAGTCTTTGAACACCTGATGTGTCTTTCCTGTCTGCCATCCTAAAATGTGCACCACTTAAAAATTCTGCTTACATTTATGTAAAAGTATTTTGCTCAAGTATTAGACTGAGGTTTCCCTCCTTGACAAAAATGTTAACAATTTGGTTAATGTTTACTGTTAAAAGATAACAAAAGTGTGCTACTATAACGTTCTTGGAAAGAAAATGTGTGCGCTGAGAAAAGGCACAGCATGTAACGATGGTCTACTCAGATCAGTTAAAGTAGAGCTCTTTAGTCAACATGGACACTACACAAGGTATCTGTTTCTTCTCACTAAAACGGGGGTCCTCTGACCAGGACTCGAAGTTGGTGGCCACCATGTAGTTGACCCGTGTGAGAATCTGCATGATCTCAAGTTGCTTGCCAAACTCATCAAGAACGTTACAGAGGGCCTGGACAAACCAGGAGCCTCGGCCTGGGTTCCTCCAGGAGTAGTAACCTGTGAGAACAAATGTGTAAGAATGTTACAATACTGTATGTCACATGTCACACTCAGGGATTTATATCTATACGGGTTTTCGAATTCACAACCTCTTGATTTGATTGAAATTGATTGAAATTGATTCATCTGGGCATTTGATTTTTCATGTCCATTTTGCTTGCATATGAAACACATTCTCTTTAAGTTAAACACAGGAAACCTATTAACTTGGTACTGTGCATTATAAAAATATTAACTGTAAAATTGACAATAGGGCCAAAACTATGCAATTCAGTTGCTAATTAACAGATACAATAATCAATGCAACCAAAAATTGTACAGTGGATACCAACAAAAAAAAGTTATGAAACTGTTATTATATCGTGTATATAGCTATTATTAAGAAGTAGCACAAGGGAAGATGTGCTACTTGTGCTGCTTAATATTTTTGTTGATACTGTGAGCATCCATGGAGGGGCCACAACCGACAGTGGAGTGTGAACGGGCTCACAGAGCCCTGGCACTCAAACCTCCACCAAACCAGCGGCCAAGACCGATCATCATACGTCTCCTCAGGTTCCAGGTGAAGGATAAGATCATCCGCCACGCACGGACCATGAGGGGTAAACTGAAATTCCGGGGCCATTCCATCCTTGTATTTGAGGACTATCCACCAGAGGTTGTGGAGCAGCGGAAAGAGTTTAAAACGGTCATGTCAGAGTTGTACGAGCGTGGATTCAAGCCGGCCTTGCTCTACCCGGCCAGGCTTTACATCAAGATGGAGTCGGGAGGTAGGAAACATCTTCCCACGGTAGCTGAGGCTGAAGCTTTCATCGTCTCCTTACCCTCGCGGAATACCTAGATCATTGTTGCCCAAATCCATGCGACGAGGGCGAAGAGACCTGCAGGACACGGCTTACTGTCGCTTAAGCTCCTATTTTATTTCCGTTTTCCACTGACAGCGTACAGTGGTGATCTGGTTGCCTCTACTCTTGCGGATTTTGGACGACAGTCTCTCTATTATGACTTAATGTGTCTAATAAGTTAGCCTATACTCCTCTACGGGACACTTGATTCGTATTTTGTACCGGAGAGGTGAGAGACATTTTGCTTTCTATTTCTATGAGTCTATTTTTACTTTTTCTTTCTTTCTTTGCGAGATGGCGCGGATGACTGCAGCTTGGTACAAATAGTTTACTCAATGGTACTAGAATATTGTTGTGTGCGTGTGTGTTGTGTATGTGTGTGTGTTTGGTTGCTCCGAGCGTATTCGCGACTATCGCCATGGCAATGTCTTAATGTAATCCCAGAAAATTCCATGATCAATTTGTACTGTAAATACTATGGGTTCTGATGATTTCAATATTGTTGGAGATTCTCAGCACTGTATTGATATGGATGGCAATACTACGTGTAATGTTTTTGACCTTGATAACTTAAAACAATTAAATGACATATATAATTATTCACTGTTACATTTAAACATCAGAAGCCTAAACAAACATCACTCTGATTTAGTTTCTCTACTATCTAATTCAAGTTGTCATTTTGATGTTATTGGATGTAGTGAAACCTGGCTCAATGATTTTTCAAATACCGATTTGCTTGACCTTGATGGATATAGTCTACACATTAAGAACAGACCAAATAGATCAGGTGGAGGGGTCTGCCTTTATGTTAAAAGTAGCTTCCAAATGAATATCTGTGATTTTTATTTGGAGGATGATCTCTGTGAGTCCTTATTCATTGAGATTAAAAATTATAATAAAACATTTATCGTCGGTATAATTTATCACCCACCAGACTCTGCCCTTGACACCTTTTATTGTAAACTGGAAGATCTATTACATAAACTGAATAACCAAAAAAAAGACTGTATACTTCTTGGTGACTACAACATTGATATTTCTAAGGAAGATGGGGCAAAATATGACTTCATGAACACATTGCATTCCTCCTCTTTTTTCCCCACCATTGATAGATTTACCAGAGTAACACCTACTTCCAAAAGTATTATTGACAATATCATTACTAATATTCAAAACATCAAGCTGGAGACAGGAGTCGTACAGGTTGACATCACAGATCATTTTCCAATTGCAATATTTTTTGGCTCTGGCAAATCAGTCTCTCCTCGACTCTCTAAAATTAAATCTAAAATCCTTAATCAGAAAACCTTACAGCATCTAACTGTTAACTTACATGCCAAGTCGTGGGCTTCTGTCTATGATAGTGCGACTCCTAATGCTGCATATGACAATCTGCTAAAGATCATTCAAGACTCTATCAAGGATACAATTCCTGAGAAGACTGTCAAATGCAGCACTACTCTCCAGAACCCTTGGATTACAAAGGGAATTTTGAAATCTATTAAATATAAGAGTAGGCTTTACAAAATCTACATGAAAAATCCTTCTAGTTTAAATAAAGAGAAATATATTTCATATAAAAATAAATTAACGCAGCTCATTAGAAAGAGTAAAAGAAATCATTACACAGAACTTCTAAAAGCTTCACAAGGGGACTGTAGGAGCTCATGGAATGTCTTAAATGAAGTTCTCAATAGGAGACATAAACCGACTGCTCTACCTGATCTTGGTGATAGTAAAGCTGACCTTGCACAGAGTTTCAATAATCATTTCGCTTCAATTGGTGTAAATCTGTCTAAAGAGATAAGTCAACCCAAGGATGTCACTTTTAAGCAATTTCTTTCTGGTAGTTATATTCATTCTTTCTTCATGATACCGACAGACAGTACCGAACTCCTCAAGATCATTCTGGACTTGAGGAGCTCATACACTGCGGGTGTAGATGGAATATCTAGTAAGATCATGAAGGCCATTGCGAACGTCATTGTAGAGCCATTGGCTCATTGTATTAACCTTTCTTTACTTACTGGTATTGTACCTAAAATGACAAAAATCGCAAAGATTATTCCAATTTTTAAATCGGGTGATAGAAATGATATGAATAATTACCGGCCCATATCAATTCTACCCACTTTTTCTAAAGTAATGGAGAAGGTAGTATACAATAGACTTAGTGGCTATCTTGATAAATTAGATATTCTTGTTTCCTCTCAATATGGTTTCAGAAAAAAGAGCACAACCTGTATGGCAATACTAGACCTAATTGAACAAATTAATGACTGCATTGAAGAGGGAAAATGTGGCATTGGTATTTTCTTGGACCTATCAAAAGCCTTTGATACCATTGATTTTGATATCTTATTGTATAAACTACAACACTATGGTATCAGAGGTTTAGCACTTGAATGGTTTAGAAGTTATCTATCTGAGAGGGAACAGTATGTCCATGTCAATGACCATAATTCTACTTGTAAGCCCATTATCTATGGGGTCCCCCAGGGCTCTATTTTAGGGCCACTCTTATTTATTTTATATATAAATGATTTTGTAAACTCATCAACATTATTTCATAAAATCATCTTTGCAGATGACACAAATCTGTTTACATCACACAATAACCCTATTATTTTAAAAGATATAGTCAATTCAGAGTTAATCAAAGTTGATTCTTGGTTTAAATGTAATAAACTGTCATTAAATGTAAGCAAAACAAATTTCATTATATTCAAATCGACCAAGAAAAAAATATTTAAAACCACTGACCACTGCTTGATTAAAATTAATGACCAAATGATAAAAAGAGTGCATTCTGCTAAATTCCTGGGGGTCCTCATTGACGAATCTCTTACCTTTAAATGTCATATTGATCATCTTGTAAACAAACTGTCAAAGTATGTTGGCCTGTTTTATAAGATCAGACACATTCTTCCGCTGTCTGCCCTACTCTTATTGTACAAAACTTTTTTTGAACCTCATCTTAACTACTGTAATGTGATATGGTGCAACACCTTCACAAGTCATCTTAAAAAACTTGCATCGTTGCAAAAAAAAGCCATACGGGCTCTGTCCTGGTCAGAGATAAATTCTCCTACTCACCCTTTATTCTATCATATTGAGTTACTAAGATTAGCTGAGTTAAACAAATATCAAAATGCCTGCCTTATGTTTCAAATTGTCAATTGCATGAACACTGCTCTGAGTAGTCTTGTTCCTATCTCCAGCCGCCAGCATACATACCAAACGAGAACCAAACCACTCATATTTGGAAAATATCGCCGACATGTTCGCACCAGTATGAGCGTTGTCTGTAGGGGGCCGCAGATTTGGAACAGCATTGACGATGGTCTTAAGGTGTTGCTCTCTATCTCCAACTTTAAAAGACATCTAAAAAAATATTATCTATCAACCTATATTTAATATATAAACTGTCTTCTCATGGACTACTGGGATCTATGTGTATGAATGTATGTGCATGTACTTTTATGTATTGGTGCGCTTTTGCACTTTGTTTACTTACCATCGTCTGGTGGCAGGTGGTAACTGTGTACCTTGTCTGTACCACTTTTCTTTCTTTTCTTTTTTTCATGAACTATGGGCCCCTACCTATAAGCTTTTTTTTAGCTTCTTTGGGGTACCCATTCACTATACCAAATTCTGATTTTTGTACCCCCGCTGTATTATAGAATTTGCTGGTAATGGTATTTGTGAAATAAATCTACTACTACTAAAAAAAAAAAAAAAAAAAAAAAAAAAAAGGATTGTCTGATGGAGAGGATTTTTTAAAGAACAGCATTTGAAATCGAAATTGTGAGATATAAATGTGAAATTGTAAGAATAAAGACTAAATTGTCGCAGTTGAAAATGTCGCGGTTACCTTTTTATTGTTTTATTCCATGGCGGAAACCAAAAAATTCAGAATAAGTCAAACTCTCAGAGAAAACAAAATAAAGAGAGAAAAAAAGAAAAAAAACTGTGGTGGAAATAAGCTTTACATACTTTCCTGTTCTTATTGAATAGAAGTATTAATAATGTATTTAAAAAACAAAAGCTTACTGACCCTAAATGTGTGAATAGTAATGTATAAGTAATACATACACACACACTCACACACACACACAAAATATATTAAAAAATTTAGTCATTTGTTCATGAATTGGACTGTACAAGGAATGCTGTATGTTTATTGCATGCAGCTCTGGAGGACAAGTCAAGAGAAAGGCATGTTTTACATGGGAGTCTTTGAGACTACATTTCCTGCATTCTAATTTCCGTAATTAAGAGTAAAAATTACCTGGCACAGTTGAATAAGCAAACAGGAAGTCCGCCTCTACCGGAATCTTGTGTCCTGGATTGGCATCTGTCTCTATCGTGTCATTGGGCGGTCCCGAGTCTGTCTGCACACCATCATCAAACTCTGAACCCCGACAAGCCTGTCAGGTAAAACACATGACCATGTCAATATCCGCCTAGAGTGCACTTCAATAAAAGTAGGTTAACTCCGGGTATGGTGCGACTGAAATAGCATTAAAACAATAGACACCGTTGTATGTAGGTGCTCCATTTTCTCCTCCTTCATGTTTTCCTCCTCCTCTCTCCTCCCCAAATCCTCATGTGGCCCTGCTCCTCTTACCTGGATGAAAAAGAGCTTGGGTTTGCCCACGAGGCTCTTGCACATGTCTCCTTTGAAGAGCGAGGTCATGCTCTTGATGGGTATGGCTCCATCTGTGCCGTAAATCATGCCCTCCTCACCGTGGCTCAGCAAGATGCAGGCGAAGCAGGAGCTGTCAGTGTGGTCCTCTTCTGAGACTGAAACACATACAGGCAAAATATGTGAGAAAAAAAGTCAAGTGGGTTTGCAAACTCTGTACACTTTAAATAACACAAGTAATTTGGCCCACTAAACAGTAGAGGGCAGCAGTGAGGCTTTCAGTCAAAAATAGTAAAATATAAATTTGACAAAGGACTAAATGAATTAAAGGGATACTCCACGCCAAAATGAAAATTTTGGCATTAATCGATTACCCCCATGTCGTTCCAAACCCATATAAGCTTCATCTTCGGAACACAATTTAAGATATTTTGGATGAATACCAGGAGGTGTGTGACTGTCCCATAGACTGCAAAGTAAGTTACACTGTCAAAGTCCAGAAAAGTATGAAAGACGTAGTCAGAATAGTCCATCTGCCATCAAAGAATAAATACAAGTAGAAACAGCGCATCCTTGTGGCCCGGCTGACACAGAATAATAATAACAACACAGAAGAGCATTAGGGCTGTAAAAATTGCTCAAAATTGACGTTCGAATATTCCCTCTAAAAAATACACGAATATTCGAACTATTCGAACATCTGGTGGCGCATGTTGTCAATGACGCGCATTACGTCAATAACAGGCAAAAATAATACAAAGAGACATAACTACTTGTATAGATAGTCTATTTAAGTTTAAACATATATGACAACGTATTACCTACACAAAAACAAGGAAATCAACTAATGGCCAAGACTGCAGACCTCACGCTCTCTCACCCTCACGTTCTCTGCGCATAATGGTTTAAATGAACAAACAAATTTTTGTGTAAGCAATTTAAGGTCGCGACTGTTGTCCCAAATATAGCAGGCTTCATTCAGTGATTGAAACAAATATTATTAATATTAATTGAAGTTTTACAGCATATAGAACTGACATTGAATGCTCCGAGCGAGCTGTGCTGTGGTAAAAATGGAACTTTTCCTTCACATGAAACGATAAATAATCAAACCTCGGATCTATTGCTTGACAGAACTCCCCGAAGCGTGCCCCATCCGCGATACTGATCGGTCTCATGTCCTTACAAATAAACGAAATTATTTTATCCATTATGGCCTCTTGTGATGTTGCTGACAAATTGCGTGCGGCGGGCGATGCAAAGTAACGTTAAGTGTCAAGACGTGACTGTTTAGCTAACGTTCCACACATTATGCCATGCTCATTTGGGTGCACATTTTTGAGATGTGACCTTATGTTGCAAGTTGTCGAATGGTATACTAACTGTATCTTAAATAGCTTGAATACAACAATCTCGCGGGTCAACAATTTTACCTCATTTTCTCTGCTGCGGTCGAGTTGGGCTCTGCACTTGCATCTTCCATGAAGACGCGTCAACTTTCAGCAGTGATGCTGTGCCAGACAGTGCAACTCCTGTGAGGCTGTGACCTGTCCCTGAACCCTCACTCGCAAAGCAGACAACCACGCCTCTACTACCGCGGGCCTTTTTTTCCACTTTTTTTTTAATTCGAATATTAATTTTCACCTTCGAAATTCGTTTTTTAAAACTATTCGAATACATATTCGAATTTAGAATATTCGTTGACAGCCCTAAAGAGCATAGGCAGTTTGAGTGATGTGGAGAGACACAGAGGAGAATGTTGAATAAAGCCGTTATTTTTGTTTTCTTCGTTTACAAACAGTATTCTCGCCGCTTCATTCCATTACGGTTGAACTACTGATGGCAGATGGACTATTCTGATGATGCTTTTCATACAACCCGAATTCCGGAAAAGTTGGGACGTTTTTTAAATTTTACTAAAATGAAAACTAAAAGACTTTCAAATCACATGAGCCAATATTTTATTCACAATAGAACATAGATAACATAGCAAATGTTTAAACTGAGAAAGTTTACAATTTTATGCACAAAATGAGCTCATTTCAATTTTGATTTCTGCTACAGGTCTCAAAATAGTTGGGACGGGGCATGTTTACCATGGTGTAGCATCTCCTTTTCTTTTCAAAACAGTTTGAAGACGTCTGGGCATTGAGGCTATGAGTTGCTGGAGTTTTGCTGTTGGAATTTGGTCCCATTCTTGCCTTATATAGATTTCCAGCTGCTGAAGAGTTCGTGGTCGTCTTTGATTTATTTTTCGTTTAATGATGCCCCAAATGTTCTCTATAGGTGAAAGATCTGGACTGCAGGCAGGCCAGGTTAGCACCCGGACTCTTCTACGACGAAGCCATGCTGTTGTTATAGCTGCAGTATGTGGTTTTGCATTGTCCTGCTGAAATAAACAAGGCCTTCCCTGAAATAGACGTTGTTTGGAGGGAAGCATATGTTGCTCTAAAACCTTTATATACCTTTCAGCATTCACAGAGCCTTCAAAAACATGCAAGCTGCCCATACCGTATGTATTTATGCACCCCCATACCATCAGAGATGCTGGCTTTTGAACTGAACGCTGATAACATGCTGGAAAGTCTCCCTCCTCTTTAGCCCGGAGGACACGGCGTCCGTGATTTCCAACAAGAATGTCAAATTTGGACTCGTCTGACCATAAAACACTATTCCACTTTGAAATAGTCCATTTTAAATGAGCCTTGGCCCACAGGACACGACGGCGCTTCTGGACCATGTTCACATATGGCTTCCTTTTTGCATGATAGAGCTTAAGTTGGCATCTGCTGATGGCACGGTGGATTGTGTTTACCGACAGTGGTTTCTGAAAGTATTCCTGGGCCCATTTAGTAATGTCATTGACACAATCATGCCGATGAGTCATGCAGTGTCGTCTGAGAGCCCGAAGACCACGGGCATCCAATAAAGGTCTCCGGCCTTGTCCCTTACGCACAGAGATTTCTCCAGTTTCTCTGAATCTTTTGATGATGTTATGCACTGTAGATGATGAGATTTGCAAAGCCTTTGCAATTTGACGTTGAGGAACATTGTTTTTAAAGTTTTCCACAATTCTTTTACGCAGTCTTTCACAGATTGGAGAGCCTCTGCCCATCTTTACTTCTGATAGACTCTGCTTCTCTAAGACAAAGCTTTTATAGCTAATCATGTTACAGACCTGATATCAATTAACTTAATTAATCACTAGATGTTCTCCCAGCTGAATCTTTTCAAAACTGCTTGCTTTTTTAGCCATTTGTTGCCCCCGTGCCAACTTTTTTGAGACCTGTAGCAGGCATTAAATTTTAAATGAGCTAATTAAGTGGATAAAAGTGTAAAATTTCTCAGTTTAAACATTTGCTACGTTATCTATGTTCTATTGTGAATAAAATATTGGCTCATGTGATTTGAAATTCCTTTAGTTTTCATTTTATTAAAATTTAAAAAACGTCCCAACTTTTCCGGAATTCGGGTTGTACTTTTCTGGACCAGATGTGGCATTCTGATGATCTGGAGTAGAGATAAATATGTTGATCACTCACCTTTTTTAAGTAGTCTCTCCATGTTCCTGCAGGTCTGATCATTGTAGATGTTAACTTCAAAGCCCAAGTTTGTAAAGCACTTCAACAGCTCTCCAGCATCACGATCTGTGCCATTGCGTATATTCATCCCTTAAACACAGATCACAAAGTTAGAGGCCATAGTCTAACAATGCATCAATCTAGTAGCTTTAAATTACTCAACATTCAAGTTTTATTTTTGATATTTTTGATAAAACTTTTAAAGGCAGTCACCTTAGTGTCCATATTGTTTTTTGCAGAAACTATTGTAAATGTTTGTAAGAAAAGACAGATAAGCAGGTTTGGTTGTGTTCTAAGTACAGTATTGTCTTTTTGACTCATTAGTTTGGTATACTAGTGTGTTTTTACACAAGTAATTTTTTTTACTTTTCCATTATTATATATGTGAGGAGCAAATCTTATATACAGGATACCACATAAAGATTCACATTTTAAATTATTTGTTATTAAAATAAAGTTTTCATTTTAAAAATAAATGTATCAATGTAAATGACAGAAATGAATAAAGGATGATGGATTTTTTTTTAAACTACATGACAATAAAGCATCTGGTAGAAGCTCATAAAAGAAAAAGAAAAACAAAAAAACAGTTGAGTCCGTAATACAACAAAACATTGTTTAATATTATTATTATTACTATTGCCCCAATGAACTTCAAATGTTATAAATTCCAGTTTTTACTCTGTGTGCCAATTAAAGGGCAAATAAAAGATGATTGTTCAGCATAGGATGACATGGAGATGAAGACTCACCTGTCTTTTCATCAAAGTTCTTGTTGTTGATGATGATGCACTTGCCAATGCGCCGGTGGCTCATCTTATACTGGAATGTTGGTGAAACAATCCTGTAATAGCTTTCAGAAGACTGCTCTTTTTCCTGAAACTTGCCATCCTTCTTCTTACTGAGAGAGAGAGAGAGAGACACAGTTAGCCAATCTATTACAGAACCTTCATCCATCACGTACTTCACCAAATATATATTTATAAGAACGTAGGGTGTTCTAAGAGACATTAGGACACATTAAAATAATAAATAAGCTCATCTTTAAATAGAAGAACAATCAAACCTCATCAAAAATTATGCCTGGATATCCGGCATCATGAAGACGATTAAATCCTCTTATCAATCATAATATTAGCTGCTCTAAAACTTCAGTGTCCCAAAAAATAATATTCTACATGCCTGATGGAAAATTCTCACAGATGTCTCATATCCACATTGTGAAATTTCCAAAGGATCCGTCCAGATTAGTAGGCCACGGTGGACACTGGATGCACAATATGTGCAATTATTCCAGAAGAGCCTAGTCATCATGTTACCCAACCACAACAATGGGTTCCCACCTATAGACTCCCTCTCACACACATGAACAGTGGAGCGAATCACAGCTGTCCCATGTGATGCGGGGCAACAACCCCCCCCTTACTACCTCCTTTCCCATCTGAGTGCTCTCCTACCTGGACTCTTCTTTAAATGCTATGCCACTCTGCATTGAAACGTGTTGCTCTTCCCTTTAGATCTGCTGAATCTTTCCCAAATTTTAGGCTCTTTTGGGTGGATTTTTCCTTGTGATGTGGAGTTGTGTGGTGTGTGCTAGGATCCTGTCATGCTCTATACTCTATAAAGAGTGGAGTGGTGGCTCCGCTTGGCTGGGGTGGTACACGCTACCTGAGTCAGCACACACGCAACCCCCCAGAGCTTTCCAAAGGCCCATTCAAACCCCTCAACCAGGCTCATGCAGGACAAGAGCACTGACAAAAACACTATCATACTTACATATTAGGCCTGTTACAGAGCAAATACATTCAAAAGTGCCAAATAACAGATCATCAGAGCTGTTAATCTCTGCATACAGTATATATATGCAGAGATTAACACACACACACACACACACATTTATATATATATATATATATATATATATATATATATATATATATATATATATATATATATATATAATTTTTTTTTTCTTTTTTGGATAAAATTAGTTTAATATAATTCTAAATATGCAGGTGGCTTCATATTGAATTTATATTGAAGAGCTACGAAAAGTTATTCTGAGCATCTCAAAACACCTTCAAATTTTTCTGATGCAAGAGTTAGGGCTTGTTTGCCTTGTCATTTACAAAGAGGACTTGTGGTGCCACCTAATGTATATAATGAATTTTAACATCTAAAGCTGTACTGTAAATAATAAATAATTAACAAAACGCCTACTAAATAATCACAAAGGAAATTATTTTTCTCTCTTAAATAAAAGGTTACGTCAATAGTTCTGGTTCATATCTGCACATTGTATGAATGAATGGATGGACTGATGAATGGATGGATAAATTAATTTAGAAATAGTCTTACCTGCCAAAAAACAAAAATCTCGATCTGCGGTCAGGTTTTGCATCTACTGTGTCTCCTTCTCCATAGTCCTCTTGGTCCACCATACCTTCAATTTCAGTAGGGAGGGTTTCTTTGTCCATTCTGGAGCAAGAATTAATGGTGTTACTGTTCAGTAACACAACGGCAACAAAGCAGAGTAACAGAAATGGAAATTCTTGACAGGGTGAAACAAATTTGTTTTCTAAATTATAATTATCTTGACATGTTACCCCATCCCACCCCTTACTTACATTTACTATTGTAGAGGAAGAATTGTAACTTGTCAAATCATCAAAACCAACAACATATGTCAGACCCTATTCCATCTAAACTACTAAAAGAGGTCCTTCCAATTTTATTAATTCATCAATGTCATTAGGATATGTCCCAAAATCCTTCATAATGGCTATTAAGCCTCCCATTAAAAAATTAGAGAATTTGTTAAAGACAGACTGATCTCAGTTCTCCCTTTTGTCAGAAATACTAGAAAAGACCATTTCCTCTCAGCTGTGTTCTCCCTTTTGTCAAAAATACTAGAAAAGACAATTTCCTCTCAGCTGTGTTCCTTCTTATAGAGTAATGGTATCTGTGAGGATTTCCAGTCAGGATTTATACCATATAATAGTCCTGAGAGTGATTTCATCAGAGTTACAAACAACCTGCTCTTATTATCTGATCGTGGTTGTATTTCTCTATTAGAGCTACTGGATCTTAGCGCTCGTTTGACATTATCGACCACAAAATTACTTTGAGTAGACTACAAAATTATGTTGGCATTATTGTAGTTACATTGGCATGGTTCAAATCTTACTTATCTGACTGCCACCCATTCGTAGCGTGAATGAAAACGTATCATATCATATCAATCACAAGTACAGTGTGGAGTACCTCAAGGCTCAGTACTCAGTGCTTTTCACATTTTACATGTTACCCTTGGGAGATATCATCAGGAAACATGGTGTTAGATTTCACTGTTATGATAATGATACTCAGCTCTATATTTCTTCACGGCCTGGCTAAACATATACATTTGCAAAACTAGCTGCGGGTGGCAGATCCTTTCCCAAATCCAGTCCATAGCCATAACAGATGGTGGATCAGCACTTAGACGACCTCTACAGCCCTGAATGTCAGTGGAGACTATGTCAATTAGATGAGACCTATAGACAGATCCCCTGAGAAGACCTAGTCAACTAGACGACTATCGGGACAAGACCACGGGAACAAGTCCTCTGAACAATCTGACCTGTGCTGCAGCCTAGAATTAAACCACACCATGTTGGTTTTGTCTTGCCAGACGGGGAAATGGCCCCCTGACTGAGCCTGGTTTCTCCCATCGTTTTTTTCTCTGTATCTGTCAACGATTTTTGGTTCCTTACCACTGTCGCCTTTGGCTTGCTTAATTTCAGGCAATTGTCGGCTTGATTGCACAGACACTATTGAAAGAGAGCTGAACTGGATGATGTCATTACTGAATCATCAATGAACGGATTTTAACTGAAAACTTGACTGTTTGTAAGACAGCCCATATTAGTATACTATGATTTTACAGTAGTGACAACAACTTTGTAGCTATTTTTGAAGTAAATATATTTAAAGTTATCCTTTCCACTTTTTAAAAAGCCCCTTTCAAACAGCAGTGAATTGACTGTTATTACTCATAGTATGTAAAGTAACGTTACCTGCGTAAAGTAACTTTTACTTTCAGTTTGTGATGTTGTCTGAACTGAATCTTTTTTAATGACTTTTTTTTCTTTAATTTTTATATTATTCATGGCTTGAGGAGAAATAAAATCTCTGTATTTATGTATAAAAGCTGTAAGAGCTGATGAGGGAAAGATACAGTAGCCTATGTGACATGAAGTGTACAGCGGGGAAAAAAGAGAGATTGACCCCCCCTTGCCTAAAGACAAGGTGTGAATGAAATATATATTTACATTAGCATTTATTGATGCCAGTATATTTTAAGGTATTTACATATAGTATGCAATGTGTTCTACAGCTAAAATGTTTTTCGTGGAAGTGTGAAGGTCCCCCTTAGGGCAACTTCCCTTACGAAAATTAACCATGGTTTTTACTACAAATAAAACAAATAAAAAAAAAACTGGTTACCATAGTTAGACCATGTGAACCACAAATTAACAATGGTTTTCCAACCTAGAGTTTGAAGTAATGCATATTTAACGTTATATTGATTTCGTAAACGCTTCGATGCATGGCCTGTCTAGCAATGCACCGCAAAGTTTTTTACAGTTAGCCAAATAAATATGATTCAGTTCAGCATAGCTAGATGTTTTCATAAATTTACTATATTTTCTCTCGAAACTTACATTTCTGTCGGACCAGCCTCAGTTTTGTTCTATCAAGTCCAAGTACACTAGACGGAGAAAACGAAACTCATTTCCAACTCCTGGTTTTTCATTTCCTCCAGCAGAGTATCTCGTACATTTAAAGAAACAGTCACTTTAGATGTAGTGAAAAAAAAAACGGCGCGAACTTCCTGTTTATAAATCAAACACTAGAATATAACATAATAGCGTATAATAAAATAGAATATTGATGAATGAAACGTGATATTATTCAGAAATAACATCTGTATTATACAAATTTAAATGCAAATGCATTTTACCCCACATTACATAATAATAATAATAATAGTGTGTAGGCTATTTTAAACACACACACGCACGCACACACACACACACACACACACACACACACACTTTGTGAAAAGTGGGGACATCCCATAGGCGTAATGGTTTTTAAACTAAATTCTATGGCCCTACACCAACCCTACACCGAACCCTAACCCTCACAGGAAACTTTGTGCATTTTTACTTTCTCAAAAAAAAAAAAAAAAAAAAAAAAAAATACTCAATTCTGTATGATTTATAAGCGTTTTGAAAAATGGGGACATGGGTTATGTTCTCATAAGTTACCCTCTCCTTGTAATACCTGTGTCATACCCATGTCATTATACAGAGTTGTGTCCTGATATGTCACAAAAACAAGAGCACACACACAAACACACACACACACACACATATTTTCGATATAGGCAACATATTTATAACTATCATTGGACTCGAACTCCAAATACAACTCGATCACACAGAGATAAGCAAACTGAACTGTAATTAAGAAAACTGTAACAAATTATAGAAAGTGAAAGAATTAAAGAGATCAAAAAGACAAAACAATGGGAACGCTTTTTGTCCATTTGTGTTTATGTACATTGTATATAAATAGAACAATATGTTTTCCTTTTATTGTTATATTGTATTAATTCAATTCAATTCAATTTTTTTGTATATCATTTTTTAATACAATACACATTGTTTCAATGCAGCTTTACAGAAAATGAATGTGTCTACATTACAATTTAGGGTGATCTGTTATCAGAAGTGAATGTGTTCAAGTAATGTTCTTTTCACAAATGAACAGTTCAAGATAATAGAATCATACAGGTAGCTAATATTAATTAATTTCAGGCAGCTGTGCATATCGATTCAAGTTGGTGTCATCTGGGGTCCTTGCAGGGGTCAGCATCATCTCTTCACAGGTATTGGGTCATCTGAAGTCTTCCTATGAGGCTGGATCCACTCGGGAGATTGTGTAATTACAATGATATATTGTTTATTACTGGCTGATACTTAAAAGTATAAAGTGTTATTAAATATATGAATTTGTACAATACAAGTGTGAATAAGGGATAATGCATGGCTAGCTGTGCATTAGGCTAAATGGTACAGATTAAGAAACAGAATGAATAATGTCGGAGCTTATCTTTACAATGCAGGCTCCAGCACTACCAAATTGGCCATGGCCTTGCCAATTGGCTGTACAGAGTACTTAGTAGCCTAGCGTGCAGAGTCAGGTCAGTTGCTGTGTGCATCTCACATCAGAACTCTGTCTGGACTCGTCCATGGTGTGGAGAAGCTTGTCCTGAAACACCTGGTGCATGCCATTGTGCGAAGCACTGAGCCAGCCTGGCCAGCCGCTGAATAAGCCATGTTTGCTAGGGCTGAGGTAGTCCTGCAGGGCTTAGATGGATGCACTGCATGGGTTTTCACCCCAAGGCCAATGGAGGGCACAGAGCTTGCTATAACCTCCTTCCTTTAGAGAGCAAGAGGTAAAAGTGGTGGAAGTAGAGAGATTAACATGCGCCGGGTAGGAGGTACGTTTCCTTGTGATGGTGTCCCTCCAGGTACCATTCAAGGAGGCCATGGGGAGGCTCTTCCAGAGCAAACAAAGCCAGGCCGAGATCCTCCACAGCCTTAGTTAGAATGTGGATCAGCTCACTGTCCATGATGGGCTATGTTGTCAGTGTCAGAGGCAGGGTTTTGGGCTCTTTGCCGAAACACAGCCACTCTTCAGCATCCAAAGCCATTAACTTCCTCCTCAGATGGACGGACAAAATCAATCTGCTCACAGCCGACGAGGGGTGCTGTTCCTAATGTGTGAAGCACACAAGTGAATCAATGAGTAGGGGGGAGAGTGAAGCATGTGGGAGCTGCGCCAGCATGAGTTCACTTGAGCCCAGTGTTAAAGCCCTGCTGCTCTGCTGTTTCTTTTTTCTAGGGGAGAGAAGAAATGGGAGAGAAGATCGGGGAGGACCGCCTTCATTAAAGAAGGCAATCCATGAGCAGAGAAAGGTGAGACTCATGCTCTCTTAGTGAGACCATGCCGTCTAAGTGAGCACAGCCTCTGTGTGAATGCTGTCAAGACAGGCGACACATTCACTGTGCCCATCTGCATCGTGCAGGGGAGCCACATGTGCAGCGTGACATTTGCAGCAACATCACTGGAAATTTGCTCTTAGATTTGCTAGATGGCCACATGGGAAGGCTTCAGGCTTCTTCTGCTGCTGGGGGCTCATGTCAGCAAGTAGCAGAGTGAGCTGAGCTTCTTCCTTCTTCGGCTTCTTGCTTGCAGAGTCCATGAGGAAATGATCTTCATCCCTGAAGGAAAAAAATTCTGCCAAAATGGTGCTCAGAGAGTTCTTATATTGGTGGGCTCCGCCCCTTTTGGTGAGTTGAAGTGCTATTGGTTCATGCAGCTACATGAACATGAACAAATCTGTCTTCAGTATCAGAGTAAACAGGTGGTTCTCCATAAACATGTCAACACAATGGGGTAGATCATTCAAAAGGGAACTGTGTGTTTAAAAAGGAAAGTAAAAATACAAAAAAAAACTAACATACATCCACAACCCAGTAAACTGTATAATATTAGAAAAAATTACAGATGGGTTCAAGACAGCGATGAAAAATGCCTGAACGCAGCTGACCACCCCCAAGTGTGTTTACTCATGGATAACTTTATAGAAAACATATATCCTCATAATGAATATGGCATTATTTGACAACAACATCTAATCTTAAAATAAAAAAAAAATTAAAAAATACTTGAGCAAAAACAAGAGAACGAAAAATAGTTTGATTCGGATTGGGAAAGAATAAAGGAAAATTTAAGGCAGCTTGCAAATCAAAAGCTTAAAAAAATGAAAATACACTCAGAAAGAACATTTCAGTCAAAATCAGCAAAAAATAATTTAAGAATCTGTCCATTCAAACAGTTTCTAGGACAAATGGAATCTTCTGAATAAAAAAACAAAAAACAATACACACAAAATGTAAACACCTGGAAAAATAACTTTGAACAATTCCATGGCAAAATAAACATGAATACAAACAAGCACAGATATATGAAATATTAAACTATATAGAATACATAATTGGCAAATACCAAAATCCACTAGACTACCCCATCACAGAAAAAGAATTGATGAATAAAATTCAGCACTGCCAACAAAAAAAGGCAAGTGGTCCAGACGACATCCCAAATTACATGCTCAAAAATACAAATCATAAATTCTGATTGGCAATAACGAAACTGTTTAACATGGTTCTGAGTGTTGGTTATTTCGCTGACATATGGAACAAAGGACTCATTATGCCCATATTCAAGAGTGGAGACAAATCGGACCCAAACAATTACAGAGGCATCTGTGTAAGCAGAAGTCTGGGGAAGTTGTTCTGCAATATCATCAGTCTTGTACACTTCCTTACAGAGCACAATGTGCCAAGCAAAAGTCTGACTGGATTCTTACCAAATTATAGAACAACAGACCACAGACAACAGAAAGCAAAACCAATATATTTGCTTGCTTTGTAGAATTCCAAAAGGCCTTTGATTCAATTTGGCATGAGGGGCTGCTGCCAAAACTTCTAGAAGCAGGTATTTATATATATATATGTATTCAAACAACCAACAAACAGAATTCTTCACTCAAATTTTGCTCAAATGGGCTAAATTTTGCTGTGGATGGACTGAAAGAGAAAGCAAGAAATGCCTTTTATATCATAAAAACATCTATCCAAATTGAAATACCAATCAGAATCTGGTTCAAGATAATCAAATCAGACACAGAACCTATTGCATTATATGCCAGTGAAGTGTGGTCCCCTCTCCTAAATCACAAATTTGAGAAATGGGACAAAGAGACGAATGAAGCCCTACATGCTGAGTTCTGTAAGAGTATCCTCAGAGTACAGAGAAACAAACCGAACAACGCATGCAGGGCAGAATAAGGCCAATATCCTCTACTAATGCACAGTGAGAAACAAGCCAACAAATTTGGAAAACATCTAAAAATAAAGTCCTTAAAAACAATGAAATGAACCCTGAAAAAGTCCGCTAATTAAGATGGTCCTGAAGCTGCAAAAACAAACTAACATGACTAACAACAGCCAGCATTAGGACACTGAAACATCCACAAAATTTGGCCCAATCAAATAAGAAAAAAAGCACAAAATTAAAATTATCTACATTATTAGATTAAAACAACAGAAAAACAAAGAAAACTTTATAAGTTTTCAGAGACAGAGCAAAACTTCCTCACCAGCTGTATATAGTGGTTGCTAGATTCAATGTAAACACTATGTTTTGGCAATAAAAAATAACAATTCTCATGCCAACAAAGAAGAAAAAAATAAATAAATTATCATGAAAATGCTGTCAATTGCATTTTAAAACAAACATCATTAACCAGACTAAAATCAATAGATTATTGACATTAAATTGAAAGTAAATTAAGACCTTTTTATTCCAATGTGATGAGAAAAATAACCATGTGCCCATTTGAACAGCCTCTAATTCCTCTGACCTTTGACCTTGAATTTTTTGTATTTTCAGAATACTATTTAAAAAAAATTGACAACACCAATAATATGAGATAAAAGAACAAAAATGCTAATTTATGTTATTATTTAAATACTTAAGTTATTAACCCTTAGCATTCCTCTAAAATGTTCCTAAAATGCCTAAAAAGGCAAACCCAAAGTAAATTGCATGCTTTCTTGATCCATTTGGAGTATATGGTTTTGGTCTCTTTAGAAATTTGACACTCTGAGGTTTGTTTCTAAACAGAACAAACCTCAGAATCACTGTAAGTCTTACTGGTATTGAGCATGGAAGTAGCCAGCGTTTGAAAATGAATGAGGTCTGGGGTGGGGTTAAGAATTCTGCTAAAATAACCCCACATACAACTTATTATACACACTAAACACTTTAAAAGAGACAGATATGTAAATGTTTGTGAAAGATTTCTTCTCTGTTTAGGAGGAATGAGCATTGATCAATTAAATCATATTACACCATTACTTTAGGTTAGAGGTAGCCTATATAATTTTGTAAGTTGTTTATTATTAATTTAAATTAAATTAAATTAAATTAATGCATTATTCATTTAACAATACATAGGCATATTACTGTTATAGTTTTCATTAATAACCATTGCTATATAGATGACAACTTTATGTAGTGCTGTTGACCTTATGAATGCTGTTGTAAAAAATTTTAACAATACTCAATGAAATAGCATAGACGTAACCTACCTATTCGTTCTACAGATCTCTGCACTAGTGTTATATGCTACTGTTTTTATATCGTTGATAATGTTTCTGACAGATAATATCATGAGTTTTTTTTTTTGGCTTACCGAATGTGGTATCTTGTTGTCAGTAATAACGTTCGTGTGTGCTCTTTTGATTAGTGTCAATTTAAATTCTGGCGATCATTGCAGTGTTGCCAGATATTGCTATGAAAACAAATAAAAACCGAGAATGAATAAATAAATAAATAAATAAATAAACCGAACTGAGTGCAATTCTTTTGTGAATAAGATAAAGATATTGCTGACCCTAAACTACAACATCCCGCTTTATTAACTTTCTAAAGTGTCAAATTAAGTAGCAAAGACAAGTCCAAAGACGCTTATAATAACTGGATCTGGAAACAAGTCAACAACTCTGCCCGCTCCCTCACTCAGTTCTCTCAATCCTCGTAACTTCTTGACTCTGCCAGGTTTCGCAGTGATCATTTTCATACAACGCATGCTAAACATTCTTGTGAAAACTTAATTATACATGCAGACACTCATTAAAGCTGCAGTTTTGCATATTTGTTAAACCTGTCATTATGTCTTGACAGTAGAATATGAAACAGATAATCTGTGAAAAAATCAAGCTCCTCTGGCTCCTCCCAGTGGCCATTTGCACAAATACACCGCTCCCGGTAAGAAACAACCAATGAGAGCTGCGGTCCGTAGCTTTTTTTGTGTTCAAAAAATACAAAATGTATATAATAAGCGAGTACACCATGAATCCATTTTCCAAATCATGTTTTTAGTCTGTCCTGAATCACTAGGGTACACCTATAATAAGTGTTTATATTCGAAATATTTTAGATTGCTTCGGGGGTACCGCGGCGGAGTAACCCAGTACCTATGTGATCCTTCATAGACATAAAAAGAGAGAATTGTATGTCACAAAGTAAACCCTTAAAAACACGCAGTGGAACACTAAGCGGTTAACTTTGTTTAAATTTGCAGTAATGCTTAACCTAGGAAAAATAAAATGAGTAAAAAAAATAAATAACTGTAAATTTGTAAAATGATGTAGAGTCAAATATTTAATATTATTTCATAAAATTATATAAGTATGCCTCTTATACAGGGTTTCTGTTACATTTATCAATCCGATGGCATGTTTGTCACCATATTTTGATAATGACTTAATCATAGTATCTAAAGGTTATGTAGTACTGTATATAACAGCATGAACAATAACATCTTAATTGAGAAAATGACAGAAAGTCATGACAGCAAATAAGAAAGTAAGGCATTTCAACACATGCAACCATCTAGTCGTGACTTCACTCACCTATTTAGAGCACGTCTAAAGGCTCTGACTAATGTACTCAAAGTGAACAACACTGTGATCACAATTCAGTGACATCTCTCTCCCTTTTCAAGTAACTTACAGTTGGTGAACCAGTCAGCTGACCAGCAATAGCTAAAGAGGGGAGGAACTCTGCACCCACCAACATGTATTAGACAGGGTCTCAGTCAAAGAGCAGATCTAAGTTTAACACGGGACAGAGACTGAGACACAATTGGGAACAAGAGACTGTCTGGGACGCCTTACTTTCCAATACTGACTATTTGCATAAGTTGTTTTTATTTCTCTCTGGAGTTGCCATTTTAATTTGATACAAATATGAATGTTCAAAAGTGTGCCAGGTGTGGGTTTGTGTTGTACCCAGCGGAGAAGATCAATCTTATTGGTCAGGTAAGTCTTTATGATGTGTCTCAAAGACCTACAATTAAAATTATAGTATAGTCATACACTTTCTATGATGTAAGCAAGACTAATTAAGCTGGACAGATTTCAGGAGAAGGAATTGGATTCAGCCATTTTTAAAATACACATGTTCATTTTCTCCCACTCTGCATGTGTCTCTTTTTCTCTTTCAGAATTGGCACAAAGCATGTTTTCACTGTGAGGTCTGTAAAATGATACTGACTGCCAATAATTTTGTTAGCCATCAGAAAAGGCCATACTGCCAAGTGTAAGTTTTTGAGTAATTTTATGCTTAAATATATCTTTTTTTTTTGTAAGAGTTAATAATTCAGCATTATTTTCCATTGCTTCATGACTAAAGGCATAATTTGTATATACTGCATAGTTTGGTCATTAAATGTTAAATGTTTAATTATTAATTATATCTCTTATATCTCATAGGCATAATCCAAAGAACAACACATTCACAAGTGTTTATGAGACCCCTGTCAACATCAATGCCAAGAAGCAATCTGAGGCGGTCAGTGAGGTGAGGTTTTGTTTATGTCACAGACGCCACAAAATACAACCAAACTTACTGTACATCTGGCAAAGTACTATAGTAATGAAACTTAGTACACCCTTTTTAATAGAGGAGACTATAAAAACATAATTTGATAAAAATTCAAGTCATATTTTGTTTTTTTTCTGTAACATTATTTGAGAATTTTTACAAGTGTGAAGTTCTGACCAGTTGACTGTACATGACTTCTTACCAAATAAATAAATATATAATATAATAAGATCTGAGTTTAATATATCTTGTCAGTTTACTCAGTTGAAATTATCTTGTTAGTTTACTCATGGAGATTTAAAAATACTCTATTTTGAGGTCATGAACTGCTTTCAAACACAGGTATGCGGAAAGTAAAATATTTTTAAATAAATGATATAGAAATTCTTATTTTAAAAAATCTTCCAGATTCAAGAACACTTTTTAGGCAGCCTGCTGCTGAACTGCTGTCAGTTTATTAACTGTTTTATTGATAACTGTTTTACAAGCAAAAGTAGTTAAAGAATTGAATATAGGTCGTTTGGCTTGTAATACTCCCTATATGAGCTGGGTTAAAGGTCTGTTTTTAGGAGAGCTCAAAGGCCCTGGTGACTCTACAGGTTTGGAATGAGAACTGCAAATCTCCAGTTATTTCTGTGGTGTGACATGATACTTCTCTGGCCTTCTTTATGTATTTGCTGTTTAAATTTATACCACACGGGCCACCTCTCTTTTCTTGCTTCCTTTCGCTCCCTCCCTTTCTCTGAATCTCTCTCAGTGGGACCCCCACCTGCCCCTGTCTGTCACTGGTCTCTAGAGTGTACTTAATGCAGACTGACAGAAGGCAGACCGCCTTATGTACATTTCACATGTATAATTTTATTTCTTCCCTGAATAATTACATAAAGACAGTGTGTAAAAATAGCTCTCAATAGCATCACTGATGTTGCATGTCTTTGAATGTGACTTTTAATAGTTTGTGATATTCCATCATTCTTCATACATCAGGAATCACAGAAAAGGGATTTCAGAATCAATCATTGCCACATTGTAATTTACTATTGTGCTAATAGGAAGCTCACTATCATTTCTCTTTTTATATCTCTGTGGTTTTTAGAATAGATATAGAGAAGAAGGGGAGCGTTTCATGTCTACTTTCCACTATGACATGAGATCAAAGGAAATCGAGCAAGCTCGTAAGGCCAGCCAGCTTGTCAGTCAGGTGAGGAGCCAAAGGAAATAGTACCAAAAATCCATTAAGTTTAGCTGTGGACTATTTTATTAACATGTGACTGTTTTTAATCTTTCTAAAAGCAGCAAGGCTACCAAACTGAATTTGTAGGCCAACAATCAATTTACTCGGGCAGCGTTACCAGCCAGGACATTGTTCGTGTGACCCAGGCACAGAAGACCATTAGTGACGTGAGTTATCTGATTCAGACTCAATGAACAAATGAAAAATGAGGTTCTTGCTATTTTGCTATGCCAATAAATGGATAAATTATGATGATGTATTACAAAGAGCGACCTGACGTGGCAATTTGGGCTGCAGGTGGAATATAAACGAGGCCATGAAACTCGTGTGACGCAGTTTACCTCTGTAGCCGACACACCTGAGATGTTACATGCCAAGACTGGAGTCTCACTGGCCAGTGATGTAAGGATACATTTTCCAGAGTGACCTTTCTGACTGAAATGGCATGTATGGTTTTAAAAATCCTAGAATCTTTATACTTTTTCTTTTATATAGTATTCTCTCATATAAAACTGTGGTAGTAGAAAAATCTTTCTGTCATATTTCTAACTGTTGACCACAAGTATTTTTTATATTATAGTATAGTAGTATAATATAGTAGTAAATGTAACATTTTATTATATTATTTTAAAACATAACATTTTAATAATGAGTTACATAAGCTTTTAGTGTGAAAGTTGAACCTATCAATATTACTTTGTCCTGTTGAGTGACACATCCTCAAGATTTTGTACTTAATTTTCAAACAATTTTCATACACCGGCCTCTGAAGATAAATATAGAAGCAATTGAGTAGGGTGACCATACATCCTCTTTGTCCCCGGACATGTTCTGGCTGGGATTTCTAAATTACCTAAAATATCTGGGTTTTGGCTTTGTTTTCCTATTGTTTTCATCCCTGCTGAAGATAATGACTGAAAAGAAGTTTGACAAATAATGTGCATGCATTGTACATAATCAACCAATCATGACCAAAAGCCAAGACCAGGACATTTTAGGCAATTACAAATTCCCAGCCAGGACTTTTCCAGGACATATGTTCACACAGTCATCTGGTGGCTTTCCTCTTACCCCTGTTTATGTGATTAGTCATTGTACAAATTGTGTTTCTGGTCTGTGATGTTATATGTGTATTTAAAGGTGAAATACACAGAAGAATATGAGCAGGGTAAAGGAAAGGGTAGTTTCCCAGCTATGATCACGCCAGGATATGAAATGGCAAAGAAAGCCAATACACTGGCTAGCAATGTAAGTAAAGTCTTAGTTGCAAAAAGTCAATTTTCTGTCCTACCAGATGCTTTTCAAGCTAATTATTCCGTTCTTTTTTATTCAGTTGGAGTATAAAAAAGGCCACGAAGAACGAATGTCAAAGTATACCACTGTGACGGATGCTCCTGATGTACTTCTAGCTAAACATCAAGGGAAGATTGTCAGTGATGTAAGTAAATAGAATTTAGAAATTTCTTTGTGGCCGAATATTGTCTATATGTCTTAGTTTTGCATCTCCTTCCATAAAAACAGTATGTCTACAATGAGGAATATGAACAGCAGAGGGGCAAAGGCAGTTTTCCTGCCCACTTCACTCCTGGATACCAGGTGGCCAAAAAAGCAGGCGAGATGGCCAGCAAAGTAAGTGTCCAAATTTGTAAACTACAAGTGGATGAGATCTGCATGTGCATGCCAGTTGTAAGCTGGTTTTGTTTTGTGCAGGTGAAATATCAACAGAAATATGAGCAAGAGATTAAGGGCACGACCAGCACTGATGCCGGTTCTGCAGAGTTTGCATTGGCCAAAGAGAATGCACAACACTTCAGTCAGGTGACACAGTGTTCTTTTGTGCATACAGTGCCTTTGCTTTACATCCTATGTGGTTACATCCTTGCTTATGGTTATACTGAATGTCTCTAATTCCTTTAGCATGCCTATACTGAGGAATATGAACAGCAAAAGGGCAAGGGCAGCTTCCCCGCTATGATTACCCCTGGATACCAGATGGCCAAGAAAGCCCATGACATTGCCAGTGATGTGAGTATCACTGCATCATCACTGCTGAAGTGGTCTGTCATTTTAGATGTTCCACTTTTCACATTCGGAAATACACCAGTTCTGTCCAAGTCAGGGTTCAGGGCTATAGTAAGCTAAACTAAAACTAAAAATAGAAAACCATACATTTTTAGTTTTTATTTGGTTTAACTTGATGTACTAAAATAACTAAAACTAAAATAATAATTAATATAAACAATATAGACATTTATAAACAAAAAGAGCAATGATATATAAGTGCTATAACAAGCCTCAGTTAGGATAACACACTACACGTAGCAAGGGCTTTTAAATAATATAATAAATAAAAAGAAAAAGATAGAATAAAAAAACAAATAGAGCAAGCTAGTGTTAGAGATCTTTACACACACACACACACACACACACACACACACACACACACACACACACACACACACACACACACACACACACACACACTTGCATAATAAATGAAAAGAAAATAGAATACAAAAAGTTTAGAAAGGTAGTTAGATTTTTTTTTAAAGAATAGAATTAGAATAGTGAGTGTTAAAGTTAGAGGGTCAAATAAAGATGGAAGAGATGTGTTTTAAGCCGATTTTTGAAGATGGCTAAGGACTCAGTTGTCCGGATTGAGTTGGGGAGGTCATTCCACCAGGAGGGAACATTTAATTTAAAAGTCTGTAAAAGTGACTTTGTGCTTCTTTGGGATGGCACAATCAAGCGACGTTCACTTGCAGAACGCAAGCTTCTAGAGGGCACATAAGTCTGAAGTAACAAATTTAGGTAAATGGGTGCAGAGCCAGTGGTAGTTTTGTAGGCAAAAATCAATGCCTTGAATTTTATGCGAGCAGCTATTGGAAGCCAGTGCAAATTGATAAACAGAGGTGTGACGTGTATTCTTTTTTGGCTCATTAAAAATTAATCTTGCTGCCGCGTTCTGGATTAATTGTAAAGGTTTGATAGAATTGGCTGGAAGACCTGCCAAGGAAGCATTGCAATAGTCCAGCCTGGACAGAACAAGAGCTTGAACAAGGAGTTGTGCAGCATGTCCCGAAAGAAAGGGCTTATATATATAAAATATATATATAAAATATAAATATTATTTAAAAAAAAATTAATATATATATATATATATATATATATATATATATATATATTTAATAAGAAATGAAAAAATAAAAATACAAGCAAATTCTAATTATTAATAATACCAAAATAACACTGATCCCAGTTAATGTTTTCTCACCTTGGCCCATCATCACTAAGTGGAATTTGTAAATTTTCTCCCATGACTCCCACCAACAATCCAATGTTGTCACTCTAGGGGCATCAAAAGGACATATTAAGACACATGACTGTCTAAATGACTGATTGTGTATGTTCTCTCATGTCACAGGAATTCATCCTGACAGATCAGACATATTTTACAGTAGATTGAGCTCTTTCTGGTATTCTTGTGTTTGAACACCTTTTTCTCATTCCCCTCTCTCCATGTTTAACCTGCAGCTGAAATATAAGAAGGATTTCAACAAGATGAAGGGATCTTCTGCATATAACACTCTAAACACTGACGACAACTTGTCTCTAAACAGTGCAAGCAAAATCAACAAGCTTGTGAGCGGGGTGAGTGATTTATGCCACTGGTCCATTGCCTACATCAGGTACAGAAGAGAGGCTCATCTTTGCAGGATTAAAGAAGGGTATTTTAATTTTAAGAGACTTTTATTTACTTTTGCCGATTTGCCCATTAAACAAATTTAGAAACGACATTGATTAGTTAGCTGAAGATTTGTAATATGACTTCCTGAGTGCATTTTGGGATGCACAAGTGCAAAAAGAGAAAGAGAGGATCAGTGAACTCATCTGTCATTGGCTCAGTCAGACATAACGTCTCCACACCTGCTTTCTCCACATCCCAGCCACCCACAGATATAAACAAAGACTACACATAAGCCCAGAGGCCACATTGTCATTCTATTTTCACCCTCTCACTTGACCAGTAGATCTACATTCCACAGCGTATACCTGATGATGCTATAAACAATACTGCATCCTCATACTACCCTGATTTACAACCAAATGTCAAAAGGGCACATGGTTTTCTGTATGCAGATCATAAAGTTCACCACAAGTGAACTTGTGAGACTCAAAATTCCATAACATCATTGCTTATGTGACACAGACATCCTCCCGTTATACAGGTTGAATACAAGAAGGACCATGAAACCACCAAAGGCCACAGCATGAACTACTGTGAGACGCCACAGTTCAAGAATGTGTCAAAGATTGCCAAGTATACCAGTGATGTGAGTGCCCCATCAGTGATATGATGAAAGAATGACAGCATACACTATATTTAAAGTGTTGTTGTGCTGGGAACTTGTGTGCAGTCATATGCAAGCTCATTTACTCTGTTTGTGATTGCAGAATAAATACAAGGAGAATTACACCAGTCACATGAAGGGGCACTATGAGGACAGTGGCATCGACAAGAAGACCATGCATGCCATGAATGTCAGAAAGCTTGCCAGTGATGTAAGACAAAAGCCATTTTCTGAACATATTACTTTATACATATATTTTTTTTCATGTTTAATTGCATTAAATTTGTAGAATCCATATGATAATAGAATTAGCATTTGTACAATTCTGAGATATAGACAAAGATTTTTAGATACATTACAATTAAAAAAAAATTGGGGTCAGTAATTTATTTATTTATTTATTTTTTCAGCAAAGACACATTGTGTCCTTTCAAAATTTCAAATAGTTCTGAAAAAAAAATATATATTTTCCTAAAAATATCTATCCATCAAAATAGTTCTGAAAAAATATATAAATAACATGTTTTCCATGAAAGTATGGAAAATATAAATATTTAAACATTGTTCTTAAAAAGAAATGTTACTTGAGCACCAGCATATTAGAATTATTTGTGAATGATCACGTGACACTAAATACTGGAGTAATACTGCTGAAAATCAGCTCTGCCATCACAAGAACAAAATGCATCTCAAAAATATATAAGAATAGAAAATGGCTATTTTAAATTGTAATTCACAATATTACTGTATTTTCATCAAATAAATGCAGCCTTGGTGAGTTTAAGAAACTTCTTTCAAATATGTTGAATACAATTTTACCAACCCCAATGTATGTTTATATATATATATAGATATATTATTTATATATTTATATATTATTTATTTATGTTTTAATTTTAGGCATAATTCATATTGGTTACATATTCTGCAATACCATCTGATTTCAGATTGCCTACAAATCAGAATATGAGCAGGAGAAGCATGTGCAGAGTGAGTACAACTATCCAGCCACCATCACTCCATCCTATCAGTCACAGAAGAAACTGGAGCCACTCAAAGATGTAAATCTATCATTCTTGTTGTGACTATAAACCTAAACTTCATGTATTGGCTATTCTGCTTAGAACTTGTCTTTCAGCGATTGTGCCATGCTGATTAGCTTGAATAGTGCTGCCTTAGCCTTACAAATTAGCTTCATTTTGTAAACATGCAAGCTAATCTACTGAACTGTAAATGGATGTCTTTTCCCCCCACACAGAAAAACTACAGACAGCATATCGACAAGCTGAAATTCAGACAGGTTACAGACACCCCTGAAATTGTGCAAGCCAGAATCAATGCCCATCAGCTCAGCAATGTAAGCATAAATTGTCCTTGTCATTGAGTGTTCAAGTGAATTTAACATAACTTATCTTATTTCATATAACTCATCACATATACATGATATGTAAAAATTGATAGCCTCAATGCACTGTAAGTCGCTTTGGATAAAAGCGTCTGCTAAATGCATAAATTTAATTTAATTTAATTTAATGTAATCTCTCATTCAAGCTGAACTACAAAGCCAACTATGAGAAGACAAAGATGCAGTACACATTATCTCAAGATACACCAGAACTTAAAAAGGCCAAAGCCAATACAGAACTCTCCAGTGATGTAAGCCTGTACTCACACATTCCAGAGCCACATTGTTTGTCATCCATATATATAGTTCACACACGCGTTGATTTTGTTGTTAAGTGTTGTCTGGACTTTCACAGATCAAATACAAAGAGAACTGGGAGAAGATCAAATCCAAAGGATGTGACATCGGCCTAGACACACTGACACTCAAAGCTACCAAAGCCTCTCAAGACCTGGCTAGTGATGTAAGAATCAAATGTTCAATGTTTAAATGTAAACGTCATTAAAATTTGCTTTCTTGGGTTGATTTGATCTCTTGGGTTGTACAGATCAAGTATAAGGAAGCATTTACAAAGAACAAAGACAAAGCCATTGGAATGGGTGTAAGTGACTCAAAAACACTGCACTCCCTTCAGGCATCCAAGCTTAGCAGTGAGGTAAGCCTGAGTACCCCAAATCACGTTAAGTTAAACAAAATTGTATTTTTCCCATTAACATGAGTGCACAATCTGAGATTCTTCAGATGCTATTAAGCCTAGAAAATACACAAATCAAATTTCTTGCTATAGGTTGCTTATAAAAAGAATTCTAAGGAGACTCAATCCAAGTGCCACCAATCTCTGGACATGGTGAATCTGAGTCATGCTAAGAAGGCTCAGGCCCTGGCCAGTGATTTGGAATACAGGAAGAAGTTACACGATTATACCATCCCGCCTGACGACATGAAAGTGCAGCAAGCTAAGAAAGCCTACCAACTGCAGAGTGATGTAAGAGGAAGAAAGCATGTCTATTTGCAAGACAAGAGTAGAATGATATAAATAGTATACCTTTAAACATTCTATATGGTTTTTTGATTTGGCTCTTTTAGAATCAGTACCGATCAGACTTGAACTGGATGAAAGGAGTCGGATGGGAGGTTGATGGCTGCCTGGATGTAGAACAAGCCAAGAAAGCAGGAGAACAATTCAGTGAGGTTGGTCATTACAAAATGTTTATTCCCTACTGATTAGACTCGCATATCAGTTCACCAGCATTTTCATAGGCTTCTTAACTAGCCACCAAGATTTCTTTGGTCTTCAACAGGAAGACAATGCTGGACAGCAAACTTTACATATTTACTCTAATTGTGCATTTTCCACCTCTATACAGAAAAAGTATCGCCAGAAGGCAGACAGTGTGAAATTCACACAAGTGGCTGACACTCCTTCCATCATACATGCTAAGAAGAGCCAGGAGCAGCAAAGTGGGGTAAGATATGATCCATCCGATTGGACATTTAACTGAAGTCCTGTCTGAGACTGGTCTGCCTTTTCTCATCCCCAGCTGGCATACAAAGCGGACACTGAACAGACAATGCACCAGTACACTATAAGCAAAGATGAGCCTCTCTTCAAGCAAGCCAAAGCTAATGCAGAGCTTCTCAGTGAGGTATGAACTGAATCACTTGAATCTGTTACTTATGTTGCAATAATAACCTACACTTGAACTAACAACCCACAGCCTGATTTTAATCAACACATTCAAATTGGTGATTTTCAGAAAGCATATAAGAGTAGATGGGAGGAGCAGAGGGAGAAAGGTTTTGAACTAGGCTTGGACTCACTTTCAATTCTTGCCGCCAAAACAACAAGGGATCTTGCCAGTGATGTGAGTGACCAGACACCCTACTGATGCACATGACTCACTTTGTACTCAAGTAGACACTGTAAGCTCAGGTATTGTGACTAATAATTGAATGTAACATTGCTGATATTCCATATATGTAGGTGAAGTACAAGCAAGAATATGAGTTGACAAAAGGGAAGATGATTGGCGTGAAAACTGTGTCAGATGATTCTCAGATGGCCCATTCAGCCAAGGCCACCAAACTCCAGAGTGACCTCAACTACAAGAAAGAGTATGAGGACGCCAAGACCAAATACAGTACCTCACTTGATATGCTGACCCTCACCCATGCCAAGAAAGCCCAGGAACTGGCCACTGAAAAAAACTACAAAACTTTTTTACACAAGTACACACTCTTGCCAACTGATATGCAGGTGGAATGGGCCAAGAAAGCCTATGGCCAACAGAGTGATGTAAGCATTCAATTTAATGGCTTGTAGAGCCAAAACAGTTACAAGCATGCATTTTGTTTGGAATTATAATAATGAAAACTTTGTTTACTTCACAGAAAAAGTATCGCTCTGACCTAAATTGGATGAAAGGGTTGGGATGGGAGACCACCGGATCCCTTGATGTCCAGCAGGCCAGAAAAGCTACAGATTTAGCCAGCGAGGTACAGATTGACCTCTCATGAACATGACCAACTATACACACTTAATGTCATAGGTTTTCATCTGTCAAGTTCTAAAATCAAGTAACTTGAGGAGTCACCAGATTTCTAGGTCATCAGCAGGACCCTCTGAAAATGAAATTCATATGTGACAACAACAAGAGCAGTTATGTAATGCTTGCATAGCAAATAGCTTAAGTAATAGGTTATATTTAGCAGGGGTAGGAATAGGAAAGAACTATTTCTTCAGTTCATCAGCACCTTGTGTAGTTTATTAAGAATCCTTGTCTCAGCAAAATGGCTGAGAACCACATAAAAAATTATTTTCTCAACAAATTTACATTTTTAGGTTATTATGCCTTCAGAAATCTGACATTTCTTGATAACAGTGTATTTTGCTAAAGAATGTGTTTTGTTATTTACTAATTTATTAGAGCATATTCCTATACATTTAAACCTGGGGATAAAAAGTGCTGCTTTTAGGATAGAAGCCATGACTATTATTAGATGCACTTAACTTTGAGTATAGATATTCAACTCTGCTAAAATAGAGAAGCACATGCCTGTGGTTAGCATTTCAATTAAACATCTGTTTAAAGGTATTATGAAATGACTGAACCACGTCGTCCTTGAAATGATAGACCTTGGTGGCCGTACACTGAAGAGACAGTTCAGTAAATTCAGAACACACTCTACATCTCCCAGCACTGACAGTTGATATAAATCTTTGTCATGTGTTGTGTATGTTCCAGAAAAAATACAGACAGGATGTGAGTGCTCTTAAGTTCACCAGCATTGAGGATACACCAGAGATGGTCCAGGCCAAAATCAGCAGCAAACTGATTCTTGATGTATGTCTTCATTTTGAACATATATTAATTATTCTTTCTATGAATCTGTTCATTGAACTGGAGGGCAATTGTTAAAAGACAGAGGAATTTCTGCACATATGTATGTGATTATGTTCATATTTTGATGTTAACAGAGATTATACAGAAAGAAAGGAGAGAGCGAAATGCACAAGTACACACTGATTGGAGATATTCCACAGCATGTGCAGGCAAAGCTCAATGCCATGAACCTCAGTGAGGTGAAAATTCATTACACACACTGCCGTTGCTGTTTCAGAAACTATTTAACACCTGCACAAAAATGTATTTTTTAATTTCCACATTAAACATTCTACTAAAATATAATTCTTTTCTATATAGTCATGCTACAAAAAGTCCTGGAGAAAGATCAGAGATGGTGGCTACAAATTGCGCTTGGATGCTATTCCATTCCAAGCAGCCAAATCATCTGCAGAAATCCTCAGTGGTGTGAGTATTTTGTAAACAATAGATGAACTACAGTTTATTTTGGTTACCTGTCTGTCTAACTGTATAAATGTTTGCCTCCAGCAAAAATACAAGGCACAGTTTGAGAAGACAAAAGGGAAGATGATTGGGCTAAAGGGACTACAGGATGATATAAACATTGCTCACTCTGTGCATGCCACAGATATACAGAGTGATGTGAGTATTCCAGCACACTGAGCAAGGCTACAGTATTTAGAGTTGCTGTGTGAAGTGCCACAAATATAAGTTTGAGAGGTCATGTTCAAGTGATTGGTCAACTTTTATTTCCTTAGCTCAAATACAGAAAGGACTCTTCTAAGGTGCATTCTCAGTTCCATCTACCAATGGATATGTTGGAGGTGCTCCACGCTAAGAAGGCTCAGTCTCTGGTCAGCGATCAGGACTACAGACTTACATTGCACAAGTATACAACATTGCCTGACGACCTCAAAGTGCAGGCTGCCAAGAGAGCATATAAACTGCAGAGTGAGGTAATGGCTTATTTAATACAGCACTAGTATTGCTAATAATCACAGTTTCACATAATGCCTCTTGAAAGTTGAATGCTCTTGAACATTTTATCTATGCAACAGAAAATCTACCGCTCTGATCTGAACTACCTTCGTGGTGCAGCCTGGATTGCCACTGGTGCCCTACAGATTGAGGGATCCAAACGGGCCACAGATCTAATTAGTGAGGTATGAATGGCTATTCATATATTAACACATTGAAATAGCAGTTTGGGATCAGTACTTTTTTTTTTTTTTTTTTTGAAAAATATATTAAGCAAGGACATGTTAAACTGATCAAAGGTTGACAGTAAAGACTTTTACATTGTTACAAAACAAACAATTCTGTTTCGAATTAATGCTGTTCTTTTGAGCTTGCAGTTAGTCCAAGAATACTGGAAGAAAATATGTAACAGTTTTCACAAAAATAACAAAAAGCAACAGTGATAATAATAAGAAATGTTTCTTAACAACAGCAAATTATTTCTGAAGGATCATGTGACACTTAAGACCAGAGTTATTGTCATCACAGAAATAAAAGGCATTTCAAAATATTAAAATAGAAAATATCTATTTGAAATTGCAATAATATTTCACAATATTCCAGTTTTAGTATTTTTGATTAAATAAATGCAGCCTTGGTGAGCATTAGGGAAACTTTTTTCAAAAGCTTCAAATATATTACAGACTCCAGACATTTGGAATGTTATTGTATATTTCAAATTTGTAATATATATATTTATGATATATTTCTTTTGCCTGAACAGAAAAACTATCGCCAGCAGCCCTATTCATTTAAACACACATCTGTCACGGATTCTCAGGATATTGTGCATGCTAAAAGCAGTAACAAGATCACTAATGAGGTAAGAGGGCATATATTGTTTCTGTGTTTTGTAATTTCTAGCAAAAAAGGGATTATAATGTTTTGTGGTCTGATGTTATTCAGCGCTTGTACAAAGAAAAGGGAGAGAACTTTAGGCACAACTACACCATGACTGCAGAGAGACCTGAAATCACCCAGGCCAAGATTAACGCTGCTAACTTCAGTGATGTAAGATGAGCCTTCCAAGTCTATTTTCATGTATATGGATATTGCTACATCATAAAAAATCCCCTATTTTAAACTGAAGTTGATAGCTCATTTCAAAGATATTCTAAATAAGAAGTTATTCAAATGAACCTGCATGCAAGATGTTAGAGAAGGAAGTTTGAACATTTTCTGTTTTGTTTCAGGTTAAATACAAGGAGTCATGGCATGCACTCAGAGCTCTGGGTTATAAACTCACCATGAAGGATATCCCCTTCCAGGCCGCCAAAGCCTCCACCAGCATTGCTAGTGATGTAAGAATACACTCTCTAAATTTACACACATAAACATCTATGGTCAAAAACAGCTCTGATAAACTCATGCACTAATATGCATAAGCAATCATACCGCTAAGTTTGTGGTGACCAACAGTTCCTGCATGTGCACAAATATCCAGTTCACATATTCACCTCTATTACCTTGGTAGGTCCAGTACAAGCATAGCCATGTATTGGAGAAGGGCAAGCATATCGGAGCTCGCAGTGTTCAGGAAGACTCGCATCTAACGCACTGCTTAGAGATGGGTCGCCTGCAGAGCGACCAGCATTATCGCAAAGACGCTGCATCTTTTAGTGGCCAGTACCAGATGCCTCTAGACATGATGAACCTGGTTCATGCCAAGAAAGCCCAGGCCTTAGCCAGTGACCAGGATTACAAGACTCACATACACTCTTACACAGTCCTACCTGATGACATAAAGGTGCAGTGGGCCAAAAAGGCGTATGACCTGCAGAGCCAGGTGAGAAAGAGTAAGATCCTAGAAAATTGACAAGGCAAAGCATCATAACATAAATACTATAATCTCGTCTTCTTTGTCTTTCAAAGAATGTATACAAATCAGATCTGAACTTCATGAAGGGAGTGGCCTGGGACTCAGTAGGTGCACCCCAGATGGAGTCTGCAAAGAAAGCTGGAGAGCTCATTAGTGATGTAAGTTGCATTAAAATTTAACATGAAATTAAAACTGAGTCTGATTAATGCAAGCTCGTGGTCTTATTGTGAATTTTGTATCATTGCACATTATTCCAATATTTAAAAATGCCTATACAACCTAAATCAACCAACTTTATCTTTATACTGACATCAGTTAGTCTTTGCTATTTAGTTATTTTAGATCTGAATCCATTCTGGTATGGAATGTCCACTTTTCACACTCTGACTAATGGATAACCAGTGGATAACTTTTTTTCCCTTTTAAATACCCTGTTTCACTTGTATTCGTGAAGTAAATAATGAAATAAAATGTGGGGTTTCATGTTTATAGTCATCATTTTGCTAGCATATTGTGAAAAAATAATACCGCATAAAATCAAGGCTAATAATATATGCTTTTCTTCACCGTAACCTTCTGTAGAAGAAGTATCGTCAACATCCTGACAGTCTGAAATTCACTCAAGTTGCTGATTCACCTGATATCATTCACGCAAAGAACAGCTACATGCACTGTAGTGAGGTAAACTTCACTCAGCATTCTTCTATCAGTGTGTGTTTACAGTGGTTGTTTTGGGTCAAGTGAATAACAAAACTTTTATCCTGTTTCAGAGGATGTATAAGTCTGGAGACTCTGACTCTATGCACAAATGCACATTACCCTTTGATCATCCTGATTTCATCAGAGCAAAGATCAACGCTCAGCAAATAAGCGATGTAAGCCTGTTGTTGATTGGTAACATTGATTGGTTCTTATAAGAGGTATTTCAGTTGTTATGCTAAGTTTGGAAATTTTTAAGATTTAAATTTACATTTATTCATTTGGCGGACGCTTTTATCCAAAGCAAATACAACAAGGGATTTATCATTTGTTAATGGTTTTGAAAAAAGTTTTTTCATAAAGGCTTCAATGTTAAAGGTTGCAATAAAAAAAAAAAAAAAAAAAAAAATATATATATATATATATATATATATATTAAAATATAATAGATTTTTTGATGGCAGTTTCAGAAGGCTTTACTCCAGGCTTCAGTGCCAAATGATCCTTCAGAAATAAAAAATAATAATTTTTAAGTAGCAAAAACTTGTTTTCATTGATATTAACATTGAAGATTCCAACTTTTTTGACTGGTAGTACATCCTTTAACATCGTCTTTGTTCCTTTATCTCTTTCATTTTGCAGAAAGTGTACAAAAAATCAGGTGAGCAGGTAAAGTCTGCAGGTTACGACCTCAGGTTAGATGCCATTCCCTTCCAGACAGCCAAGGCCTCCAGAGAAATCGCCAGTGATGTAAGTCAGAATCAAAATGTTTATTTGCCAAACTGTGAGCTACTTTCTCAAGTAAAACCCAGCTTTGGAATTGTATTTTAATATATGTTGTACCATTTCTTCTCAGTTCCACTACAAGGAGGCATATGTCAAAGGGAAAGGCCAGCAGGTGGGCCTCCTCAGCGTTGAGGATGACCCCAAGATCAGACACTCACTGGCTGTAGGGAAGCTCCAGAGTAACAACGAGTACAAGAAGCAGTTCCAGGAGACATGCTCTCAGTTTAAGATCCATGGCGACCAGCCTGAGTTCCTGCATGCTAAGAAGAGCCAGGCTCAGCTCAGCAACCTCAACTATCGCCAGCATCTACATGACTACACCTGTGATCCTAATCAGCTCAATGTCAAACACGCTAAACAAGCCTATCAGCTGCAGAGTGATGTGAGAACTGAGTTTTGGGATTATTCAATGATTTATGACAAACTGTATTGATGCCATCCTAGTGTGTCTGACGAAATGAGTGGAGAAATTCTCAGCCATTTGAAAATATGATATTGCAGTGACTTGGTGGCAAAAAATAAAAAATAGAATAAAAAAAAAACATAACTACTTTGACACAGGAAATGTTCTTGTAGTTGTCATCATGTAGCCAGGTTTAATGGGCCTTACACTGTGGTTGCAGGTGAACTACAAATCAGATCTGAACTGGATTAAAGGTGTGGGCTGGACCCCACCGGGCTCTCATAAGGCAGAAATGGCCCGCCGTGCAGCAGAACTTGGGCTTGCTGAAGGAGTAACCACTGATGAGGCTATCGCCAAGTATCAACAGCTAATGGTGAGACAACTCTACACACAGTAACAATATTATATGTTATCTGAATATATCTAAATATAATATACCTAGTAAGCTGCCTTGTTTAGTATCCTAACTGCAGTTGGAACCTCATAAGTGAGTGATTTGGAACACTCTACTTAGCCAGCAACTCCACGAGCTACACAAACAGCACCAGTGGTGCGACCCACAGCTGATTTCTATAGAGTCTGGTGTTATCATGTTGCTGAGCTAACAGCACAATTCACTAATAAGCATACAAAATCTATAGTTTTTATATATTTTGAATTCATTTTTATATTTTCAGTTTTCATTTTAATTTTAGTAAAATGTTTGTGTATGTGTTTGTCATTTTAATGACTTAAAAAAACATAGCTACTGTATTTAGGTTTAATTTATTTTTATTTAAATTTTTGTTTTAGTTTTTCTTTTTTTATTCATTTCCAGATAATTTTACTGCTTCACCTTAAACTTAGTTTCAGTTAGTTGCCAAAACAGCATTTTGCTTATCATTTAATATTTTTATTTTATTTCATACTTATTTCAGTTAACATAAATGTTTTTTCATAGTTTTAGTTAATACTAATATCCCTGTCTATAACATTCTATTATAAAATAGTTTCATGCCAACTTCAAAAGTTTATTTTTAAATGTGATTTCTCTTACCTCATTCACCATCTTTGATTTTTTTTTCACTGAGATCGTTATAGTGCATTATGGGATTGCCTTTTTTTTTGATACATACCGTGCTGCTTTAGAATTTAGGCATATTAAGCTGGCTATGGCCTTCAAGTCATCGTACATTTGAAATTTTAACCACATTACCAAATTGCCTCTATTTCCTCTCCTTCATAATGTATTTCTTCTGTCTCAGATGCTCCAGAGACAGCAGGAGTTCCAGGAGCAACAGCAATCCACTACAGAGCAGACGGACACCACAAAGGAGTTCCAGCAGCCAGGAGTCAATCCTGATGCGACGGAGATCCTCCACGTCAAGAGGAAGAAGACTATTCACACCGCATTCAAGCAGGCCAAGACCACAAAATCCATCACGTCACAGTCTGTTGCTTCCCACTCAACCACAAGTCAGTCTATCACCAATCAGTCCACCAAGAAGAAATCCATTATGAGCCAGTCTCATGCTGATGAATCCACCGCAAGTCAGATGAGTGAAAACCGGGCCGTCACAGATCAAGTTGCTGCAAAGTCAGGAACAATGTAATCTGTCATTTCTGTCTTCCTTACTTTTTTTTTATTATTAAATTTATGAACATCATGTAGATCCTGGTGTTCTTTGAATGTGTTTTTGATTGATACATCAATTTAGATAAAATATGTAAGTGAAAAGAGAATGTGAAGATGGTTTTAAGTGAAAAGTGAACATGAAGATAAAGTAAGTTCAGACATTTTTTTTATGGTTTAATGTGGTTCTAATTATTAAGGTTTTGAAAAGATATCGAACAAAGCTGTAAGTATGGACAGTGTATGTAAAGAATAGAGGTGAGCATGATTTTGCAGAAGTGATATTTTATTATACACTATTTTAAAAGTAGATAAACTATTTGCTGGGATATCTTTTTTTCTTTTCTTTTTTATTTGCTGAGAATATAATAAGCAAGAATCAACTGTATACTGTCTGGTTAAATTTATAACATTTAATTTGTTCCTCTGGTGCATTTGACAGCTGTGTTTGGTGGTTCTGAAATAGTTATATTTGACTTACTGGATATAATGTATGTCTATCAAGCTGTGCAATATGAGAGAGAACCGCAACTCTGCTAGCAGCGTTAAATAGCTGATCTGTAAGTAAAAGTTTGAATTATGACAAATGAAAATAAAATTTATTTTGGTTTTCAAATGTCCTTCACAAAACTTGTCACTAAACATTCCCACTAGAGGGCAGACACAGACAGTTTTATTTTATTTTATTGTGATTATAGTTTCTCGTAAAACAAACTAGTTTGGCAGACAGACAGACAGTGATGGATGGAGATAGATAGCTAGATAGACAGACAGATACTTAGACAGACAGACAGATGATCAATCAATCAATAGATGATGAATGGATTGATGGACATTTGGATGGATGGATGGACCGCACTGTAGAAGCTATAAAATAGCAGTATTCCTCCAGCAGCATGGAGGAACTGCTCAGCGTGGCTTCACTATTGTTGAATCAGTTTAAGGAAATAAATCATGTTTATTTTCTTGCTTTTCCAACGCGAGTGTTGTTGACCCATTTGCCTAAAGCAGAGGTGCTGAACAACTGTTGTGGAGGAACTGTTGATGGTCAGCCCAAAGGGACACTTGTGAAGGCTGATGCAAGTTCACATCTGAGTTCTCAGCACATGGGCTTTTGGAATTGGTTACAGGAATCTATGTGGAAAAACCCCTCTCAACAGAAAAAATAGGTCTGGTTATTTCCACTGAATTTTAGCATACAGAATAAAAAGAGATTTCTGCATAATGTATGATACATGTGTATTTTAACTTCAAGCTCTATTAAAGTGATTATTTTCATACCGCTTAGGATTAGAACAGATGGGTTTTCAAAATACATATTTCTAATAGTTATTCTTCAAGAGCAGTGATAGGAAAAACAAACAGGATGACTAATTATGACATTTTTTTTCAATTAATGTACATTTTGCATGCATATAAAAGCAGGAATGACATCTCAAGTGTTTTAAAGACAAATATGTGGCCATTCCCTTAGGCAAAGTTCACTGCTGAGGAAGAGGAGAGCATGACAAAACATTGAGTAAGGTGACCATTTTTCCTACAGAGACCTGTGTCAAATGACCTGTGAGTCAATGGGTTTGTGTCAAAGTGGCAATAAAATCGTCTGTATGTGAAGACATCATTCATCTCCTCTGTTAAATTTGGTGTCCAGCCTTAGTCCCGTAATTAAGCCCCCTTGTCACCCAAAGTTATTTATGGATTTCACTGGGCTTTTGCTTCTTACTGCTGTACAAATGCCCACGTGTGATGATGTCCAAGAATACGTCAATACATAGAACTGGATTGTATTTGAATTCTGCTAATCCAAACGTAATTGAAAAAAGGTTGGCATTATCTTGAACAGTTCAAAAAGGCAAATGTGCACAGACATATCTGGAATTCTTCTGAAATGAAAGCCTTAATCAGAACTAGTTTGAACAGACATTTCATAATTGTTTGTGATGGATATTAACTACTAAATTCATAACATAACCAGTGCAGCCACTTGGCTCTGTCATTAGTTTGGTTCTGCAAAGAACATAAATGTGCCAAAGATCTTAGGAAACATCGCCCTTTGAGTATAGTTTACAGACGTTGTAAATTTCGAGTGTAGCTTTAAGCTCATTTTGAAATGAAAATACTGGACACTGTGCATTTGCCTCAGCCAGAGTGGGGCACCAATGGACACACAGAAAACATGACATTTTGGCCAGTCAGTTCTGTCCAGTTTGAAGTGAACCTTGTCCGTTTAAAGAGAGCCACATGGTTTGTATAAAGTAAGCCCAACGTAATGAGTTGTATTCCACTTGAGTATTGACTTTCATGAGTCGGCTTTTCCACATGGAAAATAAGGAAATTCCTGAGTCTTCTGTGCTGCAGCACAAACTGTCAGAATTAGATCAGTAGATGGAAAAATGAACACATGCTCTCTGCCTTAGAACCGCAATGCAACACCAGTGATTTTTACAGAGGTGGTTCGAAACTAGTGGATCACGACCCAAAAGTGGGTCACAGATCTGTCCTGATAGGGTTGAGGGGGAAAAAACAATGCAAAATGTCAAAAATACAAAATCAAAAGTGTTACTTACAGTACCATACAGCCATGCATAGGTAGGAAAACAAAATAATTAAACATTTATTTAGACAGCTCTCCCCATCTTGTTTGTCCAGTAAAATTCTACAATATTTTATATTTAATTTATGCAGTGAATTGAACTAGTTCACCCAAAAAATGAATACTGATATCCAAACAGTTATTGGTAGCCATTGACTTCCATGGTATGGAAAAATATATACTACACAAGTCAATGGTTATCAGAAAGTTTTTGGTTACCCACATTCTTCATTTTTTTGTGTTTAACAGAAGAAAGAAATGCATACAAGTTTGGAACAATATGAGGGAAGAGTAAATGACGACATATTCATTATTGGGTGAACTATTCCTTTAAGGTCAGTTCTGTCAACTTTTCTATGCTAAAGAATTTTGGTGTATAACTGTCAAAACCAGCTGAGAACCACTCATGTCAGTAACCACAAAGTGATGTAAATAAACTTATAAACTTGATCCACCAGTGCTTCCTTCTGTCTGTCTACATTCCTTAAGGTGCCATATGTAATGCATTACAGATCTCCAACTTATTCTATCTTTCTTTCTCTCACTTTTTTTCTGTGGTATTTGGCAAGAGGGACAGAATAAATAAGAGCATGGAAGAGACAGGGATTTGCCTCTGGGTGCCAGGGCAGGGTGACCTAAGTGTGAAAATGAGAACAGGATCCACGAGAACAGTTGCTATGACAGGCCTTTGGGATTCCCAGCAGAGCGAGGTTTTCTTATGAGTTTTTACTGGACACAGTTCCATTGGAAAACTAACCTTTGTGAGGGCTGTTAATCATGTGCATAAATAAAATGTGTAACATACATCACTTTTGCAACATGGTTCCATAACATGACATTTAAAGCTAATTTGAAGGCTGTCTGTTTTTGCTGCTGCCTCACCACATAGCCAAAGTTCCCCATTTGTGACGTGCAGGTTCACAAAACCACTGTTGGATCCCTCAGAGAGGGTAACCGGCATGCAAACAAGTCCAAACAAGTCAAATGAGCGTAATCATTTAATGGCCTCACTGCAAACTTGCTGATAAATCTAATATTTGGTTAAAGCTGCTGTATTAAATAGACTATTTCTTGCAAAGCAGGAGGCACATTGCAGTTGCACCAATCACTTCACAATCACTTCACTTCAAGCCAAAGAAAGTTATTTGGAAGTGTGATACGAGAGATGTGCATGTCTACATTTTTCTTTTTTTTTCTTTTTTAATGAAGTGACGTGTAGCCACTAGCCAAGTATGATGGTCCATACACACAGCAGTGAGTATTGAACACACAAACAAACACACCATGAACACACACGCAGTTGGTAGTTCAGTGTCTTGCACAAGGGTCTCACCTCAGTTGTGGTATTGAGGCAAAAGTGATGTATGTTACACATTTTATTTATGCACATGATTAACATTCACTCCCCCCACCTACAATTCCCTACCTTTGGGTTACAAGTCCCACTCTATAACCATTAGGCCATGACTGACCCCACAGTTTACTGTTTATAGTTTTTTTCGGTTGGTATCCTTGCGATCTTTGATTTTCCCAAGCAAATCTGGCACCAATTTCCAGTTATTCACGTGGATTCACTGCGTTGATCGCAACAGAAACCTGCTTGGATTGAAATAGACTTATATGGGAACCAGTGTTGTTGTTTGTTTTGTCTTTTTTCAGAATTTCACTAAATCTGACTGCACCTTAAGATCCAGAATTGTTTTCTTTTCATGATCAAATAATTAACCAGTCAATTTCAAAAACAGTATTTATTTATTTATTTTGTTCCAAATGACTTTTCTACAATTTTGACAATGTTAAATGGCTAGCTTTTACGATCCCTTCACAGTGTAGTAAAACAGACCTCTGCTGTAAATTCACAAAGAGTTTGAGGATAAAAATAGGCCATAATTTGTATCCTTATTAAAATGATATTTAATTATAATAACGATAATTATTAGCTCACAAATATACTGCTTGGAATATGAACTCATCTAAGATGATTTGCTATGCAGAGCACCTTATCTAGTCCAGACATAGTTTCAGACATCTCCAAAACTTTTTCTGTCATGAATGGTTTCTTTTGGTTCTAACACAAAGTTCAAGGTTTATTTTGGGAGCAATTCAGAATTCCATCTGTAGAAGTCATTTGTTTTCCTGGACAAATTTATCTAAACTGGAAAATGTTTTCCCTGTGCAAGATAGAATGAACTATGTTTCCATATTTACTGTAATTATGTTGAACAAAACAAAAGAGTTTAAAATGTATGTTAAGTAAAGCATTACAAACTGACACACCAACTGTTCAGACTGGAACAGGAAAGTAGCCAAAAGTACAGCAGAGAGCATCATAAATGAAGGTAAACCACAATGTATGACTATTTGGGTGCTAATACTTCCAACCCTGGGATAAGCCCTCGGGACAGAAGAGATGAAAAGGACAACATTTAAAGAGAAGAAGGCCTCTGTCAACAGATGGTACTGGAAAATGATTTTAGGTTTGGACTGCAGTGTCAGTGCATTCTTTCGCAGCTGGCAGTATGTTTGAAACATCACGCTAACTTGCATGTTTCCTCGGCAGAAACATCTTGGACAGTAGCCTGTGTGAGACGACTGAATGATATCCATTAGCCTGACACGGCGTCCTTAGCTGAACTCACATTGCCTGATTGCAGAATACCCTAGAATACACTGCATCAATTCACTCATCTCATAACCTTTTATACCTCACAATGCTCCCCACATGTCTTTGATAAATTCAAGATAAAGAGGCTCCAAAACATGCTCATATTTTGGACTACGTGCAAGCAACATGATTTAACATCAAGCACACAATGTTATCAAGATAATCTTGAGTGGAAAACAACTCTTTATATTTGCTTAAATACTTACTTTACATGTCATTTTGATACTCAGACATCTGACACATCAACCATGTCACTCTAACAACACGAATAACCCATGTATATGTTGCAGTATCATGAAAATGATTTCCTCCCATTATTGGTTAAGCTAAATGTTCTGAGGATAAAACTGGTTTTGACGTACATCTGCTTATGAAACTAATACACCTCTGGCTGAAAAATGGCTCTTGGCTATTTGTTTGAAAAATCTTTTATTACAGCTATTAAAAGTGCTCTACTTTTTCCCATCAGTCTTAGTTTATGATTAGTATCTCTGACACAGATCTGAGGTTGGTGCCCCAAACTCTATTACACATAACTTCAAAATGCCAATTAGCCAGCTCACCCTTACTTTCAATAAGGGGTTAATCTTAGGAGTTATTTTTTAAACACAGACAAGGACCAGATCATATGTGTGGTCTTTTGCAGGAGAAATACTGCAAAAACTTCAATAATGTAAATTATTACAGACAATTTGCTACTTTTATGACCCTAACTCTGATTAAATATGAAGGGTTTTTTGACTGGACTAATGACCTTTGACCTCATACAAGCTTTCAAGTGTTTTGACAGCCCCCTCATACTTTCTCCAAAGACTGCACACCATAAATTGGCACCACAAGGCAGCTATATATTACTGCAGGACTACCCATGTTGCAATACTCAAACTGGAAATCTGATCTGAGAAGCCTCAAATCATTGTATTTACTGTTTTAGCCTGTTTGCCTCAAGGATGCCTTGATGTTCTACATGAGAGATGGAGATAGACCAGGCAACTTTCTGTAGTCTAACTGAGGGAGATGTGGTAGACTCACAGAGAATCATGGAACAGACTGCTTAAAAATATTCCGAAGCAGTAGTTCTGCAAATCCTGCTGATCCTGTTCGATGGATTGTCTTACAATGCCTCAAATGATAATTCAGTAATTTGAATTGCAAAAAAAAATTCTGGAGCAGAATAAAAGTGTTCAGTATGACAAGGGTATCTGTTTAGCGTGTGTACTGTAGGCAAATGTCATGTTGTGATTTCCATGCATTCTATCATTCAAGGTATTTGTATTTCTGTGAATTCAGTTCAGTTCAGCTGTAACGATTCATCATTCTTCTGAGCTGCAGTCTCTGTTTTATTCATTGATACTGAGAGAGTTTGTCCAAAGCCAGGGCTGGTATGCCAACATCTTAGCCATGCATGGTACAACAATAATTACAAACCCAGATTCTGGACTGATGTGATCCCCTTCATAGTCTGAGTGAGTCAAGGTTTAAAGTCCTCAAGCATATGTAGGTCATTTTCATTTTCCCTGGTAATAAATTGTAAATGGAAGCAAGTGCTAACTTAAAAGGCATTTTAAAATGGGTTTCACATTTGAAATATCTGTCAGTGTTCCTTATGTACTGTAACATCATTATTTTAAATTCCCAGGGCCTTATTGATTAACTGTAAGTAAAACCTCCAAAACATTTTTTCTACACCAATGTGTTTATAAGTACAATTTAAGTGAAGAAACAAGTGAAACACAGGTGAGGCTGCACAAGTCCTTATATAAAGATTATTGGGAAGTGTTCATGCAAATTTCTACCTACAGGCAGGCGCTCCATCATTTGGACGAGCTGCCATCTTTGAAACTGTCAACATAATAAGGATAATTATTTGAATCAAAGTCAAAGAGAAGATGCATTAATGTATTTATTTTATGTGGAAACAGTTATAGTTTGTTAACTGCCTAGGTGTTAATCTTCAACATATTTGCCATGGCATTAATTTGGAAGAAAACCTAATTTAGAGTAAAAATAAAATGAAATCACCATGTGGGACAGGTAGGATTTACAGAACTACCCACTTGATTTAATCGTAGAAGAAGCTGCTCACATAAATGTGCCCTTGTGCAAGGCGCAGAGCTGAGGAATGAAAAAGATTGCAGCGAAACTTGGCACATGTCAAATATGTTTAGCCTATATAGAAAAAACGAAAGAAGTGCCAGAAAAACATGTTAGGTATGCTTCGGCTGTTGTAAAAAAAAAAAACAGAAAAACAATATACATATATATATATATATATATATATATATATATATATATATATATATATATATATATATATATATTATAGAGTTGTTTGGAGTGGTGATAAATTAAACGTGATCTGCGATGCATCATAGTCGTGTTGCATTGTGGTCTATAGAGTGGCCTATAGTGTGCATGAGCTCTCTTGGTCAAAATCGTCACGTAAACCATACATCATATATTTCAAACAGGGCATCTTGCTTTATTAATATTTATTAAATTTCTTAAATTTCAAACTTTAACAACATAAGGGCAGATCCCTTTAAAGCTAAAGGGAGCTTCGATATATTAGCTGCGTTCGAAAACTCAAAAATGCTGCCTTCGGAGGCAGCATTCTAAGGCAGGAAGGCATCAAGGCATGTCCGAATCCAAATTCTGCTTTACTTCCTGTCTCTGGGGGTACCATCTTCTGATCAAATTTTGAAGGCAGCATAGATGTATCCCGTACATTCCATTCCGTGTCTGTTGAGCTATGAAGGCAGCATTTTATAGTTTTCAGATGCAGCCCATGTGTTTTTCTCTCGCATCCTGAAGGGGCAGTGCTAAGACGCAGGGAAAGGAAACGAGGATGCGCAAACAAGAGAAGCACCCCATATAAACGTCCCTCGTCCACCTTACAAAATGGAACTCACTTCAAAATGGCAGTGGGATGTGTCAAATCTGCTGATGTAATTTCTACTGCTAAATGGTAGAGAAGGGGAGGGGTAGGCCGGGGGAGAGCTGAGCTCTCGTGCCCCCATTGAAAAAATAAATGAGCCAATCAGCATCGAGTGTTCACTCTCATCGCTGAGCAGTGTTGAGAAAAGAAACCTCACAAGGGAGGCTAGCCTCCCTACTGGTATATCAACCGCTCATCATCAATGTACTGTAATTATAATCTCAGTCAATTTATCTAATTTAATAAACCTTAATAAAAAGTTTAGTTTATGGTTTAGCTTTTGAAATTACTAGATAAGTGATTGTTACTGTATAGTGTGATTTATTAACAAATATATGATTTAAATGAACAAAGATATCATGAATAGATTTGTGTGTGTGTGCATGTGTGTGTGTGTGTGTGTGTGTGTGTGTGTGTGTGTGTGTGTGTGTGTGTGTGTGTGTGTGTGTGTGTGAGATAAACCAAATCTTGCAGACTTCATCTATCAATGCACTTTCATCTTTTAACCTAGTGTTTGGATGGTCAAACATATTGTGTCACACTTATCATAAACCTCATCTACTGTGGGATATTTATATCTTTGCAATGAACAAATTTATCTAAGAAGTTTTTCTGTGCAAAGACACAGCTTGCATGCCATTATTTTTTGTTTTATTCACGGTTCTCTCACAATTTTCCATTTTAAAAAGATAAATTGAACAATTGAATTTGTTTTCTGAGGACTTTGACAATTACAGTATATATTGTATGTGTGTGACTTGATCATACTATCCATGCATACTGCCAAACCAAGAAAGTCTATCTTTAATATTTCCTCAGAGAGGCTAGGGAGTTCCACATGACACTGACAGACTAATTCGCAGTTATCAAGGGAGCTCTTATTGGCTCAGGTTTTTTTCAGTTGTCGTCATATTTCACAACACAGTTGCTCTAAAGGAAAATCATTATTGCTCACTGTCATATCAGGGCTTTCAAAATAGAATTTGTGGAGACCCAGGTTTCCTAACCACAGATGTTCACAGCTACTTCTGTACTGGATGGATATTCCTGAGAATGGCCATTGGACTGTATTTGTCAAGACGAAAGCAAACCGTGCAGACAGAATGGATGCAAAGAGTAAGGAAATAATGTCTGCTTTGGTGTATTTACAGCTATTGCAAATGATACCTCCTCTGAATGGTTCTCTTTTGTTAGCGGCATTCACTTTTTCTGTGGTTTTAGAGCTTACAGTGACAGATAGATGTCCCTGTAATGTTTGTGATATGTTATCCTAGTGCCATCTCTAGTATGATGCTGTATTAAAGGAAGCCAAAATGGAAAACACTTGTGGTGATCCTGGTGATGCTCTGTCAAATAGAAAAACGTCTCAACATCTTCGTCTGAACTCGCTGAAGATTGCAGATGATTCCTCGTCCCTTTCTCTCTCACTCCAGCATCACTCGTCCCTTTGCCCCCCTTCTTTCTTTATTCAAATATCATATGGAAAATTTATCTTCTCCCGAAAGTAAGGCCAGAAAAAAAAAATCTTTTCTGGATTGTTCCTCAGCAGCAGTGGTGATTGATAGAGATATAGCTGTTTTTATCTTAAAATGTTGGACAAAACAAATAGCTATAAATCTTCCTGTTTGCATACAGGGAGAGATTGGCCCGAGAGAAAGCAGGGAAGAGTGCAGTGAAAAATTTATGGCAGCAACAACGTTAATGGCAGCTCTGGATGATTCCAGGAGCCCAGCAGAATCAGACTTGAAGTGTTGATGCCAGTAAATGGTGATTTCATTCAACTCCCATAACAGATTAATTTCTCTTTAAGTAACAGCAGCTACCTTTCACTTTGGCATACCAAAATGCTTACCAATTGACATAGTTTATTTAACATATGTTTGGGTCATCATAACAGTGCTTTAATTATTTTTTTTAGTTCAGCTTCAAGCAAGTGACTGTCTAGTCTAAACATGGCCTAGATTTTATTTGGTTTGTACTATCTAAATTTAAGAACAGTGTGTGAGTGATAACGTGCATGTGTGTTTCTCTGGCAAGTAGCATCTGAAGTCGGCTAAAGAGAAATGAATTAATTTCTGTCTGGAAAACATGACGTACAGCTCTCACTTCCACAGGTGCAGAACAGAATGGGGTCATCTTGTATTTATCCTCCAGCTTCCTAAAATTCAGATTAGGGGTGTCGCGATATACCGGTATTGGCGATAACCATGATATTCAAAGCAACAATTATAGATATCATTTTAATTTAGTGTGTGATGATATACCGGTATTAGCAATAACCGCAATATTTAAAATGAACAGTTCTCTTATGATAACACCACATGTGAATACTCCAGTGCCAGTACCTGGTTGAGCTCCCAGGTGGTAGTACTGTGCCTTAACGCTGACACTGTCACACAAGCAGGAGACACATCGCTCGCAGCTACTCAGAGGAGAGCCGTGTTCATCAAAGTAAGTTGCCATTATTTTACTGGTCATAGAATGGGAAACGTTATATTAACCTGTTAACAGCAGTTTTCTGTGTTCATATATTTGATTAAAGGGTGATTATTTTAATAAGTAACGCGTTTTCTTTACTCGTCTAGTTTTTGTATTTGCAATCAATACGGCCTGTGCGTAGTCACACTTTATTTCTTTGTTCAAATCTATTAACAGTTACACTATTAAAACTGATCTTGCTGCATTAAACTCTATAAAATGTTAAGTTGGCAGCAGTGCCATGCACTGAATGCCTCATCTGCGGTCATTCTTCAATTAGGTTCATTAGTTAACATTAGTTAATTACATTAGTTAACATATATAAATAACATCAATAATAAACAATATTTCCACAGCATTTATTAATCTTAGTTCATGTTAATTACAGCATTTACTAATGAATTATTAAAATTGCAAGTTGTGTTTGTAAACATGAATGCACTGTGAACTTACATGAACAATTACTCCATTTTTATTAACATTAACAAAGATTAATAAATTGTGTTATGTATTGTTCATTGTTCATTCATGTTAATACATTATTGTTAATAAATGACATCTTATTGTAAAGTGTTACCATTAATATTTATTCATCATACTGTTAAACTTGACAGTATATTCTCTCTTGTTATTTTATAGGAGCTGCAAAGAAGACAGAGAAAGCCAGAGTCTTGTGCCCTGCATTTATCAGTATCAATATTATGTTCGTTGGGTGAAAAAGAAAAACTCAATAAACAAAGTAAAAAATCATTTGACTTATCTTTTCCCCTCCAAGGTTTCTATAGATATCATGATATATAGATATCGTGAATTCTTATGGCCACAATAACCGTGATATGAAAAATCAAATATCGTGACAGCCCTAATTCAAATCATCCAGTCATCAAGATTTATCCTTTCCTTAAGAGAACACAGTTAAGAACACAACAAACCAGGAACATCAGTGGAGCTGTAGGTTTTGTACTGTTTTTCCATTTTACCAAACTATGAAGGTAGTCCACCTCTAAGATAAAATATATATATTCCTGGATGGTTCCTGGATCATTCAATCTGCTAAGAATTATTTGATGAAATATGACCTGAGGATGATGTTACTGGTGCACCATTCTGATTTCTTTCAACAGTCTGGCACTTCTCTTTGACAACTAATCACGTTGTGATTGAAGAAAAGCAATACTTTAAAGGGAATGTTGGAACATTCCAAGGCTGCTCCTGGAACTCTGCTTCCACAGAGGACTCAGAATTTAATGATATCTCAAGGCCTGTCTCCTGTGCTGTTTGAAAGGAGCTTGGCATGATGAACAAAGTCCTGTGTGATGACCTCACAGGTTCAGAATAAGTAGCTATCATGTGCGATGATCTGACTCAAAGGTCCTGGAGAACGGAAAGGACCTCTAATGGTTTTGCATTTCTTGTGTTAAACTCCCACACTCAAAGACCAACACTAGAAAGATAACATTTCCTATTTTTTATATAAACAGACTGTAATGTTTTACAGATGTATACTCCATTGTCCATTTAAAAACCAGAAAGCTGGTGAGCAGTGCATGTGACATTTTTTGCTGCTTTATTAACTCAAAAGTTTCAAAACTTCCTAGCATAAACATTTATCCATCTTTGACTGTTTAGTTTAGCGGCTTCAATCATGTTGTCCTTCCTCGAGGGGGTTTTGTCATTTTCATCTTTTCAATCTTTGTCTGAGAGCAAAAAAAAGTGCTGCTAAGTTACAAAACTCTGAAATTATGGACACCATCTTTATGTGATCCGGAAGTTTTCTGTCACTTCTTTACTGTCCTGTATAATTAAAGGCCAATAACTTAAAACAAATTAAGAAACTTAAAATTCATGAAGAATAATATAACTTCCCAACATATCTAAGTCCATATTCCAATTCAAAGCATTAACTATATTAGGATAAAGTTTTGAACTGGCTGAGTTGATAGCGTAGACTAGCCTGGTAATACCGAACTCTGCTACTTCGCTTTGCTTCATAGACAGAATCTGGAAGGTAGGGATGGGCGAATCAATCCTGAAGTATCGATATATCGATACTGATGCAAGTATCGAAAGTATCGATACTAAAATAAAAAATATTGATACTAAGGTGTTTTTATTTACCAGTGATTTTGTTTATTAAACAAAAAATTATGCCTACAATATGCCTTAAGTTGAACGAATAACCTATGTTAGCAAATAATTGCGGGGAAAGGGATTTTCCTGCTCATCTGAACACACACAAATGTTGCAAGGCAGAATTACAGAGAGCGTTCACTCACTTCTGACAGTCCATTTAAATAGAGCTGCGTTTCCCAAGAGTAGTCTATAATAATAATATAATAGGAACATTGCTCAGATTAGATCGGTGGTCTCAAGAAAAGAGATGGAGATGCTTGTTCATGCCTTCATTTCGTCACGTTTGGACTATTGCAATGTTCTTTATACTTATATCTTCTATGGAGCGACTACAAGTTGTACAAAATGCAGCTGCAAGGCTGTTTACTGGTACCAGTAAGTGGTCTCATATAAGACCAGTTCTCAATGACCTTCATTGGCTCCCAGTTGAAATAAGAGTGCAGTTTAAAATTTTAGTTATCACTTATAGAGCCTTGCATGGTCAGGCACCTCTCTATATTCAGGATCTTTTACATAAACATTCACCGGGTCGGCTCTTACGGTCTTCTGGTCTGGACCTTTTAATTGTCCCTAGAACACGTCTTAAGACTAAAGGTGATCGTGCTTTTTGTACTGTGGCACCGAGGCTTTGGAACTCACTTCCATTAGCACTGAGAACTATGGGTTCTGTCAATTCTTTTTAAAAAACATCTGAAGACGCATCTTTTTGTACTCGCTTTTATTTAACAGCAGTGGTTACTTGTCATTTCATGTTTGTGAAGAGTGTTTCTGTGTGTTGTGTTATGGTAGATTTATTGTATGCATGTTTGATCCTTTTTATTAACAAATTGTAAAGCACTTTGTGACTTCTTGTCTGTGAAAGCACCGCTCTTCTGTTCCGATCAAAACATTAAACAGGTTCTCCCCACTCAGTGATGCACCCACTGAGAAACCTGATGAAAGTGCTCTAGTTATTGGTGATTCTGTTGTACGGAACGTGAATATAGAGACACCAGCCACCATAGTCAAATGTTTACCGGGAGCCAGAGCACCTGACATCTTGGCAAATTTAAAAGTGCTGGCTAATGCTAAACGTAAATACAGTAAGATTGTTATTCATGCCGGCGCTAATGATGTTCGACTTCGCCAGTCGGAGATCACTAAAAATAACATTAAAGAGGTGTGTGAACTTGCAAGCACGATGTCAGACACTGTAATATGCTCTGGTCCCCTCCCTGCTTACCGTGGTGATGAGATGCATAGCAGATTGTCATCACTCAATGGCTGGATGTCTAAGTGGTGCCCACAGAATAACATAGGTTTCATAGACAATTGGACGAGCTTTTGGGGCAGACCTGACATGTTTAAAAGAGATGGTCTTCATCCCTCCTGGGGTGGCGCCACTCTTCTCTCTAGAAATATGGCAAATAGTCTTAGTGTTTATACTTGACTAACTGGGGCCCAGGTCAGGAAGCAGACAGACTGGCTAAACCGGTCTGGTCTGCTAGCTGCCTCCCGTCACAGAGGTCAGTTAATTCTCAGCACATAGAGACTTTTTCACCTAGATATCACACTATAGAGACTGTGTCTGTTCCCCGAACTAGAAAAAACAAAAAACGTCCAAACCAAGTTAAGATTAACAATTTAATTGAGGTTCAACAAATAAAAAACAGAAGCAATATGGATAAACAAATGATAAAGCTTGTGTAGCGGCTGTAGACTAGGCAATGAAAAAAAGGGGGAAATCTTGCAGCCGCGAGAGACTAACGCCTGAGAGACTGTAAACACTGCGACGCGCACAAACTCAGTTCCAATCGATGATCCTTTCAAAACGTTTATTGTAGGCTACTTCAACATGTAAAAATACAACTGGTACTGCAGTTACCAAGTAATAAAGTGCTGCGTGCATGTGAAAGTGCGGTCAACAGAAAAGTATTCGCTCTCAGGCTCACTCCCTCTCTGTGTCAAACTCCCATTGATTATCCCAGGTGAAAGTGAAGCAAAACATATAAGCCACTATCACTTCCGCCCAAACGCCGGTGGACACGCCCACCACCTACGATCCTTGTGCAGTGAATCACATAAACACAGAATACATGAGATACTTACAGATGACTCTTACATTCCGGCCCCTAATTATTTTAACACAATAATTATACAACTGCACATTATGTAAGAGATCAATCAATAAAAAACAAGATAAGGCAGTCCATTTGAAAGTGTCCTTTCTTCCTTAGGCCAAACAAAAGGAAGAAACAAAGTCCTTAGTCTTTGTAAGGAGTGATCTTAACAATCACTTAGTCAGTGTCAAGGTTAAAGTCAAAGTTCAAAGGTCAGCTGGATCCTTGTGCATCCTCTGCTTCCTGTAGAAGGCAAATCTTGGTAATAGGCCTGTCCAAATAACTGGTCTTCGTCCTAATTTGCACTTGACGGACAAGACCTCTTTGGTCAGGGGTAGTTTGCACAATCCTTCCTGTAAGCCATGAGTTGCGAGGTGCTGAGTCGTCAACTATGAGTACAATATCTCCAGTAAGGAAGTTGCGCTTGACACCAGACCACTTCTGACGCTCCTGAAGAAGTATTCCTTAATCCAACGTTTCCAAAACAAGTCAGATATATATTGAACTTGTTTCCATCTGCGACGAGCATAGATGTCCTCCCTTTTGAACTGACCCGGCGGCAAAGATGGCATAGTCTTGAGCAGCAACAGATGGTTAGGGGTTAAAGGTTCCAAATCATTGGGATCAGTGGATGCCTTGGTAATAGGACGACTGTTGATAATGGCTTCTGCTTCACAGAGAACTGTGTGAAGACTCTCCTCATCAAGGGTCTGCAACCTCAGGGTGGAATTCAGGACCTTCCTTACAGACCTTATCAACCTTTCCCAAACCCCTCCATGATGCGATCCTGTAGGGGGATTGAAAATCCACTTGATTCCTTTCTGAAGGAGGGTGTTATTAATTAGAGCATGATTCCAACCTTCCATTGCCTGTCTCAATTCTCTCTCTGCTCCAACAAAGTTGGTTCCATTGTCTGAGCGCAGTTCCAATACTTGTCCACGTCTTGCTGTAAAGCGTCGAAGAGCATTAATAAAAGAATCTGTATCCAAGGATGACGCAACTTCAATGTGGATCGCTCTTATGGAAAGGCATGTGAAAAGAACCCCATACCTCTTCAATGTACTCCTTCCTCGCTTAACTTCAAAAGGTCCGAAGTAATCAACTCCAACCCGAGTGAATGGCGGTTCATCTGGAGAAACTCTGTCATGAGGTAAATCTGCCATCTGCTGCCGCCCTGGAGCTGCATGGAGTCGTCGACAGACAATACATTTCGACAGGGTTTTCCTTATAGCCCCACTAACCCCAGGGATCCAGTATTTTTGGCGCAGACTAGCTAGCATGTGGTTACGACCACTATGTCCCACCTCTTGATGTATGTACTGAAGAATTACATCCGAAATATGTAAATCTTTTGCCAATATGGCAGGATGCTTAGCTTCTTCCGGCATAGCTGCTCTACTAAGTCGTCCTCCGACTCTCAAAACACCATCTTCAAGTATTGGGTTGAGCTTGTAAATGTGACTAGTCCTTTTCACACTTTCTCCCTTTTGCAAGCTGTTAAATTCTCCTGGAAACCTCCTTCTCTGACAGAACTTAATAATCTCCATCTCAGCTCTTCTGAGTTCCTCAACTGAAAGAAGACCACTGCCAGTCTGAGCCTTGATAATCTCTCTCTTGCTATTTTTTTTTCCTGTTGGTCCTTATCCAAGCCAGAATGAGCAAGAGTCACGCTCAATTGCTTTCTCTTCTGACTGAAGTACAGTAGTAGACTCTTCAGCTTAAGGAACCAACCAACCGCCTTCTTCAGACGGGTCCAAGAGGAGAAGTAGTTAATCAAGCGAGTGACTGCATCAATCCTTTCTTCAGCCTGCACGGCATTCACAATCAAGCCCATCTTAACCTCAGGGTCATCTGTTGGGATTCTCACAGAGCCATCTGGGTTTTCAGGCCATCCCTCCTCAGGCCCAACAAGGAACTGAGGTCCAGACACCCATATGTTGTTTCTCAGGAGTGATGTCACCTTTACTCCTCTGGAGGCCAAATCAGCAGGATTGCTTGTGGTGTTAACATATCTCCACTGAGATGGGTTTGATACACTCAGTATCTTTGAAACCCGATTGGCTACAAACGTACGAAACCTTGAGGTCTCATTGCTGATGTACTTCAGTACGGAAGTACTATCAGTCCAAAAAATTGAGTCCTGAAGTCGCATCTGCAGCTCCTTCCTCCACAGCTCATCCATTCGACCTGCAACCATGGCAGCTGTCAACTCCATACGAGGGATGGTAATTGGCTTTAATGGAGCCACTCTGGCTTTACCCATTATGAAAGCACAGTGAACTTGTCTGTCTATGTTGTTTAATAAAAGATAAGTCACTGTTCCATAGCCACTCTCACATGCATCCGCAAAGTGATGTAACTGAGCAGAAATCACTTCCCCAAAATCCATTGGTTTTAAGCATCTGTCAATTTCAAACCTTTCAAGCTGCCAGAGCTCCTTCAACCAACTTCTCCACTCCTGTGCAGACAAATCTGGTATAAGGTCATCCCAACCTAGATCCTTTCTGCACAAGTCTTGAAGGATCTTTTTGGCAGATAAAACCACAGGTGCCAAAATTCCTAAGGGGTCATAGATTGAACTGACCGTGGAGAGGATCCCTCTTCTGGTTAAGGGTCGATCCTTGATGAGGATTTTGAACTTAAAAGTGTCGGACTGAACACACCACTGTACGCCCAATGCTCTTTCTACAGGAAGCATGTCATTGTCCAAATCCAAATCCTTAACCTCTTTTGCTCTCTCTATTGTAGGTATGGCTGCCAGCACAGCACGTCTGTTACTGATCCACTTCATGAGCTGAAAGCCCCCTTTCAAACAAAGGGCACGGAGGTCCTGGTAGAGTGCTATCGCCTCCTCCTCAGAAGCCACTGATATTAGGCAATCGTCCACATAGAAATTGTGCATTACCGTTTCGATTGCTTTGGAACTGAATTGCTCCCGGTTATCTTCTGCACACTTTCTGAGAGCAAAGTTTGCACAACTTGGCGAAGATGTGGCTCCAAACAGATGCGCAACCATTCTGTGCTCCACCAAGCTCTGTTTATGGTCTCCATCCGGCCACCAGAGAAACCTCAACAGATCTGAATCCTCAGCTGGCACTCTGACTTGGTGAAACATAGCCTCGATGTCTGCCATGAGCACAACAGGCTCCTTTCGGAATCTGGTCATGACTCCGATTAACATGCTGGTAAGATCGGGTCCCTGTAGGAGCTGAGCATTCAAAGATGTTCCCTGGAATGTAGCTGCGCAGTCGAAAACCACCCTGATCTTTCGTTTCTTTGGGTGATATACACCATGATGTGGTATATACCATACCCTGCTGTCGCTCCGATCCAGATTTTCAATTGGCACCTTCTCTGCATAGCCCTTGGAGATGATATCATTCATAAATGTCGTGTAATCAGCATAAAATGGAGCATCCTTTTCAAACCTCCTTGTGAGGCTCATAGCACGCTGTTCGGCAACTCTTCTATTGTTTGGCATATTTACATCCCCTTTTCTTAAAGGTAAGCCAACACTATAGTGACCATCCACCAGCTTGACAGATTTTGTAACAAGCTCCATGAACTGACAGTCTTCTCTTGATAACCCCATCTGCTCATCCTGATGACACTCAGGAAAATCTGCCTTTAGCTGCTGCTTCCACAAATCATTAAGGATTGCAATAGAGATCCTATTGACAGTGACGTCTGGCTGTCCACAAGTAATTTCTCTACTTTCAACACCTCTAAGAGGTCCATTTACAGTCCAGCCCAGCATCGTTTTGACTGCATATGGCCCCCCCCCCCTCCGTGCTTCGAACGACTTGCCATGGCTCCAGTGCTCGAGGGACATTGCATCCAATCAGGAGGTCAACATCTGAGTCAATCTCCCTTAACTGGACATGCTTCAGATATGGCCATCGTTGGAGGTCTGGCTGGCGAGGAATATTACCTCGATGAACTGGCATGGTTTTCTGCGTATAAATATCAGGCAGTTCACAAAAACAACCGCTATCTAATTCAGCCACTTCCAAACCTGAGACAATATGGCTTCCAACGAACTTCTCCTGACCCATAGTCCGTAGGAGAATACCAGTTCTTCGTCCCCTGACATTAAGCTTGTTCATCAGCCGCTCTGTGCAGAATGACGCTGAGCTCCCAGGATCCAAGAAGGCATAGGTAATCAACACTTTATGTCCTTTCCTAGGCTTAACTTGTACTGGAACTATGGGGAGCGTACAGTCTGGGTCACCGGCCCCAGTGAGACCACTGGATTGAACGGAGATCAGAGCACTGCCCACTGCTGTCTCAGATTCTCCTTTGACTTGCACTAAATTAATTTCTTTCTCTTTTGGGTAAATGTGGAGTGCAGTAGGATGCTTCAGACTGCACACTTTGCATGAGAGACGCTTCCTACAGTCTCGGCTCATGTGCCCAATGCACAAACAGCCAAAGCACACACCATGTTTCTTTAAGAAAGTAATCTTCTCATTATGCACCATCCTTTCCAACTGGCGGCACAGTTCCAATGTGTGCCCACCTCCACAAAACATACAAGCCTTCATACCAGCTGAACTTCCCTCTTCAGTTTTTATTCTAGGTTCAACCTTCCTTTCCACTGTTGAGATGGTGGTAGCAAAGCTACTCCTCTTTACTCTAGAACTAGGCTCAAACCTAGATTTCCTTATATCCTTGTTTGCTGTTGTCGATGGTAAATCCTGTATATCCCCAAATAGCGGATCACTTGCAATCTTCACTTGTCTTTCAATGAAGTTGACAATATCTCCAAATGTACCTCTCCGGCCACTCCTTTCCTGCAACTCACAAGCCACAGATCTCCATCTATCCCTATGTTTATAGGGTAGCTTTTTTACAATGGTCAGCATAGTGGTAGGCATGTTCAACTCTTCCATATATTCAAAATCCTCCATGGTGTTACAGCATCCTCGTAGAAAAATACCATATGCCTGTAGAGATTTCACATCTTCAGATTTTATTGGTGTCCAAGAAAGAGCCTTTTCCATGTAGGCTGAAGCAATTTTCTGTGCGTTACCAAAATGCTCTTGCAGCAAAGCCTTAGCCTTGGCATATCCTCTGTCATGTGCCATATGCTGACAGCTTCTGACGAGCTCCCTTGGATACCCCCTCACATACTGTTCAAGGAAGTACAAACAGTCTTTAGGATTGTCAGACTTCTCTTCAATGCTATGCTCAAAAGCCCTGATAAAGGTATGGTATTGCAAAGGATCACCATCAAAAATCTGAATATCTCTTTTAGGCAACAATGAACGAGACTGTTGCTGAACCAATAAAGCAGTTATCTCATTTTGTTTTTCCAACACCGTAATTATTTGACTTTGATCACTGTGACTTGTTACCTGTGTTGCCAATTGTTGACTCCTGTGCTGAAACAGTGGACGTGATTGTACTGTATCTTGATGTCCCGTGACTTCTGGGCGTCTAGACGATGTGGGTCGAGGTGGTTGAATGACATTTTTCACTTGAGGTTTTGTACCCAAGACACGTGGATTGAGCTGTCCTAGCACAGAAATATTTGTATCAGGCACAAATGATTTTGCATCAGCACTTAGTGATTCAGTTTTCTTTTGTCCCCTTTCTAGATAAGAATTCATGCCATTGGACTTCACAGATAGTTTACTTGAAACACGAGACCCTCTTGAGCCTCTCAGCACATTCACTTTGGCCGCTGATGCAGCTATTTCTACTTCAAGATCAAACTCTTCCCGTTTTTTTCTTAGCTGCTCCTCTTGCTCTTCTAATGAATGTTTGTCTTTTAATAATTTTTGGCTCACAATGAGAGCAGCCATGTCTGCCTCTGCTGTAATGCGTGCTGATGATGTTGTTGAGACACTGGACCTTTTTCCATTCGAGCTCTGCCCAATGCTAGAGCATTTACTCCCAATGTTTGACACGCTATCACTGGGCTCTATATTATCATGTGCTTCAGGGGCTTGAACACTTTGCTCAGCGTGAATTGAAACATCAGACTCCTTATCATTATGAGGTTCATCCAACTTGTGCATCGATTCCATTTGTGCATCCTTTGTGGCATTGTGAGCAATGGTCCGGCTTGTTTGTGTCCCAATTTCAGAAAGCCATCCTTTTACATCCTCCATAAATCCTTTGTGACATTTTAGTACATTCACAAACCATTCCTTTTGTCTTTCTTGTTCCTCTTCAGGAAGTATGGGAATTACAGATTCATGTAACGTAGTAGTTTCATCCACCATTTGACTCATTTTCTCCAAATGAGAACGCACTTGTGAGGCATTATCATCTTTTTGCATAAGATCTTTTATTGTCTGTATTAGAGTTTTAATTTGATGAACCTTTTTCCTACGTTCCTTTTGTAATGTTTCAATTTTGTTCACCAAAGCTTTTGCAGTGAGTTTGATTTCTCTCCTTTTTTCATCCATCTCTGAACCATTGACATATGAATTTGATTTTGATTCACTTGTTGCCATTTCCCAATATACCACAACTCTTCAAAGAATCCATGCAGTTCAATCCGTCAATCCATCCACCAATAAATCAACTGCTGCGTCATAAACCACATTCAAAAGACCAACAATAAACACCAGCAAGCAACAATGCGTCCCCAATGGATGAGCGGCAGCAGCCTCTTTATACCGTGTTCAAACAAACAACTGGCACAGCACAAATTGACGTAGTTTTAGTACATACCGCTTCTGTTGCTGTATTGATTGTGGCCGGTAGCTTCTGTGTTTCCTCTGACCTCCAAAGCGTTCCGTTATGATCCGCGGAATCCGTGATCAACAGTTCGTTTCCGTAGAACAACACTCTGGTTTAAAAGATTTTCTGTTGACTTAATGTAGCGGCTGTAGACTAGGCAATGAAAAAAAGGGGGAAATCTTGCAGCCCCGAGAGACTAACGCCTGAAAGACTGTAAACACTGCGACGCGCACAAACTCAGTTCCAATCGATGATCCTTTCAAAACGTTTATTGTAGGCTACTTCAACATGTAAAAATACAACTGGTACTGCAGTTACCAAGTAATAAAGTGCTGCGTGCATGTGAAAGTGCGGTCAACAGAAAAGTCTTCGCTCTCAGGCTCACTCCCTCTCTGTGTCAAACTCCCATTGATTATCCCAGGTGAAAGTGAAGCAAAACATATAAGCCACTATCACTTCCGCCCAAACGCCGGTGGACACGCCCACCACCTACGATCCTTGTGCAGTGAATCACAGAATACATGAGATACTTACAGATGACTCTTACAGCTTGGCTTATTGAATATCAGATCCCTTTCTACGAAAACACTTTTTGTAAATAATATGATCACTGATCATAATATAGATGTACTTTGTTTGACAGAAACCTGGCTAAAACCTGATGATTACATTATTTTAAATGAGTCCACCCCCCAAGATTACTGTTATAAACATGAGCCACGTCTAAAAGGCAAAGGTGGAGGTGTTGCTTCAATTTATAACAACGTTTTCAGGATTTCTCAGAGGGCAGGCTACAAGTATAACTCGTTTGAAGTAATGGTACTTCATATAACATTATCCAGAGAAACAAATGTTAATGATAAATCCCCTGTTATGTTTGTACTGGCTACTGTATACAGGCCACCAGGGCACCATACAGACTTTATTAAAGAGTTTGGTGATTTTACATCCGAGTTAGTTCTGGCTGCGGATAAAGTTTTAATAGTTGGTGATTTTAATATCCATGTTGATAATGAAAACGATGCATTGGGATCAGCATTTATAGACATTCTGAACTCTATTGGTGTTAGACAACACGTTTCAGGACCTACTCATTGTCAAAATCATACTCTAGATTTAATACTGTCACATGGAATTGATGTTGATGGTGTTGAAATTATTCAGCTAAGTGATGATATCTCAGATCATTATTTAGTTTTTTGCAAAATTCATATAGCCAAAATTGTAAATTCTACTTCTTGTTACAAGTATGGAAGAACCATCACTTCTAACACAAAAGACTGCTTTTTAAGTTATCTTCCTGATGTATCCAAATTCCTTAGCATATCCAAAACCTCAGAACAACTTGATGATGTAACAGAAACTATGGACTCTCTCTTTTCTAGCACTTTAAATAAAGTTGCTCCTTTACGCTTAAGGAAGGTTAAGGAAAACAGTTTGACACCATGGTATAATGAGCATACTCGCACCCTAAAGAGAGCAGCCCGAAAAATGGAGCGCAGCTGGAGGAAAACAAAACTAGAGGTATTTCGTATTGCTTGGCGGGAAAGTAACATATCCTACAGAAAAGCATTAAAAACTGCTAGATCCGATTACTTTTCTTCTCTTTTAGAAGAAAACAAACATAACCCCAGGTATTTATTCAATACAGTGGCTAAATTAACGAAAAATAAAGCCTCAACAAGTGTTGACATTTCCCAACACCACAGCAGTAATGACTTTATGAACTACTTTACTTCTAAAATCGATACTATTAGCAGTGTTGGGAAGGTTACTTTGGAAATGTAATAGGTTACAGATTACAAGTTACCCTGTTTAAAATGTAATAGTAGTGTAACTTTTTCAATTACTTTATTAAAGTAATGTAACTAATTACTTTTGAGTACTTTTTGATTACTTTTCTAAATTTGTGAAAATTAAAGAATAATAAATGAAAGCATATACATCAACTTAAATACATTTATCTAATAAGCATGTGACGTATTCTGTGTACTAAACTCCTGAAACATTGGTGTTTGTTTTTTTAAACTGCTGTCTCTTTGTATATGATGATAGTTTTCTCAAAATAAGTAAAATGCACATGAAGTGACACAGAGCAGTTCTAGAAATTATGTTTATGTGCTCGTGTACTCCTATATTGTGGCAGCAGAGGTTGAAAACACTGCGAGCTTCAGTAGGCCTATGTAGTAAATGAAACCATGTCTTTGCCATTAATTTACAGGGGGGGGCAGACTGGGAAAAAAATTCAGACTGGAAAATTCAAACTCATACAAACAAATTCATGGACAAAACAATTTTTTTGTATGGACCTGACATAAAAAAGGTTTAAATCTTTAATTTGGGGACATGCAAAATAATTAAAAGTTCTCTCCTGAACTGCACCTTCACCTCCATTTTTCTCTTCAGTCTTTTTATTTTGCCCTGTTATCCATCTCTCTCATGACTTTAATACTCAAGATTGAACAAAACTATACTTTACAATACAATACTCTACAATACTACAATATCTTTGTAGAAAAATCCTAATACTGTACACGAGTCATGTTTTCCCTAACAAAAAAATACCATGCTTTTATTAGCCTCTATAAAAGTAAAATAACCTTGTTTTGTTTTTGTTTTTTTTGCAAATGGATTTGTATTTATTTTTAAATAATTTTACATTTTTGGTTACCACAGTTAAACAATAGTAACCATTTTCTCTGGATTTATAGTTAAATATTAAAATGTTAATTTTCGTAAGGGTTGTGTTGTCTGTCGTATAGCTCCCCCTAAACCTATAAAAAAAAATCTGATTTTTTTTCAGCTAAATTCCTACTGTAACATTACAACAGATAATAATGATGTCCTTTATATAGTATTTTGAGTGATGACTGATGAGCAACGTGCTGCTGCTTGATTAATTAAATATAAAAACAAAGACAAAAAAGCATCTTTACAGATTAAACTGACCTAAAACCCTGAACAGTAGTTCTGCTTCTCTGATCCAGCTGTGCGCTTTCACAGTCCACTCTTTTCTCTCTTGTTCTCTCGCATTGATTACTCTGATTGATTACATTGATTGAGTCTGATCCAACCCGTTTGGCGGAGGCGCGGAGAGCGCGCGAGTCATGACTAACAATTCATGACTTATTAGAGATTTAATTATCAAATGGCGGATTCGCAAATGATCGCTTTAGTATACAATAATGATATTAAATAGTGGGGCAAAATCGGCTGCCAGGCCACCGGGAATTGTCCTGGTTCTCCCGGTGTCCAGTCCGCGCCTGATTTCCACAGACACGCAGAATGTGCAAGTCATATATTGCATTTTTGGGGCTTAATATTCACAGACACTAGTCGATGTCATGTTTTGATTCAAGTGTACTGACCTACTTTTGATTTAGTCATCCAAAATGTGGCATATTCCGTCCGCGTTAGGCATTCCGTTTTTATGACTGGATTCTACGAACCAGACTGTATTTCCGCATCCTGGAAATTATTAGGGCGGTATGTCTCAGAATAGTCAGTGCAATTTGGGAAATAAATCAGTTAAATCTGTATGTGGATGTGTGTAAATATTCAAATGTAATCCCCTTTGTAATCGTTAAAAATTTCATAAGTAACTGTAATTTAATTACTCATTTTTTCGTAGTAACTGTAACTAATTACAGTTACAATAATTTTGTAATTAAATTACGTAACGCCGTTACATGTAACTAGTTACTCCCCAACACTGACTATTAGAGATAAAATTGCAACCATTCAGCCGTCAGCTACAGTATCACATCAGACAGTGCACTATAGACCCCCTGAGGAACAGTTCCACTCATTCTCTACCATAGGAGAGGAAGAATTGTATAAACTTGTTAAATCATCTAAACCAACAACATGTATGTTAGACCCTATACCATCTAAGCTCCTAAAAGAGGTGCTTCCAGAAGTCATAGATCCTCTTCTGACTATTATTAATTCCTCATTTTCATTAGGATATGTCCCCAAAACCTTCAAACTGGCTGTTATTAAGCCTCTCATCAAAAAACCACAACTTGACCCCAAAGAACTAGTTAATTATAGACCAATCTCGAATCTCCCTTTTCTGTCCAAGATACTAGAAAAGATGGTATCCACACAATTATATTCCTTCTTAGAGAAAAATGGTATATGTGAGGATTTCCAGTCAGGATTTAGACCGTATCATAGTACTGAGACTGCTCTCCTTAGAGTTACAAATGATCTGCTCTTATCATCTGATCATGGGTGTATCTCTCTATTAGTTTTATTGGATCTTAGTGCTGCGTTTGACACAATTGACCACAACATTCTTTTGCATAGACTTGAACACTTTGTTGGCATTAATGGAAGTGCATTAGCATGGTTTAAATCGTACTTATATGACCGCCATCAGTTCGTAGCAGTGAATGAAGATGTATCCTAACGATCACAAGTGCAGTATGGAGTACCTCAAGGCTCAGTACTAGGGCCGCTACTCTTCACGCTTTATATGTTACCCTTGGGAGATATCATCAGGAAACATGGTGTTAGCTTTCACTGTTATGCTGATGATACTCAGCTCTATATTTCTTCGCAGCCCGGTGAAACACACCAATTTGAAAAACTAATGGATTGCATAGTCGATATAAAAAACTGGATGACGAGTAATTTCTTACTGCTAAATTCTGAAAAAACAGAGGTGTTAATTATAGGACCTAAAAACTCTGCTTGTAATAAACTAGAACACTAGAACGTCTAAGACTTGATGGGTGCTCTGTCAATTCTTCGTCATCAGTTAGGAACCTAGGTGTGCTATTTGATCGCAATCTTTCCTTAGAAAGCCACGTTTCTAGCATTTGTAAAACTGCATTTTCCATCTCAAAAATATATCTAAATTACGGCCTATGCTCTCAATGTCAAATGCAGAAATGTTAATCCATGCATTTATGACCTCAAGGTTTGATTATTGTAATGCTTTATTGGGTGGTTGTTCTGCACGCTTAGTAAACAAACTACAGCTAGTCCAAAATGCAGCAGCAAGAGTTCTTACTAGAACCAGGAAGTATGACCATATTAGCCCGGTCCTGTCAACACTGCACTGGCTCCCTATCAAGCATCGCATAGATTTTAAAATATTGCTTATTACTTATAAAGCCCTGAATGGTTTAGCACCTCAGTATTCGAATTAGCTCCTTTTACATTATAATCCTCTACGTCCGCTACGTTCTCAAAACTCAGGCAATTTGATAATACCTAGAATATCAAAATCAACTGCAGGCGGCAGATCCTTTTCCTATTTGGCGCCCAAACTCTGGAATAACCTACCTAACATTGTTCGGGAGGCAGACACACTCTTGCAGTTTAAATCTAGATTAAAGACCCATCTCTTTAACCTGGCTTACACATAACATACTAATATGCTTTTATTTTCCAAATCCGTTAAAGGATTTTTAGGCTGCATTAATTAGGTAAACCGGAACCGGAAACACTTCCCATAACACCCTATGTACTTGCTACATCATTAGAAGAATGGCATCTACGCTAATATTTGTCTGTTTCTCTCTTGTTCCGAGGTCAACGTGGCCACCAGATCCAGTCTGTGTCCAGATCAGAGGGTCACTGCAGTCACCTGGATCCAGCATGTATCCAGACCAGATGCTGGATCAGCACCTAGAAAGGACCTCTACATCCCTGAAAGACAGTGGAGACCAGGACAACTAGAGCCCCAGATACAGATCCCCTGTAAAGACCTTGTCTCAGAGGAGCACCAGGACAAGACCACAGGAAACAGATGATTCTTCTGCACAATCTGACTTTGCTGCAGCCTGGAATTGAACTACTGGTTTCGTCTGGTCAGAGGAGAACTGGCCCCCCAACTGAGCCTGGTTTCTCCCAAGGTTTTTTTCTACATTCTGTCACCGATGGAGTTTCGGTTCCTTGCCGCTGTCGCCTCTGGCTTGCTTATATTGGCTAGCGATATCGTTGACTTGATTGCAAATAAATGCACAGACACTATTTAACTGAACAGAGATGACATAACTGAATCCAATGATGAACTGCCTTTAACTATCATTTTTGCATTATTGACACTGTTTTCCTAATGAATGTTGTTCAGTTGCTTTGACGCAATGTATTTTGTTTAAAGCGCTATATAAATAAAGGTGACATTGACATTGACATTGAAAGGTGCTATATAAATAAATTTGACTTATTTACTTTCTTACTAATAAGAAAGCATTTCTTTTCTTGGAAAAGGCAGCCAAAAACAATGCAGAAAAAACATAGGCTATATGTTTGAGTTATTAAACCTAATGAAATTTTACCCTAGTTTATGCAGTACATTTATTTAAATTTGAATGTAAAAAGTTCATACTGCTCATGTACTCTCCGAATAAAATGGTTGCATTTTATGCATGCAACAGCCTTTTACTGGCAGTCCCTTATGACAATGAACCATGGTAAAGTGAACATATTTTAACTATTTGTAGATTTCCTTGGTTACCACTACAGTAAACATATTTTAACCATGTGTAAACAAAAATATAACCTACAGTAATAAGTTGCAATTAACAATCACAATTATCGCCTTGCCGGACTTTGGCCTCCACAGTTTCTCACTAACGATCGGTAACATTTGATAAATTGAACTTTTCCCAAAACATGTCGGGACTCGGGACGGGAGTAGGGCCACAACTTCACCTCCATTCAAAATGTGAAACAAACACTCTTCCTGTTCGGGCTTCAGTTGGCAAATGCCGGGAATATTCTCCAGAACAGAGCGAATAGCATCCCGTGTCTTCGTGTCTGCTGTCGTTTTTGATTTCCCTAATCTAAATCGATCTTAACGATCTTAAACTCTGCGCTTAGCATCTACGTCACGGCTCTCAGCCTGCCCTCTGTTCGTTGATTGGCCGGCTGTTTTGGAGTCGGAGGAAAACTGGGAGATAGTTCGCTATCTCAGACTGAATACAGAAGCGAACTGAAATTGAGAGAAAGTACGAAGTCTGACATAGTAAGGCTAAGCATAGACCATTAGAAAACCAAAATCAAAGGTAGCTAGGCAGAAGAAAAAATGTTTGGTTTCTCCTGAGTCACCAATGCCTGACAGAGTTTTGCTGTCTTGTTTCCGCTCCTGTACTGGACAAAGTGCTTTTGCAAGAGTGGGGTTGGGACTCCTAGCATGTTAAAGTAATCATTTTCTGCTGGTGGACCTCACGACAGCTTTGGGAGTTCTCTCCAGGGCTTTTCCTGAGTCACTGGAGAGAACACATAGCGGTTTTGTGAAAAGGACACAGGCTTTCTTCTGAAATACCATGCAAAAAAAAAAAGATTGATGATTTAAGCCTCTGAGAGTATGATAATAAGTAAGTTCTGATAATAAAAGACTGCCTGGAGTGTGCGAACATACCGACATGACTTTTGCCCCCCTTGGTGTGCAAGCTCAATTTAAATGCAAGACAAAACAAATGCAATGGACAAAATTATAAACACAACACTTTTGTTTTTGCCCCCATTTTTCATGAGCTGAACTCAAAGATCTAAGACTTTTTCTATGTACACAAAAGGCATATTTCGGTCCAAAATTTTTTTTGGGGGGCTTGAAAACCAGTCAGTATCTGGTATGACCACCATTTGCCTCACATAGTGCAACACATCTCCTTCACATAGAGTTTATCAGGTTGTTGATTGTGGCCTGTGGAATGTTGGTCCATTCCTTATTGGCAGGAACTGGAACACACTGTTGTATACGCTGATCCAGAGCATCCCAAATATGCTCAATGGGTGACATGTCCAGTGAGTATGCTGGCCATGCAAGAACTGGGATGTAAGCCGGTATATTATGAGTGACAGCTCTCCATCCAGGGCTCCACCACAAATAAAGGAAATAAGAGGCACTGCTCCAAGTTTTTTCCTCAAATGTGCCCCAGTGAAACTCTTTAACACATACTCAGAAAGCTGTGAAGGTTAGCATAAATGCAATGGCGAGAGACATGTCTAAATCCCTAGCAGGATTCTAACCTTATGATATATCACATAGTCTGAAACACATCATTCTCTTTCATCCAAACAAAAGGGTTCAAAGCTGCTAGACTCTAAATTATGTGGTTTAAACATGAAAATGTGTTAAATAAGGCTGAAATAGCTACATGACATTGGTTGCTGAAAGCAAAATCAAATTAAGTTATATTGTACATTGTTTTGTGATAGAACAAAACTGTGTCCCAAACCAGTTTGCAAAATGTAATAAAAGACAGTAGTGCTGAGCCAAACTTTAGAATCAGAATCAGAATCAGAATGAGCTTTTATTGCCAGGTATGTTTACACATACGAGGAATTTGTTTTCGTGACAGAAGCTCGGCAGTACAACAGAATGACATAACATAAAACACATAATAAAAGAATATAAAAATACAAAAAATAGAAATAAGTAGACAAGGAATGACAATATACAAATTGACAATTGTAGGCAGGTATATTACAAAAATGCAGTTATGTATGTACATGTATATTATGTGCAAAATTTAAGTGTATCCTAAGTATGTGTGTTAGATAAATTAAGTGTATGTGTATATAAATATAAAGTGTAGTGTGTTCAGTGTGTTCAGTGTGTATCAGCTGTTCATAAGATGGATTGCCTGAGGGAAGAACTGTTCCTGTGTCTGGTCGTTCTGGCGCTCAGTGCTCTGTAGCGTCGACCAGATGGCAACAGTTCAAAGAGGGAGTGTGCTGGATGTGAGGAGTCCAGAGTGATTTTAACAGCCCTTTTGCTCACTCTGGATAAGTACAGTTCTTGAATAGATGGGAGAGTTGAACCGATGATTCGCTCAGCAGTCCGGACTACCCTCTGTAGTCTTCTGAGGTCCGATTTAGAAGCTGAGCTGAACCAGACCCAATATGTATTATATATAAAATATATTTACCCAATATGTCCAATATTTTGGCCTCTCCAATATGAAAATAGTGCCAAGTGTACATGCATAGTACATTCTTGAATTTGATGCGAACGGCTACTGGTAGCCAGTGTAACCTGATGAGGAGAGGAGTAACGTGAACTGTTTTTGGCTCATTGAAGACAACCCTTGCTGCTGCATTCTGGATCAGTTGCAAAGGCTTGATAGTACATGCAGGAAGGCCCACCAGGAGAGCATTACAATAGTCCAGTTTAGAGAGAACAAGAGCTTGGACAAGAATTTGGGTGGCTTTCTCTGACAGGAAGGGTCTAATCTTCCTAATGTTGTATAAGGCAAATCTGCAGGACCGGGACATTGTAGCAAAATGGTCTTTGAAGCTTAACTGATGATCCATCACAACTCCTAGGTTTCTGGCTGTCCTAGAAGGAGTTATGGTTGACGAACCCAGCTGTATAGAGAAGTTGTGATGAAACGAAAATAGAGTTGAGTGACATCAGCGTAGCAGTGATAAGAAAAGCCATGCTTCTGAATGACAAATCCTAATGACAACATGTAGATGGAGAAGAGAAGTGGTCCAAGTACTGAGCCTTGAGGAACCCCAGTAGCAAGTTGTTGTGACTTAGAAACCTCACCCCTCCAAGACACCCTGAAGGATCTATCTGAGAGGTAGGACTTAAACCAAAGGAGTGCGGTTCCAAAGATGCCCATCTTTCTGAGGGTGTACAGGAGAATCTAGTGATTAACTGTGTCAAAAGCAGCAGACCAGCAAGATGAGTACTGAGGATTTGGAAGCTGCTGTTGAGTGGCCGCTTTTGAAGCCAGATTGGTTGCTGTCCAAGAGGTTGTTCTGTACAAGAAACATAGAGAGCTGGTTGAACACAGCTCACTCAGGTGTCTTTGCAATGAATGGAAGAAGGGATACCGGTCTGTAGTTTTCTAGAAGTGCTGGATTTAGAGATGGTTTCTTCAGCAGTGGGCTTACCCGAGCCTGCTTAAATGCTGAGGGAAATGTTCCAGAGTGAAGAGAGGAGTTGATAATGTTAGTAAGTGAAGATATGACTGAAGAAGAAATCGCTTGAAGGAGGTGAGTGGGGATCAGATCAAGTGGACAAGTAATAGGATGACTGGACAGGATAAGTTTGGAAACGTCCATCTCTGAGAGTGGAGAGAAGGAGGAGAGAGAGTGTGCATTAGTCGTTGTGAAGTTATCCTCAGTCTGCGGTGTAGAGAATTGGTCACTGATGGTTCTTGTCTTATTTGTGAAGAAAACTGCAAAGTCGTCAGCTGTAAGAGTTGATGGAGGTGGAGGTGGAGGCAGATTAAGAATTGAAGAGAACGTTTTGAAGAGTGTCCGAGCTTAACAACAGTTGTTAATTATGTTGCCTACTTTTTTTGCCAAAACTTGTGCAGTTTTGTTGAGTTTCAAATTTCTTCTGAAATTCTCATTAAACATCATCTCTCAGTTAACAATTTAAGTTAGCAATTCTCATCTAAGCAGACCTACGTACAGTATGAAACGTTATACACTATTATCTGGATGTAAATCAAGACCTATCATGCATAGTCTCTACATTTTTATCCTCAAATGTAGTGACTTTGTAATGATCAAAATGCATGTGACCTTTGTCTCCGATAAACTGTGAAAGCAAATGGAAAGAAGTGCTTGTAAATGTATGATCATTCAACTTCAACAACATTTGTGAAAGATGTCATAGAAATTAAATACTACTTACATGCTACTAACGTAGTGCTTTGGGAAACGTCTCGGTTACGTACGTAACCCTGATTCCCTGATGGAGGGAACGGAGACGTTATGTCGAACGACATATGGGGTCTCACTTGGGAGGCCAATCATCTCTGAGTTTAAGAGAAAACGCCAATGAAAATTGGCTAGTGGATTTAACATACCTAAGCCACTCCCCGTGCCAACTGGTATAAATAGGGTGACAGGTGCATTAGGTTTTACGCTGAGGAGCCGAGAACGTGTCCCGGCAACAGCGACCGGTTCAAGGTTGTGGCATGGGGACATAACGTCTCCGTTCCCTCCATCAGGGAACGAGGGTTACGTACGTAACCGAGACGTTCCCTATCTGTCGGTCACTACGAGTTATGGCGAACGACATATGGGATCCTATGGAAAACGCCACAACCTGAACAGTCACAACCCTGTGGTGCTGCAATTGTCGACAAGGCCTGGCGTGCCACAAAAGTTACGCTTAAGGTCGTAACCTTCCCAAAGCCCCAGCGCAAATTCACTGACCTTGGTACCGAAGGGGCCAAAGGGAGAGTACATCGCTGCTGGAGAAGGCCACGCTGCTGTTCCGCCCACACAAAGTTAGTTTGGAAGGGATTTCAACCTTCGGAGAAAGATTGCTTCAGATCTTCCCTATTTGTTCTTACAGCTTGGCAAGACAATGGGGAAGCGAGCCTTAGGAAAAGGTCGCTATGGAGACCACATCCTACCCTTAGGGAGTTGGCATGTGGAGATACTGATATGGACTGACCCAGGGGGAAGTACTACATATGGAAGGGGTCTCTGAGGTAGGTCCTACCTTAGAGTAGGGATGGAATGGCTGCCAGAAGAGACTGACAGAATGGGTCTGTCAAGGGAAGACACGGGTTTGCCAAGAGGGAAACCTTACCATGGAAGAATACACATATGGGATTACCCTTAGGGAACCAAGCCATATGAAAACCTAGCCCAGTACAGGGGCTGACCGGAACTCCGGGCATGCTAACACCAGTACTGGGCCTGGCGACAGACTGCTCCGCCAAGTCTGACTGCTGAGGGTGCTGGAGGATGCTCGACCAGGGTACGCCAACCAGGGAACTCTACTGGGAGAAGAAAGGCGCTCACATCCCTGTGTTAGGGGGAATGGCGCAGCAAGCTTGACACCGAGCCAGCCCTTCCCGCCAATTACCTGTTACCCAACACACGGGAAGAAACTGGCTCTACACGGAGGTTGTAAAACCTCGCTAAGGTGTTGGGTGTCGCCCAGCCCGCAGCTCGACAGATGTCTGCCAGAGAGGCGCCGTGCACCAGTGCAAAGGAGGAGGCCACACTCCGTGTGGAATGGGCCCTTAACCCCTAGGGGGCACGGCTCGCCTTGGGAATGGTATGCCAAGGCGCTGGCATCCACTATCCAGTGGGCCAACCTCTGTTTGGAGACAGCCTTCCCCTTCTGCTGACCTCCAAAGCAGACCAGGAGCTGCTCAGAGTTTCTGAAGCTCTGGGTGTGGTCCACGTATATGCGAAGCGCTCTTACGGGACACAGCAACAGCAAGGCTGGATCTGCCTCCTCCAGGGGCAGCGCTTGCAGGTTCACCACCTGGTCTCGGAAGGGAGTGGTGGGAGCCTTGGGCACGTATCCCGGCCGGGGTTTCAGGACAATGTGAGAGTAGGCCGGCCCGAACACAAGGCACTCTTCACTTACCGAAAATGCTTGGAGGTCCCCGACCCTCTTGAAGGAAGTGAGCATGATCAGGAGTGCTGTCTTGAGAGACAGGAACTTAAGCTCGACTGAATCCAGCGGCTCAAAGGGACCCCTCTGAAGTCCCGTCAGGACAATAGAGAGGTCCCAGGAGGGAATCAGGGGTGTCCTAGGAGGATGTAACCTTCTGGCACCCCTCAGGAACCTAATGATCAGGTCATGCCTCCCCAGGGACCGGCCGTCCACTGCATCATGATGGGCTGCAATGGCAGCCACATACACTTTCAGGGTGGAGGGTGACAGCCCACGCTCCAACCCTTCTTGCAGGAAAGAAAGCACGACTCTGACCGGGCATCTCCGGGGGTCTTCTCGGTGAGAAGAACACCAATTCGTGAACAGACTCCACTTCAGAGCATAGACCTGCCTCGTAGAGGGGGCTCTAGCCTGAGTGATAGTGTCTACCACCGCTGGGGGCAGATCACTTAGGTCTGCCGCGTCCCGTCCAGAAGCCACACGTGGAGGTTCCAAAGATCTGGACGCGGGTGCCAAATGATGCCAAGCCCCTGGGAGAGAAGGTCCCTCCTCAGGGGGATGCGCCAGGGAGGGGCTGTGACGAGGAGCATGAGTTCCAAAAACCAGGTCCGGGTGGGCCAGTAAGGCGCAACCAACAGGACCTGTTCCTCGTCCTCCCTGACCTTGCACAGCATCTGTGCGAGCAGGCTCACTGGGGCCTCTTCTCTTTTTTAGGATCACGTCGTGGTGAGATGTGCTGTATGGCCTCAGTCTGCTATTGTTCTGTCAGGAACTGCTGGGCACAGCCCCTGACAGCGTCACCACACAGGACAGCCTGGGAGATGGGAGCGTCGAGAAAGTGCACTTTGTCAACGTCTCTCATACAGACCAGGCTGAACCAGAAATGGCACTACTGGACCACCAGAGTGGACATCGTCTTCCCGAGGGACTGCGTCGTGACTTCCGTCATCCAGAAGGGTGAGGGCACTCGCCGTGCGCAGCTCCTGCATCAACCTCGGGTTGGTTCTACCCTCGTGCATTTGTTAAAGCCTTTGCTTGGTGAGTTTGCAGGATAGCCATGGCATGAAGAGCAGAGGCAGCTTGGCCCGCCGCACTGTAAGCCTTGGCAGCGAGAGCGGCCGACAGCTTAAAGGCCTTGGGTGAGAGGCGCGTACTATTCCTCCCAGTGACGGCGTTTTTCGGACACAAGTGCACCACAATCACACTCTCCTGCTGGGGAATGTCGACGCACCCCTAGCTGCCCTGCCATCAAGGTTAGTGAGGATGGAGGAATGAAATGAGCTGCTTCCAGAGCAAAACACGGTTGTGAGCCACGCTCTACATAGAGAACCAATCAAACAGCCATGAGCACTCAGGGCTGGGCGGCCACCTCCATCCTGATGCTCACAGCTGCCCGGGCAAGCACGGCTGTCAACTCTGGGTCCAATACGGCAGTGGCGACAACACCTGAGGGGGCAGCCCCGCCAAATCTTCATCCACAGAGGTCAACAGCCCATCCCCGATGCTGCAATCGACATCTGACCCCCGGCGGCAAACTGAATGACCCGTTGGGACTGTCATAAGACAGCCCAGCAAAATCACCCAGCAGCCGCACAGGACAAAAAACACCGCGGAAGGGGTAAGAGGTCCGTGGGGCGTGGCCCGGCAGAGAAGCTCTCACTGTCACCTTCAAATATCCCAGACCACTAGCCGGCGATACTCTGCTCGTGGCAGAGAAACCGGAACCCGTAGTGACAGAGGGGTCTGCTCCTTTCCCTTTAAGAAAGGGGAGACGCGCTCACAGCATTGCCATGGTCACACACTCAGTGCGTGCACGAACAATCCACGAACGCGCCTTCAGCGTGCTGAATGCCCAGACACGGAAGACAACGATCGTTGCCGTAGTCAGAGAACAGGAAACGACCGCATCCAGGACGAAACGGCGTCTTTAAAAAGACGCGATTCGTCCGTGATTTGCTCTTTTAGGAAATCTGCTCTCTTAGTTGAAGCGCCCAGGGGAATCGCTGCTGTTTGCGCCGTACCGCCAACCAGAACAGCTTCCCGACACAGCAGATGAATGGCTTTGTGGAGTATAACAGCTTTCATACAACCACTCGGCTCCGAAGCAAAAATCTAATGAGTGGATGCACCTGTCGCCCTATTTATACCCGTTGGCACGGGGAGTGGCTCAGGTATGTTAAATCCACTAGCCAATTTTCATTGGCGTTTTCTCTTAACTCAGAGATGATTGGCCTCCCAAGTGAGACCCCATATGACATAACTCGTAGTGACCGACAGATAGGGAACCGAGTCTTAGCCAAAATATCTAATAAATTAATGCTCAAGGGCCACTATAGAACTTCATGAGGATCATGCATTCCAATTTTTCAGAACTTTTTAGCACATATGGGCCTAGTTGTTCCTTAGTGAGATGATGCAGCCAAGGGGATCTTAATTTTATCATTAATTTTGAAAAAATAAAAGCAGTTTTCTATCCTCTCCTCTCTATCCTCTCCTCTCCTATGCCATGCCTAGACTGTCTCCTTCGCATTCCTAATAGGAACGCATCTAGGACCTGCTTTTCTGTGTTGTGGACTGTTTAAGAGCATGAATCAGTCAACACTCAGTGTACTAAACCATCACAGCCAGCTGAAATGGTTTCGAAAGTTTGAAGAATTTGGCCTTTATTTCTCTCTCTCAAACTTGGCTTTTTTTGTAAATCATCAAGTCCAAATCATCTAAATTTATGAAGTGATAAATATAAAACCATACTGACAAACTTATCAAATTGTTCAGCAATCTAAAGTTCTCTTGGGAATTGTTAGCTAGCACAAACAGATTTACAAGCATAGAAATACTATATTCACAGATAATCAGTGCTGCAGGTCACAGGCTTATTAGTCAGCTTTGGAAGGTTTAAATATCTAAAAGAGACATTGCCAATACTTGATGCAGGCTACTGGCTGTCTGGAGAGTTCAGTTTTTGGGTCAAGCTGCACATGTATTTCTGGTTAAAACTAGCCGGAGAACATAATAAATCAGGGATGGTGAGAATCTTCTTTGGTAGCGGTAGACAGAGCACTTGTTCATATGAACAGGAAGCCAAATCTCACACAATTCCAGTAAAAGCTGGGACATTCTTAGACAATGCAGGACTGAAGCATGAAGTATTCAAAATATACAACCTACCAGCTTTTCTTTTTATCTCTAATGCTTTAAGAGTCCAAGGTGAAAATCCTGGAAGACGCATCAGGTGTTTAGCAGAATGGCATGCACTTGTAAAAAAAAAAAAAACTCTTGAAATGTGAGAATTACATAGAAGAAAGTGTAATATGTGACTGTCAGGACAAGAAACTACCATTTACTGTAGTTCATTGTCTGTTTGTTCTCAGTCTCTTTTGATTTAATCATCCAGATGTTGGTTCAGAAGAAAAACTTGGCTAGGAAAATTTGCTGCAGCTTTATCAAAACATTTCCATTTACCAATCAGTTTCTCTGCTATGACTTTTTAATCATCTCTTTGGTTACCTTGGCTTTAGTTCTACAACTTTTCAGCATAATCTTGACTGTTCAATCAGTTGAATTTCTTTAGTAACCAAATGCTTAATCAAGGGCTGTGACCTGAACATATTTCACTGTACATCATCCAGTTAGTGTTTTGTTTTTGAGGGTGACGTACAATATATTTTATTTAAATAAATAAAACATTAAAATCAATTTTAAATGTTATTGAAATTATTTTTTAAAGGTTAGCCAAGTGAGTTTTAGGTGAGGGTAATCTAATTGTTAAAAACAGGAAATGAGCATTACATTTTAACTACATTATGCATTACACACAGAAAAGGTTGGGGATACCGTGTAAAACAATCCATAGCAGACTACTGTAAGAGCAAAATTATAAATGCAACACATTTGTTTTTGCACCCATTTTTCATGAGTTGAACTGGATCTGAGACTTTTTCTATGTACACAAAAGGCCTATTTCTCTCAAATATTGTTCACAAATCTGTCTAAATCTAGGTTAGTGAGCACTTCTCCTTTTCCTTTGCAGAGATAATCCATCCACTTCACAGGTGTGGAATATCAAGATGCTGATTAGACAGCATGATTATTGTATGATGATGTACAGTGAAATATGTTCAGGTCACAGCCCTTGATTAAGCATTTGGTTACTAAAGAAATTCAGTTGATTGAACAGTCAATATGATGCTGAAAAGATGTAGAACTAAAGCCAAGGTAACCGAAGAGATGATTAAAAAGTCATAGCAGATGAAACTGATGAAACGTTTTGATAAAGCTGCAGCAAATTTTCCTAGCCAAGTTTTTCTTCTGAACAAAAATCTGAATGATTAAATCAAAAGAGACTGAGAACAAACAGACAATGAACTACAGTTAATGATAGTTTCTTGTCCTGACAGTCACATGCTACACTTTCTCCTAATTCTCACATTTCAAGAGATTTTAATTTTAATTTTAGTTTTTTTGGCAAGTGCATGCCATTCTGCTAAACACCTGATGCTTGGACTCTTACAGCATCAGAGATAAAAAGAAAAGTTTTATATTTTCAATACTTCATGCTTCAGTCCTGCATTGTCTAATAATGTCAGCTTTTATTGGAATTGTGTAAGATTTGGCTTCCTGTTCACAAGTGCTCTGTCTACCGCTACCAAAGAAGATTCTCACCATCCCTGATTTATGATGTGCTCCGGCTTAGTTTTAACCAGGAATACATGTGCAGCTTGACACAAAATCTGAACTCTTCAAACAGCCAGTAGCCTGCATCAAGTATTGGCAATGTCTCTTTTAGATATTTAAACCTTTCAAAGCTGGCTAATAAGCCTGTGACCTGATTATCTGTGATTATAGTATTTCTAGGCTTATAAATCGGTTTGTGCTAGCTAACAATTCCCAAGAGAACTTTAGATTGCTGAACAATTTGATAAGTTTGTCAGTATGGTTTTATATTTATCACTTCATAAATTTAGATGATTTGTACTTATGATTTACAAAAACAGCCAAGTTTGAGAGAGAGAAATAAAGGCCAAATTCTTCAAACTTTCTAAACCATTTCAGCTGGCTGTGATGGTTTAGTACACTGAGTGTTGATCGTCTTATGCTCTTAAACAGTCCACAACACAGAACAGCAGGTCCTAGATGTGTTCCAATTAGGAATGCGAAGGAGACAGTCTAGACATGGCATCAAGGAGAGGAGAGAAAACCTTCGTTTTTTTTTAATTTTTTTTTTCAAATGCGGATCCCCTGGGCTGCATCATCTCACTAAGGAACAACTAGTCCCATATGTGCTAAAAATTTCGGACAAATTGGAACACGTGATGCTCATAAAGTTCTATGGTGGCCCTTGAGCATTCGTTTATTAGATATTTTTGCTAAGGCTCGTTTTTCCCAAAGCACTATGTTAGTAGCATGTAAGTAGTATTTAATTTCTATGACATCTTTCACAAATGTTGTTAAAGTTGAATGATCATAAATTTACAAACACCTCTTTCCATTTGCTTTCACAGTTTATCAGAGACAAAGGTCACATGCATTTTGATCATTACAAAGCCACTACATTTGAGAATAAAAAATGTAGAGACTATGCGTCTTGATTTACATCCAGATAATAGTGTATAACATTATGTACTGTAGGTCTCCTTAGATAAGAACTACGAACTTAAATTGTTAACTGAGAGATGATATTTAACAAGAATTTCAGAAGAAATTTGAAACTCTTGGCAAGTTTTGGCAAAAAAGTAGGCTTACATAAACGTTAACATATTAGATTTGTGCACATTATAATGTGAAAGCCATGTGCACCATCTCCAGTGCCTTTCCACTAGAATGTTCCTCTACCTCTCTGTGAGGCTGAATTCACATCTGGATGTAGAGATGGAGCTTGAGTCCCTGAATCTCATTGCTGGAACCCTTTTCTGTGTGACATATCAGCTGCTAAAGCCTGGTAAACCAGCTTCTCACCTGCTTCCCTATTTGTCGGTTTCAAAAACCTCAAGAAAAGGACTGTTAACATGCTATTTGTGTTTTTCCTTATTATGGTTAAACATGTAAGCCTCCTAAGCACTTGACTTGATTTGTTTTTGCCAACATGAGCCAGAAGAACAATCTGGATAGCTTATGAACACGCCAACCAAATAGAAAACAGGTAGTCTTTATAGACCAAATTTCGTTTTTCTGTGAAACACAAAAGAAGTGGGATTTTTTTTGGTCCTAAGAATTAAATTAAGTGGGATATAGTGCTGTTTTGGACCCCATTAACTTTAATTGTATGGACAAAATAATTGAAACATCCTTCAAAATATCTTCTTTTTTGTTCAACAGAAGAAATAATGTAATAATGGTGTGGGTAAATGAAAACAGGAATTACATTTTCGGGTTGAGAATTCAGAATGATTGTGAATAGAGTGAGTTGTACAGTATACATGAGCAGCTCAGTTTTATATTCTCTTGGCTTTCCAAAATGTCTCAAAAGAAAAACTAGTATTAGATCTCAAAGACAAGTCTTCTGCTGGTTCCATAAGTGAGTTCCTCTACCAGTTTGGAAAAAGCAGCATCTGTGTTTGACTTGTTCAAATTATTAACCCAATTCAAACAGTCCTTACGGTGAGGAGGAAACAGTTCCTGGGAAATTTCTCTCATGAACTTTTATTATTGCTTTGTGTAGGATCCCCATCAAACACTTTGAGTGAGGTTAGAGATGTATTCTATGTCCAAGAAGAGGAATAAAGCCTCTGCACGATAAGAAAAGACCACAGCTCAGAAAAAAATTGGAGTTTTGCTCCATGCGAGGATGGAAGGAAAGTTGAATGTTGTCATTCATGAATTCATAAAAAAAAAACTTTTTTTAATTTCATCTGAATTAAATCAGTCATCTCAAATATCATCAATTGTGTCTGGAGAGATCAAAAGTTTAGCTGAAGGTCATCAGTTTCAAATTCCACCATGAGGTCTTTATCAAATTAAAACCCCGGGATAATAAAATGACTTCTATACAGACCCCATTCACCATCAAAACTCTGACCTTATCATCATGAAAAAATATTGGGCTACATTTTTGAAAAATAAAAATATAATCAAAGGTTGTCTGACATGTTCTTTATTGATGTAAAATGAGTGCATGAGTGATTCTGACTGAGCAAGGTGATATCTTGAAATGAATAAAAACAGCTACCCTTTATTGAAACCTCAAAATTGAGACACAATCCACCAGCAGCCAGGGGCAGTTATAAACCAGCTGAGCCTAGAACTAGTAAACCACTTTTGAGACACAATTTTAGAAGCCAAAGGGCAAGGTCAGGAATGCAGCATGCACAGTAAGGAGGTAAAATAAGCAAAACAAGGAATAATACAATGCATTCTCACTTCTTTTCTGAATACCTTTGATAAATGGAACTACTTCATCTCCCACTGTTTATCCATTTCCTCTGCTTTCCCAGTGGTCATGCAATGGGGTATAAAAAAATAAAAATCTAAATCTCGTTTAATAAACAGTAAAAAACAAACAAAACAAAAGAAGATTTTATAATTACTGACCATTTGTAAGCAATTAGGTTTTATACATGATTTTATTGATCCTTATAACATTTTTAGTATATGAATAATGGATATTGGCTTGGTAGGATATTAAGGTATTTCCTAGCTTTATAGTCATTGGCTGTGAGAAAAACAGATGTTGGCAAATATAGTGAGAGATTATTTAAAAATAGAAGAAAACACAAAATCCTATCAAATGATCTAGAGGAAACTGAACAGAAGAAACAGGATTTGATTTCAGTGCCCTACATACCTTGAAATTACTTGGGGGGGCCGGGATTCAGATGCTCTTAAAAAAAGGTTGTCTGAAAAGTCTACAGGAATGGATTTTTAGGAAAACTAGTCAACTAGTCAAATCTGGAGAATTCAGAAAGGTCTAAATCTAAGTGAACCACCACAGGCCGCACTTTTCCACTTCAGAAAGGAAACCAGGTTTATCTTACTGACTGATTCAATGACATCATCTCTCTTTTCCTGACGAAGAAATATTATCGACAACTCTGATTTATAGAGGTTGCCTGTCACACAGTTTGAACAAGGGAATCCAACTAGGACTTAAAAATAATTCAGTGCTTTATAATATTGTAAACTTGTACTGTTATTGTACTGTTTTTTTAAATGTAATCATTTTCCCACTTTATTAATTTCCAATAAAAAAATATGGCAAACTATTATTTCTAGCATATTAGTCTGCAGTGCACTTATTTATTGCATGATGCCTTGAAGAAAAAGTTTACATGTTTTTTCTTTTAGAAGTAACAAAAACATTACATTTAATCATTCAGATGGAAACGTGAGCAAAGTTTCAGACGAATTTGTAAACATATTGACTCACATAGACATGACATTTGGTGCCTTTCACTTTGCATTATTCCAAAAGAAAATATCACACATGCATACCCATTTCTGACTTTTAAAATATTGGAAACAGTGTAAATTGCCCAAGCGGAAAGGAACATAAAATAAATTGGTAAACATAGTGAAAAAAAAGGTATATATATATTACAACAATAAAAAAAAAAAGATTTCCCTGGGGCCCAAGACATAAAATGGCTGAGATAAAATAGGAAATATAAAGACTTTGTCTAGCATTCTCTCATTGTTAGCTCATAGAGTGCAATGTCAGTCTGGAAGTCATTAGCTAAATGTTCCATTTTAATTATAGATATATAAATACTTTAGGAGGTGAAGAGCGGGGAGGACTATCTGCTTATTATATAATGTGGGCATTAGGTTCTGTGACGTAAGGAGGATCTGAGGCTTTGCCATACATTTTGACTAGGTTATGCTGTGGAGATTGGAGTTACAAAAATGTGCATCATAACTTTGGATAGATGAAAGACAATAAGTTTTAAGGCACTGGTTTTCAAAGGTTTTTTAAGAGCGACCCTATATATGTCACGATCATTAGCTGGAGTGCCCATTAACTTCAGTAGAGGGCACTCCACTCAGGAGCATTTCACCCATCACCACCAGATGTCACCATATCATCACTTGGACATTATCAACTCTCATACTGTAGCACCACACCCAAACTACATTGATGTGCATGAACTTTAGCTTTCATGCACATCAATTTTGACATCATATTTTGTCCAGTCCATTGTTATGATTAACACTATGTCAATCATTGCGATTTCTGGAGGGAATCCCCCATTTACTCAAATTATGAATGGATTGGCTGGCATTTGAGCACTGAGAGGATTCTCTTAAACACCTCTGATTGGCTGTTGCATTCAAGAAATCAACATATACGTCTGTGATTGGCTACAATGCTCAATGCTGTAAAAACATGTTGTAATTAGAAACTTTTGAAGCTCTCAAGAGTGCAAACACAAAGAGAAAGATAAGCACTGGAGTCTGCTGTGATGTGGCTGCTGCTTACCTTCATTTTGTAGTTTGTATATATTTTGTTATTAAAGTTACATTTGCCGATTTGCTATTCCTTCTTCCTTGAGTCTCTAACTTTGTTTCATAGGCTACATATAGGCTATACATTTTCCTTGAATCATCCTGATGACCCAGGGTTTGAAAAGTACTGGTTTAAAGTATGCTTATTTAGGGGTATTGGGCAAAAACCATACAGAAAACATGAAATGTGTTTTTCAGTATTTTTCAGAATTTGCAGTCCATCCTTATAAGATGTGTTATATGCATTGGTTTATTATATGTTTGGTTTAATTATTTTTCTATTTTTTGATTCTATTTTTTTTCCAGAAATTGTTTCTACTATTAAATCCTCGTTAATCCTCATGATAAAATTCAAGAGAGATTAAATGCACAAGAGGCTGGTCAAAAGACAGCGTGAAAGAAAAGGAAGATTGATTGATGATCCTCCTAAAGATTTGCTTTGAACTTGGATCATATTGGAACAAAATCAATCAAGCTTCCCAGTGACCCCATGGGGACAGTCCAGTGGTCAGAATGTCCTTCTCTCCGAGATATGATTGCTAGATATTGTACAAAAAAGTTGTACTTTCACACTATGAGCATATTGAACAGTTCAGAAATTATATTTGCTATGATGTGACCTTTTCTCTGCATTAAAATGATAGTTCTATAACACATTTATAGCAACAAATTTATGAATGTTTTTAATGCTGCAGTGCAGTTGTCCTTCAAGAACAGACATAAAATCATATAATGTATTTGATTTGGCAGGCATCCCTATTCTGTGCATTATGTAATTAACATCAATCTTTCTCAAGAGCTGATTATAACATGCACATCTTGGCAATAAATAAATAAATAAATAAATAAATTAAATAAAGATCAGAGACTGTATGAAAATCCTGGATCTGTAATTTGCACTCCATGTACACTTCAGTTCGGTCAAAGGAAGGAAAAATTATTTTGCTAACTCTAATCAGGCACTTAAAAGAGAGCTGCACTAAGGGTGATACTTTCAGACTTAAACAGGATATAATGTCATTTTCAGCATAAAGTAGTGAAATGATGCCATCCTTTTAACCCTTTGCTGAGGTCAGATGGTGCAAGAACTCTGATTTGTTTCACCTAGGGCATATTGTAAACATACATCATTTGTTTCATCTGCTCTATCTCTATTGTACATGTGCTTTTGTAACAAGACTTGATGGAATGTCTACCTTTGTGTTTTCAGAAAGGGATGGAGCATATTTTCAAAGGAATGTAAAGCTCTTCAGAGAACAGATCAAATTAAATTCATGCATCTTAAATGGTAAAAGTCCTGTTGTGCTGTAAGGTGTTCATTGCAACAACAGGCATATTTAATATCAACTATCTATCTATCTATCTATCTATCTATCTATCTATCTATCTATCTATCTATCTATCTATCTATCTATCTATCTATCTATCTATCTATCTATCTATATGTCTAACTTTCTGTCAGTCAGTCAGTCTGTCTGTCTGTTAGTCTGAATATTTATGTGGCATTATTTATGCAAAATTATTATGTATTATATTATCATATTGTTTTTAATTTATAAATAACGTTAGTCTTAGATATTTAGTGTGAAATATCTGGCATTTGTCCATTGGCACTTCTTTTCTAGTGCTTTTAAATATAAACCGGACTTCAGTTTTAGCCTGCTCACATACCTATGCTTACATTTTGGTCTTCAACCTTACCCCGGGCCAGGCGTGCATTAGTTAATGAAAACTGGCATGACGTGCTGTAAAAAGCAACAACCCGCCCTCCTCCGGCACCCCAAATCCTCCCCTTTTGAAACGAAATATATCAGTTGTGAGGAGACAGCACGTGAGTCCGAAATCATCTGGATTTATCACGTATCAGCTTTGGAGCATAAAGACATTGTTCCCTAACACCTCATGACTGACTGCAGTCCTCCGTGAACCGTGCAACTCGCTTCGTGCGCGAATTTTAAACTTTGCGCTTGGGGACCTGTGGCATCTCCAGGTTTTACGCACTGAATTTTTGATCGTTATCCTGGGTTTACCATTGTGGAACTGTCTGAGGAGCAGTCTTGTACATACATATATATATATAGATAAAGATTTTTTTTTTTTTTTTTTTTTTTTTTGCTGTAATAAACGGAGTTCACCTTTGGCTCGGGTAAGTGAGGTGCTTGTCATTTATCTGGTTAACTTTAAGGCAAAACAAATGTGGCGTGGGTTGTTTAAAGTGTGTATTCTTTTTACATGGTCTGTATATGCGTTTTAACAGTGTTTTTCACTGCTGATTCTTAACCACAATATTTTTGCCAGAGTGTGCCAAGTAGAACGCGTTGCAAGAGAGTGAACAGGTAGGCTAACCTAGCAGTTCTACGCCGATCAATCGCTCATTTTCCCGTAGCTATCATTCGTATTCGTAATACTTTATTGTATTTACTTATGACGGGTGTAATCACCAAAAGAAAAAAAAAAGTTATGGACGCCAAGACAATTTTGGTTGTGGGACTGAAATCTCAAGGATTGTGCCCTGAAAAATACTGACGGAAATTCCTTTGAAAAATTTGGGCATGTCTAAAAATGAATTTTAATGCTAGGTGAGGTCTCCTGATTTTTAGCAGAGCAGATCCACTGTGGGGCAGGTAATTTAATAAATGTGAAAAATTAATATTTTGTTACCATTGTTATCCATAGAAAAATGATTCTCAGAAGATGTCTCCAAGTGTTGGTCCTTTTTCTTCTGTACACCTCCATAAAATCTCAAGGTAATACTGTATACTTACTGTATATATAATATTTACTGTGATGTATATACATATGTGTGTGTGTGTGTGTGCATGTTTTTGTGACATATCAGGACACAACTCTGTATAATGACATGGGTATGACACAGGTATTACAAGGAGAGGGTGACTTATGAGGACATAACCCACGTCCCCATTTTTCAAAATGCGTATAAACCATACAGAATGAGTTTTTTTGAAAAAGTAAATGGGATGTCCCCACTTTTCACAAAAACAAACACGTGTGTGTGTGTGTGTGTGTGTGTGTGTGTTTGTATACAAGGGAAAGCATGTTTCGTATGTCCTGTGACCAATCATAATTTCAGTGTTACACCTTCTTTTTTCACCTTTTTGCCTTTTTGACCTTAAATGGTCCTGTGGTGTAAAATATTCCATATGGCTCAATAAACATGGAGTCAGATGTGGTATATAGTGACAAATTGAATATAGATTAATCAAATGTAAAATAACAAAACATGTACCCATTTTTAGATGCACAACTGGAAGATGACACCGTTTTTGACATGTTTGAAACCAGTGGGATCACACACAAGACTATCGGTGTGAAGCTTTTTAAAGGCCTGGACAGCGATGCTCCAGCATATCGCTTCATCCGTTTCGATCAGCTCCCCTCAGTCAGCTCCTTTGCGCTACAAAAACTTCTTTTGCAGATACAAAACAATGAAGGCTTCATTCTGACAGCCACTCTGCGCCAGGACCGGACATCCCGTGGAACCATTCTTGCACTGGAAGGCCCCAGAGAGCGCAGACAGTTTGAAGTTGTTTCGGACGGAAGAACCAACACATTAGATTTGGTGTACTGGTGGGCTGATGGCTCACGCAATGTGATCTCTTTTGAGGATGTAGACCTCTCGGATTCACAGTGGAAGAATGTAACACTCTATGTGCATGGAGAGACGGCAACTTTGTACATTGGTTGTGGACTTATTGATAGCTTTATTCTCGATGAACCTTTCTATGAACACCTGAGCGCCACAGGTGGTCATATGTATGTGGCCAAAGGGGCCACACGAGAAAGCCATTTTAGGGTATGTTTGACCTCCCGTTATCAAGAAAAGTAAAGTGCATGCCAGTAGAAATCATTAGGACATAAGCTACAGGATATCAAGAATAGTAACTAATAAATTTTTGCTCTTTGTAAGGCAATTTATTTGGCATTTGTAGTACCAGTGCATGCAAAACAAGTTGTTGGAAAATGAGTAATAAATTACAGCTGATCCTCTAGTGTTCTGTAAATCCAATCCAACTTCCCAGTCCCGGGAGATATATGTGAACGGTTGAAAATTGGCAAAGTAAGCCTGACAGCAGCTGTTGTTTCTTTCAGGGCTTGCTGCAGAATGTACGTTTTATCTTTGACACCCCACTTGAGGACATTCTGGAGAGCAGGGGATGTGATCTTGGAAACCCAGGTAGGAGGGGCTTGTGAGTCTTAACATTCTCTTAACATTAACATTCCAGCCAAAAAAGATTTGTGGGATCAAGATGAAGTTCCTGTTTAATTGGAACTGCTGTAGGAATACACAACTCACAGACAGGAAGGCATTCGTCCTATGATGATGTCCACTTTTGTTGGAATATTTGGGTTTAGGTTTTCTTCAGTGTCAGCTGAATGGTGGCTGTGGAAAGAATAGGTTCTTAATCTGCAGACTTTTGACATCCTTTGCTCAGGGGAAGGTTTTTGACACTTGACACATCTATCTCTTAATAAACATGTTTAGTCTGGCTTACGCTTGTGGAGACCTGTGCACACTCACTCAGATTAGCAGTAACCAGCGTGACTAAATAAATTATTAGCTTGGTATTGCCATAATGTGCATGTATTACAAACCTGTATTTGTCTAAATAGGCCATCCATCAATCCCGTCTGACTTTGCAAGAGTTTTCAGAGCACATCGGCCCTGGTGATTTAGGTTTAAGATTGATATGTTTTTGTAATTTTACAAATATTGCATGTAGTTCATCTTTAGATTCTTTTTAAATTATTTTAACTTGTTAGAAGCAAACGGACCATGTGTGTGGTCAAATAGACAGGTCAGTAGGTCTTAAGGCCAGGAAGATAGGAAGGGCGGTTAAAGTTAAACATGAATGCAACCACACACACTCACATTGCCACATACACACAGACACACATTATAGCCCCCTGAGAATTAAAAGAGTTCCACAAATATAGAAAACTGTCCTGGCTTCACATAAGGGAGTTCAAACTCAAATACTATCATGGTGTAGAAATGTTTGGAATGTCTCGAGTATGTTCAACAAATACCTCTTTATGCATGATGTTAATATAGCATACACATAATATATCCAGAAATTATGAAGTTATCTTTGATGCTGTCCTTTCTTTCTTTGCTATCTGGCAATAACAATGGAATCAAGTGAAGATATTTTCAATGGTCTAATCTAAATGCTGTTTTATGTTTTTAATAATAGTTTATTGGGGTAAATCACACTACTGCCCCACCCAGACTTTAGTATTATACTATTCCTTCTGAACTACTTAAAAATAACTTTAAAAAAATGTTGCTTCTAAAGACGGTGACCAAGAATTCCTGAGATAGGTCTGTGTGCCTAGAAATAGTTTGCTCTTGGTTACATGTGTGTTACATCACAGGAGCCAATGAAAGGTTTTCATTTGACATCCTATTACAATCTTCTAGCGCCTAAGTGTCGTGTATAAAGAGCTTTATTGCAAACAGGTTTAGCTGTCACGCTGTGAAATACCCAATGCATTGCATTTTCAGTCTTTGTATTTGTCTTAAAGGTGAAGTGTGTAATTTTTCAGACATTATAAGATTTTCTTGTATCCCATCTTGCTCAAATTACTATAAGTAAGCCATATGTAGTGTGTGGTTTCTCTGAAAAGTGTAAAACTTTGGCTCTATCAAAACATCTCAACCAACCTGACACAATATCTGCTTACCCAGTTCTGTGACCAATGGCCGATGCAGTTTTCTTTTTTTTTCTTTTTTTTTTCAGATCTTGCTCATTTGCACTGATTTTTGCTTAATGATCAGTATCTTAAATGATGGATATTGCAGTATACACTACTTCAAATGTTTGGGATGGTAAAACGAAGTGTCTTATGCTCTCCCGGACTGGATTCATGATATGCTGGTCTGTTCATCACGCAAAACTAATCAGAATTTCTTTTCTCTTTCCTCAGTCGAGGTGAATGTAGTCAGCGAGAGTGAAGAGGAGGTGGATGTTCCATCTTCAATTGCCACCAATGTGATTGGCCAGAATACAGATGTTCCAGCAACCAGCTCCTCAGAGCTGATGTGTGAACATTCCTGTGAAGAGCTGGCAAACCTCCTCCAGGAGCTCAAGGGTCTCAGAGTTGTCGTTAGCAACCTCATAGATGGTCTGCAGAAAGTGGTGAGTCCTGTTGTGTTGCTTTGTAACCTGTGTTATCCTACGCCTAAACAAGCCCGGACACCTACTGTTTAACTTCTGTAATTTAGAAAAGACAGGCTAACCTTTCCTCTAAGATCGAACATGCAGATATAGTATGCCATATTGTTGAAGTTAACTGATTTTGTCAGATGTTTGAGAAATGTGATGGCAGTTATGTTTGTGGGCACATGAACAGGATAGTTGGACCATTAATTTGGTATCTACCCACATAACTGTGGCTTGAATGTGAGCTCAGTAAATCACTGTGTTAGGCATTTTCTGTTGGAAAAAATCTACAGTTTTCAATGCGTGAAAATTTATAGTTATTTTGACTGCTGGTTATGTTTGAATGTGTGGAAAGACTGCATGACGTCTCATTGCAGCATGAAGATGAACAACTGTGATTCGTTTCAAACTAACTTTTTAGACAGAAGAAAACACAGCGATGAAGGAGGCATTAAATAAGATGCAGAGTCTTTCAGAGCAGACTATGTGTTGGCAAGATGGTCGAGTGTTTGAGGACAAAGAGGACTGGATTGTAGATAGCTGTACTAAATGTACCTGCCAAGAAGGAAAAGTTGTTTGTCGTCAGATCACTTGTCCTCCAGTGGCATGTGCCAATCCATCCTTCATCGATGGCGAATGCTGTCCAGTTTGCCTCCGTAAGTAGATGCACAGAGATATATTACAACCAATTTCTTTTTGTCTTTATTTATGTGTTTGGTAATTAAATTTAAATCGTTTTAACATGATTCAATAGTACTGAAATTAAAATATATATATATATATATTTAATAAAATTAAAAATGCATACTTTTATTCAGCTTTTTGATTTTTTTCAACAAAAAAAAAATCTTACATACTCCAATCTTTTGTTTGTTTAAATATAGTACAGTCCTAAAAACATGCAGCATATATATTTGTATATATATTTTCTTATGGTGTTGTATTTTTTATTTTTTTGTCTAGCATTGGATAGTGAGGATGGCTGGTCTCCATGGTCAGAGTGGACTCGGTGCACAGTCACATGTGGAAGTGGCACTCAACAGAGGGGGCGCTCTTGTGATGACACAAGCAATACATGTTTTGGACCCTCGATTCAGACACGCAAGTGCAGTTTGGGAAAATGTGACCGCAAAGGTATGAATACAACCACTGTATATGTGATAAGTGGCAGTGTATCATTGTAACATGCTTATAGAAACATTGTGTTTTGCACTAATAGTTCGTAAAGATGGTAGCTGGAGCTTATGGTCTCCATGGTCATCCTGCTCAGTGACGTGTGGAGAGGGACTGATCACACGTATCCGTCTCTGCAATGCTCCTGTTCCACAAAGAGGTGGAAAGGACTGTGAAGGTGATGGACGAGAGACACAGAGCTGTAACACAGACCCCTGTCCGAGTGAGTATTGCATATTTAATCACCACTGTTATATTTAACGTCAAATTGAAAAAAAAGTGTTGCATTTCAAAAAATGTAATGCTGTTAAACATTAACTTCTACAATCCTACAAAACTTAAAGCTCATTCCCAATTTGAGCCCAACCACACACATGCTCATAAAGAAACCATCTCATCCACCCTGATGTTCAGATCTTAACTGGAAAACATTGAGAGGATTATATCATTCTTTCCAGGGGTTATATTATCATTAGAGCGGAAGGGTACACAATTTGGGCAGTTTGTTCAATCAGAGAATTGTGGCAAAGATGCTCATGATATAGCAGATGATTGGGAACACCCCCCAATCAGGGGCTAATGAATGTTTAGGATCTGGGCTAACTTTTAGTTTCTAAACAGCAGTGCCTGCCAGAAAAGGGCATGCTATGTGTATTTTGCCTGCTTATTTGGGGTGTTTATGTGTTATTTCCGCATTAGCCAGGAATGTGCAAGCACACATTGGAGGCATTACATAACATAACATTTGGTCCAAAATAAAATCCAAGTTAATCCATATATAAATATGTTTTTAGCTAGTTTTATTAAAAAGTTTCATTACATCAATATCAGTTCTTTGAAGTCTGCACTAGAATTTCTGTGCTGTGTTCTTTTAAAATTGCATAAGCTGAACAATGGCACAATAAAACGAAATAACCAGTTTAATACAAAACAAAAATTAAATAACAAGCAGATGGAGTTTGTCACATTAAAAACACAACATAGTACTTTATATTTTACAATTATTAATATTATTATTATATTATTAACACTAATTTCATAAGGTCACAAAACAGATGTCACAGATGCCGTCAGGGGGCACTTACTCCCTACAAATAGATTTGTGCATCAAAGAATTAAGGTGAGATATCTAACAGACGGTAAAGTAACCCATATTGTGCCATTTAGTTGATGGTGGCTGGGGTCCATGGTCTCTCTGGGAAACATGTTCGGCTACATGTGGAGGGGGTCTGAAGAGTCGTGTTAGGGAGTGTAACAGCCCTGAACCACAGCATGGAGGAAGGAAGTGTCTTGGAGACTCCATTGAAAATGAAATTTGCAACCGACAAGAGTGTCCTATTGGTGAGAAAAACAAACTTGTGAACAAAATATGTTGCATATATGCATAAATACAGTGCTTTTCCCTTTCAACATCCTAAAACTTTCATAGCATTAGACATGGAAATTAAGAAAGAAAGAATAATATGTCATGTTTTACGCTAAAATGAGTGCTGTGTTGATTTTACAGATGGCTGTCTTTCGAACCCTTGCTTCTCCGGAGTTGAGTGTATCACAGCTTCTGATGGATCCTGGGAATGTGGACGCTGCCCAAATGGTTACAGTGGCAATGGAACTTTCTGTAAAGATGTCAATGAGGTGAGCAAAATAATTACATCAAAATACTTCTGAACAAACTTGTAACTCTAAGTATTAAACTTGCCATGTTAAGGTTTCAAACCAAATAGCTGTCTGTTTACTCACATATATTTACTGAAAAAGGAACCAAAAGCCATATCCAGACGTCAGAATATCATGGAGACTGGGGGTCAGTTATTTTAACATGCCAACCACTTGATGTTTCTGATCCTTGTACTGCTTCTCTATTTCTCTCCTTTGAATTCTGCGGTGTGCAGTGCGATATGGTATCAGATCTGTGTCATAAGGTGGGTGGCCTACAGCAATGTGTGAATACAGACCCTGGATTCCACTGTCTCCCCTGCCCCCCGCGCTACAAAGGGACTCAGCCCTACGGCATGGGAGTGGAGTCAGCTAAAACCAACAAACAGGTCAGTCATATATACATAACCCCGCATAACACTTACCGAGCAGCTAATTTACATCCATCCTCCCAACAGATACCTTCAGCATTGAGCTCTCAAAGTTCTGGGTCCATGTGTGTTTAAATAGACAAAGTTTCAATATGTGTTTTTTTTTTTTTTTCCTATGAATATAGGTGTGTGAACCCTACAACCCCTGCAAGGACAACAGCCACAGTTGCCACAAGTATGCTGTATGCATCTTTCTTAGTCACTTTAGTGACCCAATGTACAAGTGTGAGTGCCGTATTGGTTATGCTGGAGATGGCATCATCTGCGGAGAGGACTTTGATTTGGATGGATGGCCCAACCAGGATCTTGTGTGTGGAGCAAATGCCACCTACCATTGCAAAAAGGTACTACATAACTACATTAATCAGTATCATGCCCACTGACCATGAACTTAAGGAGTATTTTGATTTGGCCCAGTGTTTACTGTCTATAGTGCCTTTTGGAATCTTATATTTTATATCCCTAAAATGTCTTTGTGGTGAAGTGTTTAGCCAAAGGGCAAAAGAGCAAAAGTAATAATTGCATTGTTCTTCTCCTGTGATTAATAATTGCTTGATTATGTCATGACACACCGTGGAGAAAAAACCAGAACCAGAATCTGCAAGACATCATAGATCTGATGCCTGGGAAGCAAAGAGAGCCAAGCGAGAAAGCAATAAAGGATAAAATATGCGCAAAAAATAAATAAAGGAAAAAATTGGTAATGCACAGAATGAAGAATTGAGATATCATAGCAAAAGAAGCTTCTAGTATGTGGGTGATTTGATGTGGTTCATTTGATATGAATAACTATTAGTGGCACATTTCTGGAATAAAGCCTTGTTTCACAAAGCACACTCAAAAAAGAATTGCTTCCAGAATAATTTCATGAAAAACATCTTGCGTGTGTACATATGTAGTTATATAAACACAATAATTCAAAGATTTTTTTGTAAGAATTCTCTTATGCTTATCAAGATGGCATTTATTTGTTAGAAATACAGTAAAAACAGTAATTTTGTGGAAAAAGAAATATTACAATATTAAATAACTGTTTTCTGTTTTCTTTATTGTCAAATGTAATTTAATCCTGTGACGGCAAAGCTGAATTTTTTAGCAGCCATTACTCCAGTTAAGTGATCCTTCAGAAATCATTCTAATATGTTGATTTTGGTGCTCACGCAACATTTCATATTATTATAAATTGTTCTAAGCAGTTGTGTTTCTTAAGGTTTTTGTGGAAACCATGTCAATTTTTTTCAGGGTTGTGTGATGAATAGAAAGTTCATATACATTATTTAAAAAAAAAAAAAAAAAAAAAAAATTTATATATATATATATATATATATATATATATATTTTTTTTTTTTTTTTTTTTTTTTTTTTGTTATTCATTGTTTTGTTGTGGTGGCTTGTTTTTCTACATTCCACAGGTGTGTCACCACATGCAGTTCAGGAGAGAAAAACATAATTTCTAATGCTAAATCTTCATCACTCAGGAAGATATGCAGGTTGCGACAGATGCTTTCTTTAATAGACATTAAGTCGCATTTTAGTAGTCTTCAGTTTTCGGCTTCGATTTACTCAGTCAGATTAGGATTTTTACGAATAAATACACACTGCTTATGCTTTCAATGTGAAAAGGCCTGTGTTTCTAACTATCAACTGTATTTTGCAATCTCTGCAGGACAACTGTCCGACTTTACCCAACTCTGGTCAGGAGGACTTTGACAATGATGGGCAAGGAGATGCTTGTGATAAAGATGATGACAATGATGAAATTGTGGATGAAAGGGTAAGGCAGATTTAATAAATGTGAGGTTTATGGACTTGTCTTCATGCTGCTGACTTGTATAATAGACTGTGTGCATACAGACACATGTATATGATATTTCTTCCAGGACAACTGCCCCCTGATGTATAACCCCAGGCAGTATGACTATGACAAGGATGATGTTGGAGACCGGTGTGATAACTGCCCGTATGAGCATAACCCTGCTCAGACTGACACTGACAACAATGGGGAAGGAGATGCCTGTTCTATTGATATGGATGGAGATGGTACAAAAAGCATTGATCCTCATTTATAATCCATGTGACCCCTTTTTGGATTGGAACAGATGTGATTCATGTCCTTTTCTTTCTGCTCTTAGAGATTCTAAACCAGCGAGACAACTGCCCTCTCATTTACAACACAGACCAGAAAGACACAGATTTAGATGGTGTCGGAGACCAGTGTGATAACTGCCCCTTAGTTCACAACCCACAGCAGGTCTGGAGAAAAATGGCAACTGAGTGCTTTTGTTGTTTTTAAACATCTTTATTCATTTTTTAATGAATGTACCATTTTGTTTTTGCAGACAGATGCAGATAACGATCTAATTGGAGACCAGTGTGATGACAACCAGGACATAGATGAAGATGGCCATCAAAATAACATGGATAACTGCCCGTACATAAGCAATGCTAACCAAGCCGACCACGACGGAGATGGGAAAGGAGATGCTTGTGATTTTGATGATGATAATGATGGCATTCCTGATGACCGAGATAACTGCAGACTAGTTTCCAACAAGGAACAAACAGACTCTGATGGTAAAAACACTACTTAGGTAGTTATATATACTACATAAAACAATATCCCTCTTAATTTGGTCTCTTTTTATAGTAAAAATTATATATATTTATCATTAATTTAAAAAAAATGATTATTTTGATAACACTTTACAGTAAGTTCCTATCAATTAAAGTTAGTCCGTGCATTAACTCACAATAACTAACATTGAGCAATACATTTGTTATAGTATTTATTAAACTTTATAAAAAAAATACTAAGATTAATAAATGCTTTAAAATAGGTCACATTCACTAATGTAGTTAACCTTATTGTAAAATGGTACCTATATTTTTTAGAGATGTATGATTAATTGGTACCAAATGTTTATTGTTGATAATTGCATTTTTTGATTATTGTAGGTCCTTTATTATAATATATATATATATATATATATATATATAAACATCTTATAGAACACTTCATATCTCGCTTCATATGAATAATTTCTGGTCTTTTCCATTTCACTCCAGAATAAGGAATATGGTTGAAATAATGATGTGACTAATTATTAATATGGCATCATGTGTGGACAGTTGCTCAGCAGATTACCAGAGAAAACGGATAAACAACGTTGAGAATTTCCCTGGGGGCTCCTCACACCTGTTCGTCTTGATACACAATCCTGCATTCAATTTTTGTGTCATGCAAGAGTCTGTTGTTTTGGATGTTGTTCATATTTCCTATGAGGGTTGTCCAAAAATCTGTCCCATTAAAAAGAAAATCAAAGACAAGGCATAAAAAGCAGGTAGATAAGAAATGCATAAGTTTCTCGGCATCATAAATGCTGAAGAGTTGCATCCTGGGGAAGTACTCCACATCTTTTTGTGTTTTATGAGGTATTTTAGACATAGATATACGCAGCTTGACATTAAGCCTAAAACTTTTAATGGTTGAAAAAGTTCTCTGTTGTCATGCCATGCTTACAGCTTGTGTTTTCTTTTATAAAGTGGATTTGAAATTTAAATGAGGTGAAATTTGCCTTGGCATTCCAAAGAGTTTTCATTTCAGCAGCCCTCTGATCTCCAAGTGCTAGCTGAAGCTGTCATGGTCTATGGGGAGATTGGAGATCTTGAGGTTTTGTTGGCTTAAAGAGACAATCCTAAAGCTTTGGGAAAAGCTATTGTTTTCCAAAAGGACAAGTACCTCTTGGTTGAGACTATACTGTGATGCCAGTAGTTTGCAGATCAAATGATTGAATGTTTTCAAGCTTAGATAAAAATTTCAAGGTCAGTGACTTTGGAGTTATGAAGTCTTAACACGAACGGTGTATACAGTATGGCTTTATATGACCTCATAATCTCATAATGAACTTTTATATGACCTCATAATCTCATAATGAGCTGTTTTTAATTATTTATCTAGTTGAACCTACTTTGACATTCAACCTAGCAGTTGGTTTAATGTTCTTATGTTTTCTCTCAGGTGATGGCCGTGGTGACGCCTGTGAGAATGATTTCGACAACGACAAAGTCCCGGATATCTTCGATGCGTGCCCGGAAAACAATGCCATCAGTGTCACAGATTTCCGGAAGTTTCAAATGGTGCACCTCGACCCCAAGGGAACCACGCAGATTGATCCCAACTGGGTGGTCCGAAACCAGGGCAAAGAGCTCGTGCAAACTGCCAACTCTGACCCTGGAATTGCAGTGGGTAAGTGAGCTGTAATGTAAACATTACCAAACATAAAAAGCTAAGACGTGATTTTGCGATTGTCTTTTTGCAAAATAACAGGCTTTGATGAGTTCAGCGCTGTGGATTTCAGCGGGACCTTCTATGTGAATACAGACAGGGATGATGACTATGCAGGTTTTGTGTTTGGATACCAGTCTAGTCGACGTTTTTACGTAGTAATGTGGAAACAGATCACGCAGACGTACTGGGAAGAGAAGCCATCAAAGGCGTTTGGCATCTCTGGCGTCTCTCTCAAGGTGGTCAACTCCACCACAGGCACTGGGAAAAATCTACGCAATGCATTATGGCACACAGGCAACACCAAACAGCAGGTGAACTCTCCCTTCACTTGTATTAGTCCTGACAGACTTCTCTTTTCATGCCATTACAAACAATAAACTATCCAATTAATTCCCATGATTCAAAGCAGTGCTGTCTGTCTTAGTTCTCAAAATGATGGATGGCTCTCCAATATCGTTTAGGTACGCACTCTGTGGCACGACCCGAAGAATATTGGCTGGAAAGACTATACAGCCTACCGCTGGCATCTCATCCACAGACCGAAGACTGGCTTCATTAGGTACAGACTCAGACTTTAACTATTACAAGTAAATAGTAAATCTCCTTTACTATTCAAAGACACATTTTATTGTAATATAATATAATATAATATAATATAATATAATATAATATAATATAATATAATATAATATAATATAATATAATATAATATAATATAATATAATATAATATAATATAATATAATATAATATATATAAAATTATATATGTAAAGGATTTTATAAATAACATTATGAATATAATGTTCATTATTTTTTATACTATATAACAATATATTGTTTAAAAAAATAATAATTTATTAGGCATAGACTATTGTTTTAAACAGCAACAACCTATTGTGTTCCTAGACACATATTTTTGTGAAATGCATTTATTTGAATAGAATAAAAGAGAATCGAATGTTTATTATATAAAATAATATAAAATATGTACATTTGATCAAATATATTATAAACATAATTAATGTGTAGTATATTCTATACATTTTATAACATATCAATATAAAAAAAAAATATGTGAAAATGTTATGTTTATAAAAAATATCTAATTATTATTTTTTTCTCCCAGAGTTGTTGTGTATGAAGGCAAGCAGATCATGGCAGACTCAGGACCCATTTATGACAAGACATTTACAGGTGGAAGAATCGGGTTATTCGTTTTCTCCCAGGAGGCCGTCGTCTTCTCTGACCTCAAATATGAATGCAGAGGTGAACAAATTTGCACTTCATTTACAGATAAAAATATATTTGAATATCCTGTGATCTTCCTTTTTTCTATTTATATATATATATATATATATATATTTATTTATTATTATTATCATTATTTGTTTGTTTTTTCCAGATAACTGAGTGTGATTGGTGTACTCTATATCCTGTCATGGACTTTTCTGGTCAAAGCAAAAACCGGATCAGTGTAGTGCCTTTATAAAAAGGACTTTCTGCAATAAGGGCCCACATGAGAGGAGAACTCAGATCCACAGACCAGAGGTGCCTTCAAGAAGCGAATATACCTTCAGTTGACCAAGTATGAAAGAAAACAAAAGTTTGGTCAGCATTGCTTTAGATTCTCAGTTAACCGTTGCACAAATAATCTTTGTAATGCTACATTGAGTCCTGCCATCTTGAATATGAACCCAAGGCTCTGAGTGTTAAGGGTTTATAGTTTTCATTCAGTATCATTTATTCTTTTATATGTCTTTCTCGTCATTCTTGTGGAGAAAATATTTTGTGGCTTTTGTGTTCGTTGCAAGCATTAAGGGGAGATGTATTATATTCCGACCTTTTCTACTATCTACAGTAACTTATTTGTTTTTTTTGTTTTGTTATTTCTGGTTATTAGTTATCATTCCTTTTTTAATGTATCCCTCATTGACAAATTGTAAATACTTATTTATTTGTTTGCATTGGCACATTTTACAGATGAGGTTTAAAAGAATGTTTTGCATATGTTATCAAATTGCATTCAAATCAGTAAGGTTTTGTCATTGGCTATTACTGTACAGTATCTACATAGAAAATGAATGTGACAAGAAGAAGTGTAATGTAATGTTTCACATTTCTTTTAAACTACAGAGCCTGCATGTAAGTAACCATCACTTAACACCCCTCCTCAGTGATCCCAGCCGCAGAGACTTTTCTTGCTCTCATAGGTGCAATGGTAACAAACCTGGATTGAGATCTCAGTAACTCTCCAGTTTCTAGGTCACCATAACTTGGCATTGAACCAGCAATTTTGAAGGTTTCCACTTCACCAGCACACTCTTTTCTGTCTTATTATTCAATAAGAAAGCACCATTCAGGAAATGGCAGTGAGAGATTTAATATAAAATTCATATATTTATGAGCTGATTAAGAATGATATATTACGCCTCTTGTGTACATGCTTTAAATGTCAACTTGTTTAATTTACAGTCCTTTCATTCACCTCGCAATACAGAACACTTCATTAGATGTTAGTTTCAGAAATCATCTACAGTGTATTGCTTGCTGCTAATCACATTTTTTTGGTATCATCTTGTTTTTATTAACCAACAGATGGTTGTTTTTGCTATTTTGATCACTCGTGCTTTTCATGGCAATTATGTGATAAATTTTGTCAATAAAATTGAATAAACTACATGACTCAGTTTAAAAAATTCAAATTTCAGTTATGTCAGCTATTGCGAAAATCGATAGATTTCAGTAGTATTCAACTATTTGTATCTGTTTGATTGTATTTAAATAAGCATATTATTTAGCATTTATTCAAATTGGTAATAATCAGCATAAATCCTGTTCATTGTGAAAATTACTCGTTCTGAGTGATGATAGATGCTGTGAAGAGTAAGTTGCCAGTGCAACAAACAAAACACTGCTAAGTGCATCTTTAATGATTCAATTCTTAATTTAAAATAAACCAAATTTAAATGAGTGGTTTAATTCAATGCAAATGAAGGCATGGACCATGCTAACCATGTCCAATTTTGGTAGTGTTTTTCTCTCTTCCATCTGGTGATCCTCTGGGCTCTTTTTGGAGCATTTAGAGGAAAACATTTAGTGCTTGGTAGGATTAAGACGGCATGTTGTCCTGCAGTAATTCTGGTCTCTGAAAGAGTGCCCACATTTCACTGCTTTCAGATGCTGCAAAGTATTTTGAAAAGTATTGACGTGGTTAAGATATGCGAGCATAAGTGTGTATTCGTGTGCATGCAGCTGACACAACTGTGCAATTAGGGGATAATTTAGAGGAAGTGCTGTGTTCAATTTAATGATCGGGCCACATAGGGAAACAATTTTTTGCTAACAGACAGAGAGACATGTATGAGAAGCATCTGAAGCTGATTCTGTTATCTTTCATGTGGGGAATCTGTGGTTTTTGAAAGCAGAGAATTTTTTGAAACTGGAGAGAATCGTGAAATATGTCATCTTTGTGCTAGATGCACATAAATGATGCTCTCCTAATGCTTGGATGTTGTGTTACCATTATTTAGTAGACCTATAACCAGATCCAGCTGTGCTCACAGTACACTGTAAACCATAACGAACCTAATTCTTGTGCTGTCATTTTCATGTGGAGACATCAGGCATAGGTGAGGCACAAAACTGTGAGAAAGGAAGAGAGAGAGCTCAAAGGAAGCTTTTAAGTCTGTTTCTGTAAAACATAATTAAAAACTAAAGCCTTTGCAATATTTTGTATGACTTATGCATCTGGGTAACAAAGTGAAACACGAGATACTGCAGCCCACAGTGTTCTTTACTGTTTAGAACAACAACACTGTTTCAAGGTCCATTTACCTCAGATGAACCGTTTCTCTCTTCTTCTTCTTTTAAATATTGCAATGATAAGACATAAAACACACAAGGTGATATCAAAAAAAAAAAAAAAAAAAGATCCATTTCAGTCCAAGCCAACTCAATATTATGGTATGAAATCTTCTCTTGACTTGTGTATTGGAGATTTTTTTTTCAGAACTGAAGCTAACACAAGCCATAAATCTGCCAACATTTTAGGATTAGGGTTTGAATTTAAGACATCTTTCCTTTACTGTTCATCTAAATACATTTTAAGGCATCATTGGATCTCACTCTTTATTACAACCCGAATTCCGGAAAAGTTGGGACGTTTTTTAATTTTTAATAAAATGAAAACTAAAGGAATTTCACATGATTTTCACATGAGCCAATATTTTATTCACAATAGAACATAGATAACGTAGCAAATGTTTAAACTGAGAAATTTTACACTTTTATCCACTTAATTAGCTCATTTAAAATTTAATGCCTGCTACAGGTCTCAAAAAAGTTGGCACGGGGGCAACAAATGGCTAAAAAGCAAGCAGTTTTGAAAAGATTCAGCTGGGAGAACATCTAGTGATTAATTAAGTTAATTGATATCAGGTCTGTAACATGATTAGCTATAAAAGCTTTGTCTTAGAGAAGCAGAGTCTTTTAGAAGTAAAGATGGGCAGAGGCTCTCCAATCTGTGAAAGACTGCGTAAAAAAATTGTGGAAAACTTTAAAAACAATGTTCCTCAACGTCAAATTGCAAAGGCTTTGCAAATCTCATCATCTACAGTGCATAACATCATCAAAAGATTCAGAGAAACTGGAGAAATCTCTGTGCGTAAGGGACAAGGCCGGAGACCTTTATTGGATGCCCGTGGTCTTCGGGCTCTCAGACGACACTGCATCACTCATCGGCATGATTGTGTCAATGACATTACTAAATGGGCCCCGGAATATTTTCAGAAACTACTGTCGGTAAACACAATCCGCCGTGCCATCAGCAGATGCCAACTAAAGCTCTATCATGCAAAAAGGAAGCCATATGTGAACGTGGTCCAGAAGCGCCGTCGTGTCCTGTGGGCCAAGGCTCATTTAAAATGGACTATTTCAAAGTGGAATAGTGTTTTATGGTCAGACGAGTCCAAATTTGACATTCTTGTTGGAAATCACGGACGCCGTGTCCTCCGGGCTAAAGAGGAGGGAGACCTTCCAGCATGTTATCAGCGTTCAGTTCAAAAGCCAGCATCTCTGATGGTATGGGGGTGCATAAGTGCATACGGTATGGGCAGCTTGCATGTTTTGGAAGGCTCTGTGAATGCTGAAAGGTATATAAAGGTTTTAGAGCAACATATGCTTCCCTCCAAACAACGTCTAGTTCAGGGAAGGCCTTGTTTATTTCAGCAGGACAATGCAAAACCACATACTGCAGCTATAACAACAGCATGGCTTCGTCGTAGAAGAGTCCGGGTGCTAACCTGGCCTGCCTGCAGTCCAGATCTTTCAACTATAGAGAACATTTGGCGCATCATTAAACGAAAAATACGTCAAAGACGACCACGAACTCTTCAGCAGCTGGAAATCTATATAAGGCAAGAATGGGACCAAATTCCAACAGCAAAACTCCAGCAGCTCATACCCTCAATGCCCAGACGTCTTCAAACTGTTTTGAAAAGAAAAGGAGATGCTACACCATGGTAAACATGCCCCGTCCCAACTATTTTGTGACCTGTAGCAGAAATCAAAATTGAAATGAGCTCATTTTGTGCATAAAATTTTAAACTTTCTCAGTTTAAACATTTGCTATGTTATCTATGTTCTATTGTGAATAAAATATTGGCTCATGTGATTTGAAAGTCTTTTAGTTTTCATTTTATTAAAATTTAAAAAAGTCCCAACTTTTCCGGAATTCGGGTTGTACCTTATTCATCATTATGAAAAAGAACCATAGTGACAGAAATATATAAATAAAATGATAAAACGCAAGAAATAAAGCAGCTGAAATTTATGAACAAGACAGGTCAGAAATAGTTTCCTCTTCTTCTTAGATAAAAATAGCACAAGGGAAAATCTCAGTTTATTTTACTTAAATATTTACATATACAGGAATAATAATAATTAACTTTTTTTTTTTAAATAAACTAAAAAATTGGGATACCCACTGTTCAAAAGTTTGGTGTCCTGAAAGTAAGATGTATTTTTTATGTTTTTGAAAGAAGTCTCTTATGCTCACCAAGGCTGTATTTATTAAATAGACTAAAATAATTAATATTGTGAAATATTATTACAATTTAAAATAAATATTTTCTATGTAAATATGTTTTATATATTCCTTTGATGGCTAAGCTGAATTTTTAGCAGTCATCAGTGTCACACGATCCTTCAGAAATCATTCTAATATGTTTTGCTGCTCAAGAAACATTTCTTATAATTATAGATGTTTCAAAACAATTTTACTTCTTAATATTTTGAAAAGCACAATAGTCCAATTTTGTTTGTGGAGAGATGTACCATATGTTCAGTAGCAGAAATGGAAAGTTTCACACTTTTATCTTTACCTCCTGTGCACAACAATTTCCCAGAATCTACATAGTCCTTCAAAACTGGGAAACTGGCCAAGAAATACTGTTGCAGATCAAATGTGTGCAGAGAGAACGTTTATCACGAGCATGTTTTTAAAATTATTTTACCTGCTGTTGTCATCCTTGTTCCAGCAGGGGTAAAATGTGGATTACTAAAGGGTCATGGTGAGTAGAGTGGTTCAGTGCTGTTGTTAAACCTTAATATGCAGCCATCTTAGCAGTGCTTTTCTTCTCACGACCCAGCAAAGTTCATTAATTATAATTTCTAAAAATATTTATTTAATCCTGTTTTGGAAGAATACAGCAGAGGCCATTCCTCTTTCAAAACACAAGCCTGTCATATGTGGCAGGATGGACCTGTGCTGCAGTAAAACAATATTTCATGGAAATTGGGGGAAAAGTTTAAAGTTTACAAACTACTATATCATCTGCAGTAACCACATAAAAGAAAATAAAGTGTAGGCCGGCCAGTATAGCTCACTCAAAAATAAAAATTAGTTGAGAATTTGCTCAACCTCGCAGGTCATCCAAGATGTAGATGAGTTTGTTTTCTTCATCAGAACAGATTTAGACAAGTGTAGCATTACATCACTTGCTCACCAGTGGATCCTCTGCAGTGAATGGGTGCCGTACGAGTCCAAACTGCTGATAAAAATACCACAATAATCTACAAGAGTCCAGTCTATCAATTAAGCATTGAACATTAATCAGTAAAACAAATCGGTTGTCTTAAATTTGGCAGATATTACAGTGACCAGCTAGCAGACTAAATGTCTTTCACACATTTTGCTATGTGATTTTAATGATACTTACAGCGTGTTGTGGCCCAAAATAACAGCTTGTTTTGTAGACACCATATAGAGTAAGAGGAACTGAACTGTCATAACAATGGTTGAGCTCTCACTATGGTCAATACAAGCTTAATTACATTGGCTTACTCATCTGCATATTTTTCCTATAGGTCTAAGGCTATTTCAAGCAAACGTTTGTACAGAACACAACAATTTGGTGCAAGTCATCTGCAAAGGTAACACACTTATTTTAAATGCGTTTGATGGGAGTGCAAACAGCTTAATCAAAGACACCAGTCTGAATTCACTATTGGCAGGCAAATAAACATGAACTAATGCTGCAAGGGAGCCAGTTTCAATGTTTTGAAAATAGAGGGACCACAAGACGGAGTATTCATTTCAGATTAAATTACAAATGCATCTTTTCAGTTGTTGTATAGAGGCATGGCAAACTGATGATGTATGATTTAGGGTAGATCAAGAGGATATTAACATTGTCACATGCTCTCATGGAGTAAGTTCAGCACATTTCAAACGCCAGCCGCTTTTACATTTCTGTGTCAAGCCAGTAGTCTGTCTGAGAGGTGAAGCTGATTAGCTCTGCACTCAAAACACCAAAAAATGGTGTTGAAGTCATGAAGGAAGATGGCAGATTAAATTAGAAAAGCTTTACATAAAGCAGGCTCTCAAAGTGTTGTTATTAACTTCATGGGCAAATCTCTGTGGGCTATTGCTATTTAAAAGTGAAAAATAATTATCCAGCCTCTTATTTTGTTTTCTCCTTCATTTTGAAAATATGTTTCTTTGATATATTTAAAAGCCAGTAGGCAGATATTATAGTGACAATATTTTAGTGCGTTTGTGTTTCTTGGCAGAATTAATTACTTTTGCAATAAAACACTAAAGCATTGAAATATAATTTTTCTTCTCATGTGTTTTTTTTTTTTTTCGTCACCATGTTCCCTTAGGAGCTCCATAAAATCTTTATTTGAACACATTTGAATGTTGATATCGATAACATCTCAAGCTCAATATTTTACACTGTGCACTAGAAATGCTAGATCTGGGGTTCTCAACTCTGGCCCTTGAGGTCCACTTTCCTGCAGAGTTTAGCTCTGACCAATCCTAATCAAACACACCTGAACAAGCTAATCAAGGTCTTCAGGATCACTAGAAAGTTACAGGCAGGTGAGTTTGTTTGAGGTTAGAGCTAAACTCTGCAGGAAAGTGGACTTCGAGGGCCAGAGTTGAGAACCCCTGTGATAGATAGATAGATAGATAGATAGATAGATAGATAGATAGATAGATAGATAGATAGATAGATAGATAGATAGATAGATAGATAGATAGATAGATAGATAGATAGATAGATAGATTTTAGTTATTTTCTAATTTTTAGTTATTCTTTATTTAGTATTTCGAACATTAACTGCGCAGCAAAGTGCATGCAAGAATGCCATTGAGTTTTCTGCCAGTGGCCTTAAAAAAGGGTGATATAAATCAGAGGAGGTAATGCAGACTTTATTCTCAGAGGAGTCTACAGAATACAGCATGCTTACCACAGCTCTTCATGAACTTGACCCAGTATAAGAGCCCCTGTGGGGTGGACCTGCCGGCAGTCTGTGTCCAAACTACAGCCTATGTCTAAGGTGAAACGCAGAACTTTTTGAGCCAGGAGTCTTCTCCTGCACTCAACCTGAAACATTATGCACAAATATGCTGCATGTGGCCCCAATCAATGATGTGCCCCAAAAAGTACAGCTGAGAACATACACGCTGAATGGCAGCTCCTGCCAAGGCACGCAACCCAGCTAACGAGCGGCTGCCTTGCGGGCACATGGCGTCAGGGCGCTTATGCGTCAATAAAGAAGACAAACAGAGGCCAGCTGTCAGATTTGTCCTGATCTCAATTTCAGCACTATATTGCAACATAATCCTGGGAACTAGTCAACACCCCAGGGATGGTCAAAAACAACCCAAACACAAATGCCAACCATTGAGACAGAATGTTGACTCTGGCTGGAAAGCTCTACACGTGTTCACTTCCTGTCTACGAGGCTATGCCATGGTTACAGTGAAAATATAAGCAGGCTGTACCATGCAAGAGACAAATGATAGACTAAAGACAAGGTTAGGGGGAGACTAACAACATGATCTCTTTTGATTTATGAAGTAACCCCGTTCTTGTTTTAAATTCTTGATATTTAATCCCAATGTGCGCATTGACATTTCATTTGTCTTTCCTTTAAGCCAGTAACTGGAAGAAAAAGGCCTTCTGTGAAGCACTAAAAAAATGAAGTTGGAATTTTTTTTAAGCATTTATGCTTCTCTGTCGTTCCTTTATGCCCACAGGTGTAGATCAACAGTGTCGATAAAGCCACCAATTAATCTCCCGTTGACATAGGAAATATCTTTACAAGATCTGAAAAATATTATTAAGGCACAAATGAGTAATGGAAATACCATTCCTTATTTGAATAATGGAATAAGCAAGTGAAAAGGGCTTTAACAGTAGGCAATAACCTAGTGATTGCCTCGAAAATCAGAAAGTATCCTATAATTTAAAACACATAACAAACAACTTCCTCTGTATTTAAAGTGGCTAAACATGGAAATCACAAGCTTTTAAAATATAACACTTACCACAGTAGGCGGGAAGTACAATAGACAGAGGAACATCAAAGGTCTGCGGCTGTGAAACAGGATTGATAAATTATACCCAGGTGTAAGATTGAAAGTGTTCTAGACAGTTTAAAGGACTGTAACTCTACAGATGTGGTAGGTTAAACTTGTATTTTTTGTTCCACTCACAGTAGAGTAATGCAAATATGAGTGTTAAGGTGACTGAAAAAGTTTGCTATGTTTTCAAAAACTTGGTCTGGAGAATAACAAGACCAGGTTTTAGACTCTTTTCCACAGCCTGCATCTGACTTTTCAAATACCCTACCTCTGCAAACTTCTAAACGTGATTTTTCTAGTTTTTGAAACCACAGTACCCTCCAGTGGCCATTGAAAGGAGCTTGCACAAAAGTACGCAACCACATATTCAAAACTGGGTAGCTCAGATAATTAAGGTTCAGTCATTGAAAACACCTTACTCGACCAACCAGTAATCTGAAAATTTGAATGCATGTGGCATTTTCAATGTATAACGTGTTTATGGCTCAGCGTATTCTGCAGTATTAAAGGGATACGCACAAAAGACCGTGGTTTTACATTCCACCATGCTGTTTTTCTATTTAAACCATAGACAGTTAAAGAAATGGACACAGCGACCCCATTGGAACTCAATTGAGACAAGTGAAGCCCTTTTTAGCGATTTTTAGCACTTCCGTTTCTGACGCGCAGACTCAAACTAAGCTTGATGACGTCAGCAACCTGTCTGACAGATGTAAATCTTCTAAGTGGCTGTGCGTGCAAACTGCCATCATTAATCTTGCAGAGACGGCGAGCTTGAGCGGGGAGTTCTTTGACGTGAGTGAGCAGGAGTAAGTATTCTGATTAATTATTCTGTATAGTATTTTAAAATGTAACGCCAGTACGCCATATTAAGTTAATTGCCTGCGAGCTTCTCCTCCTGTCTGTACGGTAATTTCTCTACTGTGCGACAGAGAGTCGAGTGGTTATGACGCAATCGTTAGCCTTTTTTTACAAAAACTGTTTCTACGGGGCCATAATGTAACATAGAAGGTAATGGAGCCCTTTATATATTGTCGTGTATCTTTAGAAAAATAAATAATGGACAAATGGAGTCTTTAAACGCCTCAGATGTAAAGTTATTCGCTGTCAAAGTGACGCCAAAATGAATGCAAAGTCAATGGGATGCTAATGCAATTGAAGTTCTGCTACAAGATGGCAGCTCGCGGCCGACTTCAACTTCCGGTCGACTTCCTTGCCGCCTGATTTAAACATGCTCTTGATGGATGTTGTGAATCTCCTTTGCGCTCGTATCTTTTGCGTAAAAACGCGCTCAAGTTGTTCAACTTTTATCAATGCTTTTTATTCCCTTACCCTGCATCTTGCGTTTTTAAAAAGTTTTGCATTATACGGTTGTTGTTGTTTTTTTGTTTTTTTTTGTAAAAATGCATGGCCACAAGAGTTTTGAAAGTACATAAATAGTTAAATGAATCACACACCTAGACCTAGAATTCTTCTTCTTCTTTTTCTTCTTCTTCTATTTCTTCTTCCACTCAGTGTTCCCTTGGTGTTTCAAAAAAAAAAAAAAAAAAACTATAATACTTTAAACATGAAATTAATTAAATTTAAATGAAATGAAAAGTGTTGGTTGCTGTAAGAATTTTTACACGTTTTTACAGCGTTGCACATTATAAAAAATCACACATGATTCTGTTGAGTTTATGAACACAGTGGCCAATCAGAGGCATCCACATTAGTCATCGCTGAAACCTCTAAGTTTTTGCATGTTAGGGGGACCCCCAAGAGCAGTGGTCTCAAACTCAGTTCCTGGAGGGCCACAGCTCTGCAGAGTTTAGCTCCAACCAGCTCCAAATCACACCTTCTTGGAAGTTTCTAGTAATCCTGAAGACCTTGATTAGCTGGATCAGGTGTGTTTGATTAGGGTTGGATCAAAACTGTGCAGAGCTGTGGCCCTCCAGGAATTGAGTTTGAGACCAATGCCCAAGAGCTTTGACGGTGAGCGTGATTTCACCAAGTACAACATGTTCAACATCATTCCAATCAACCAATCAGAATTGAGAGATAACTTTTACAGGAAATGTCAGTTTTAGGCTTACGATCAGGATTAGGTGCTTCAAAACCCTTGTTAATCAGCTATCATTTCCCTCTGATTTTAGGAATAAATTATGGATAAGGTTAGGTTTAGGGGTTACGGATTGGGTTAAGTCTGTATTTTTGGACAGTAATGTTGATCCAGGATCAACAAAAGATGTTGATCCAGGAACATGTCTTTCTTGGCAAAATCACGCTGACCAGCTTTGACACAGTTCTAACACTGATTCCACTGCCCTCATGTTTTTAAACGCAACAACCCATTCTGTGCACCTTAGGGTTTTCAATATTTGGTGATTTCCACTAGAATAACATAGTTTAATCTTATTGCCAGTTCCATTTATGTCAATAATTGTCTTAGCAGATTAGCTTTAACGTGTTACTTGCAGTATAACAATTACATTGGCTCTGCAGCCTTGTGCCTCTGAGTGAGAGCAACAACCTTGACTACTGGGCTCAGGTCTGGCCAGAAGTTTCACATTTCACTCGATCATACAGAAATAACCCAAAGAAGCAGATCATAACATAAAAAGGAAGCTCTTACAGTTTCTTCTGTTCAGTACCAAAAATAAAACATACAGTCATCCAGTGATGCAGCAAAACTGCAAAATGGCAAAAGGCGCAGGAAGTACAGCTCTCACATCAAGCTGTCCAGCCACTCACAAAATCTGCCATTAAAATAAAATAAATGGGGACAAGAGTATTGTTGAGAGTTTGTGAATGTATAACAAGTATGACAAGTAGACACTATCCAAGCAGTCTGATGATCTCAGTTGTAGCTACAAAATGTGCTCCGACCTGTTTACTGAGATAATCATCTCCTGCTATGCAATTTCTGGGCAGAGGGTGGAGTGATGCTTTTAAAGTGAGGAAACTATCAAAATTCATCTGTCAAAACTGTCCAAAATCATGACATTCGCCCTAGATCTTCTCGAGATTCAAGAACAAGATCAATTTGATTCACAAGTAAATTCAATATTAAAAATATCTGATTCAAAAGAGCAATTCAATAACAAATTGAACTAAAACATGAACTAGATAACAAAACTGGTCTGAATGATTCATTTGTGAATCAAACTGATCTTGTTCTTGCATTTAGAAGATTAGCATACAAAAACCCTAACTACTTTTATGATACTTTTTCATTATGCTTTTGTATTCCGGGTTCATTTACATTTATTTATCAGATCATAGACTGAAACAGGTCACTGAACTCTAAAACTGCATACAGACCACTTTGCAACTGCCCTTTACAGAAACAAGACAAGAGTTTTGGCTATACATGCTCCAAATAAAAGATTTTTGATTCACACGAGGATGCATGGAAAGCTCCAACAACACTTTTGTTTAAGATCACTTTTCAAATCTTTTGCCATCCCATGACCCCATCCAGTCACCACCTGGTCAAACCTGTTCTACCAGGTAACAGAATATGTATGTCTCACTTGCTGACCCTAATGGGGATTTCACTTAAGTATCTTAATTTTCACTCAAGTATATTAAGTATACTTAAGGCACTGAAGTATCCTCTCTTTGAAAAAACTGCTAAACTGTATCTGTCTTCTAAACGCAAATTCCTCAGGTTTACCTTACTGGGTGCGCCCTGTCGTGATAAATGTAATGAATAGAGCCGACCTGCGTAAGTTGAGGCGTGGAGGAACGAGACGTCACGAGCCTGACGCAAAAAAATATGAATCCCACTAAGGCGAAGGCCATCTCATGAATATTAATTAGGCAACTCTGACGGCCGTTGCAACCTTCCAATGGTGATGGCTTGTTTTATATATATTAATTAGGTACTGCTGACGTTGCGTTGTTACCTTCTACAGGCGAATAGTGGATTAATTAATATTAATGTAACCCTTCACCATAGTACGATTAGGAAACGCGGCTTCTGATCTTCCGTCACATCAGCTCCGCAATACTGGCAGGAGACGAACAGGAAATTTTAACTAAAAGACAGCTTTAAGAGTGTTTGCTCCCTTTTATTTGTAGTAAACGGGTGTATTCCTGTTATTCAACTGCTTGTATTAATTCTCCCACCTATTTAGCCGCGGAGACAATGCTTCAGTGTCTATCTGGAAGTTCGTGTGTGCGTGTCATAGAAGGTTACAGGTCTACGTGGTATTTCTTGGTCCTGGTACTGGCGTATGTGTTATATCTATTATTCGGGGCTTTAGTGTTTTCCGCGGTGGAGCTGCCGTATGAAGAGCAGCTTCGGCAGGAGCTTCGGACCGCGAAGCAGCAGTTTCTAGAGGATAATGAATGTCTGTCCGAAGAAAGACTGGAGGAGTTTCTCACCAGGGCTCTAGAGGCGAGTAATTACGGTGTATCGGTTCTCAATAATGCTACCACTAACTGGAACTGGGATTTCACATCAGCGCTCTTCTTCGCCAGCACTGTGCTTTCCACGACAGGTGAAAACAGACTTTCTCTTGACAATATTAAATAGCCATGATATAATTGTTTTTATTTTTTTATCCCAGTTGTTGATTTACATGATATAATTTACTGTCTGTAGTCCTGTAAGCCGTTCTTTACAATCATTTACCCAAGAGCCGCAATGACAGAAGACAGCAAGTAGCGAGGCCGCTGTGATGTCATTTGTAAGGTCGACCTGTCCTCTCTGAGATCTCTGATAAAAGCATTAGCTGACGCCTGTGAAGTCTGAAAAGCATGTACAATATGATGTGCCCTTTTTAAACAGCCCAGCATTTACTATATATATATATATATATATATATATATATATATATATATATATATATATATATATATATATAGTTCATGATATATTGCCATTGTTAACAATCAGGCACATAAAGCTTTGTTGAGTTTTAAGTCATTATGAAGGGAGGGAGGTAGATAGACTGCTCTAAGCCATTAAACAGTAGGCAGGTCACTTTTCTTGAGTTACATCCTTGTTTTAAGCATATTTAGTATATCCTACTGTGTTTAATGGGTTAGAGCAGTCTGTCTCTCTCCCTCCCTTCATAATGACTTAAAACTCAACAAAGCTTTATGTGCCTGATTGTTAACAATGGCAATATATCACAAACGTTTACAAACATAATACAGACCATAAATAAAGGCAAATTATATTTTTTCATAACAAACTTCAAAATTCAATAAAATAAGATACAGTGGGAATTTAGACTCAGACAATTTATTTAGCATGTTTAAGGACAATTATTAGTACTTTTTTGCTCATTAAACAAACTTTACAAAATTAAATGAACAGCACTTTTGCTAAATATAATTATATGCAATCACATGAGATAAATACATTTAAGTCTTCTAGAAAAAACAATATATATACACACACACACAGGTGCTGGTCATATAATTAGAATATCATAAAAAAAATTTCACTAATTCCATTCAAAAAGTGAAACTTGTATATTATATTCATTCATTACACACAGACTGCTATATTTCAAATGTTTATTTCTTTTATTTTTGATGATTGTCAGGGACCAAGCAGTTAAGCAAGAGGAGTCGCAAGGGAAATTAAAAAATAAGGATTTTTATTTCCCAAAAATCATGACAACAAAGTGAAAATAAAGGTTTGGGCCCAAAAACAAAAGTCAAATAAACAAACAGTAACTAAAGCTCTAAACAAAAAATACAACTAACTCTTACAAAGAAACAATGGGGACTTATATATTGGCTGATCAGACCAATTTTAACACACAGGGGAAGACTAACAACAACAACAACACTACTACACAAGCTACAAATAACAGCAAAATCTACATAAAACTTATTCCAAAAGTAATAAACATTTAATTAATCTTAATTCAACAAAAGTACTCAATATAATATAAATCCAAACCCCAGAATATCTAAGCAGAGAATGAGCTATCCCCCCAGGACATAAACAGTGGTAGTGTCCAATCAGGCCACCTCCCCTATAAAACTGCTCCTGCTCCAACCGCCACCCCTTTAAGCCAGCCAACTTCCTGGATCTCTCCCGGGTGTGGAATCCAACACTGGTAAGCTCAGAAACAAATAATTACACAAACAAAATGACAAAAGTAACTAATGGTGAGCGCTCCCAAAACTATACTTCTGTATGGTCAACTAAATAAAATACAATGTACGTGAAATGACCTTTGTGTCCTGTGAGTTATTTTTAACGAAATAAATGTTTGCAACAAATGTGAATGAAAATAAGCATACAAACTAATCCTAAAGAAAAACAGCACAAACTAAGTACATGAGGTTACCGCTCTTAAACTGGTTGTGAGGCCATGGCTTTGGGCTTCACACATCCCTCCCCTTCAAAGCTGCTGCTAGGCCAGCGAGAGAGGTAATCTGCAGTGGTGTTGAATTTGCCAGGGATGTACTGGACTGTAAACCGGAACGGCTGCATGGCCAGATACCACCTGGTTATCCGCCTATTGGTATATTTCATCCTCTCCAGCCACTGCAATGCCCGGTGGTCAGACTCTAAGGTACACTCTCTACCCATTAGGTAATACTTGAAAGAGTCCAGGGCCCATTTGACTGCCAAGGCCTCCTTTTCCACTGTTGAATAGCGGACCTCTCTGGGTAGAAGTTTCCGACTGATATATGCCACAGGATGTCGTTCCTCCTTAGGTCCCTGTAGAAGCACCGCCCCCACACCCCTCTCAGAGGCATCAGTCTGTAATATAAACAGTTCCTCAAAGTTTGGACTATGTAAAACAGGGCTTTTACTCAAAGATTTTTGAATGTCCTTGAAAGCTGCCACTGCCTCCCCTGTCCACTTGACTTGATTAGGACATCTTGAGCCAGTCTTATCAGTTAGTAGAGCAGCCCTGGCAGAGAAGTTTGGGATGAACCGATGGTAGAAGCCAGCCATCCCCAGGAAAGATCTTAGCTGCTTCCTGGTCTGTGGGAGAGGACATGACTCAATTGCATGGATCTTTCGGACCTGAGGTTTAATTAACCCACCTCCAATGGTGAAACCCAGATACTCAGTTTCCTTCTTGGCCAGGACACATTTAGCTGGATTGATTGTCAAGCCGGCAGAACGTAGGCGGTCAAAGACCACTTTGAGATGCTCCACATGTTCCCCCCACGTTGGGCTGTAGATGACAATATCATCAAGGTATGCACAAGAAAACTCAGACAATCCATAGAGAACCTGGTCCATTAATCTTTGAAACGTTGCTGGAGCCCCATGTAGCCCAAATGGTAACACCGTAAACTGAAAAAGCCCCCAGGGAGTTCGGAAGGCTGTCAGTTCCTGAGACTGCTTAGTTAGGGGCACTTGCCAGTAACCCTTACAGAGGTCAATGGTGGTTAGATACTTTGCTTTTCCCCAGAAATAGCATGAGGTCAACTTCCTTCTTCAGGGACACCAGGAGGCGCTCTGGTATCCTATAACTCATCCGTCTCACTGTTACATCAGGTTTTAATACAATGTCGTGTTCAACCAGGTTTGTGCGCCCTGGATATTCTTGAAAAGTAGAGTTTGTACCGGAGACTGCCGATCCTTTGACAGATGGCTTACATCAAGCTCTGTGGACACTGGCAAGGGCAGATACTGGTCATCCGCCTCCTCCTCTTCCTTTACGGCCTGAATCAGGAGCACCTCAGCTCTTGGGATCCACTCCTTAAGGAGGTTCACATGAAGCACCCGGCTAGAACGCTGATGCCCTGGAGTGGAAACCTGATAGGTGGTGGGCCCCAACTTTTTCTGCACCTCAAAGGGGCCCTGCCATTTTGCAAGAAGCTTACTATCACTGGTTGGCAACATAACCAAGACTTTCTGGCCCGGTTGAAAGACTCGCTGTCGAGCTGACTTGTCATACCAAGTCTTTTGGTGCTTTTGGGCCTCCAGCATATGTGTCTGGGCTAGTCCCCTCATTTGCTGCAGTTTCTCTCTCATCTGAACAACATAGGAGATTACATTAATGGTCCCTTCCTTCCCCTGATCTCCTCCCCAAGTGTCCCTCAATAAGGCTAGAGGACCCCTCACCTCATGACCATAGAGTAATTCAAAAGGGGAAAAACCTGTGGAAGCCTGAGGTACCTCCCTATATGCAAAAAGGAGGTAGGGGAGCCAGTGATCCCAGTCAGATCCAGTTTCATTCAAAAAACTTACGGAGCATTTGCTTGAGCGTCTGATTGAATCGCTCTGTCAGCCCATCTGTTTGTGGGTGGTAGGGCGTAGTGCGCAACCTCTTTATGCCAAGGAGTTGGTAAACCTGTTTTAAAAGTTCAGACATGAAATTAGTGCCTTGGTCGGTTAAAATCTCACAAGGAAAACCAACTCTTGAGAAAAATTGCACCAAGGAAAAAGCCACAGTTTTTGCTTTAACTGATTTTAATGGGAAGACTTCTGGATATTTGGTTGCATAGTCAGTTACTACCAACATGAAGCGATTTCCTGTTTTGCTTTTCTCCACCGGACCAACAGTGTCCATCCCAAGACGCTCAAAGGGGATGCTTGTAACTGGGAGAGGTTGAAGTGGAGCTTTGGAGGGACTTTTCATTGATGTCTTTTGGAACTGAGAGCAACTTCTACAGAACTGGGCGACATCCGTTTGCAAACCTGGCCAGTAGAAATGGCGCTTAATACGAGCTGTGGTCTTATATTTCCCCAAGTGGCCTGCCCAGGGAATGGAGTGACCCAAGTTAAGTACTATTTCTCGGGCCACCTGTGGGACCACTAGCCGCTTCACCTGGCCATTCTGATGATAAAGAACACCGTTCTGTAGGACGTACTCATTTTGCACACCATTAATATTAGTCTCCTGCTTCCTTCCTCGTGCTCTCTGCAAAAGGGTAGACAAAGTGGGGTCATTTTCCTGCATTTGCATTATATCTGTAGGTATTTGAAACCCCAGGGACATATCTGGAGTAGCCTCAGCTGATGGTTGTATAGGCGTACCCTGAAACTTGTCTTGCCTCCTCTGACTACGAGTCTTGTGAGCTTTCCAGGGACCAGTCTCAAACACTTCATTATAGAAGGGTAAGGCACTGAGGGTTATGGAGTCTGCATCCACCTGCTTAGCTTGTGCTCTAGTGACCACATTACAGCTTTGCACTGGCTTTATCAAGTCATAGAGTACTGGCAGATCTTCACCCAAAACTACAGGGAATGGTAAATTATCCGCAACTCCCACATTTAACAGATACATCTGTCCCTCTATCTCCAGATAAATATCAGCAGTGGGGTAATGCTTCTCATCACCATGTACACAGCAAATAGGGACAGTCTCTAGGGTACAGATAGCATTAGCTGGTACATATTTTCTCTGTACAAGGGTCTGAGTACTGCCAGTGTCAATCAAGGCTCTAAGGCTTTCCCCATTAATTTTAACCCAAGTCATTTTCATAGTGAGATTACCTTTGGGTTCAGGGTTAGCCCTCTGGCGTGGAATAAAACACATTTGGGTCAGCTTTCCTGGATTCTTTGGGCACATTGGTTTAACATGACCTTCCTGCCCACACAAGTAGCAAATGGGTGTTCTGTTAGGAGCTCTAGGTGGTATATATTGGTTCTCCCTCGCAGGGGGCTTACCCACTCCTGGCGCCGGCCTCTGTTGGTACTGAGGGGGTATGGGCCTGTGGCCATCCTTACCAGTCTTCCCACCCATACTACTCCATGGCTGGCCCTTTTTCCGGGCAGCCACAAACACATCAGCAAGTGTGGCAGCTTCAGCCGCAGATTTCGGCCCATGCTCCTTTACCCAAACCTGAAGCTCAGGGGACAGCATTCTCAAGAATTGTTCCATAATCAGGATTTCACTAATTTCATGGAGTGTTTTACCTTGCGGTTGGATCCATTTTACATACAGCTCTTTAAGCCTCACATACAGCTCCTTGGGGCTTTCCTCAGGTTCCACATAGAGAGATCTAAACCTCTGCCTGTAAGTCTCAGGGTTAATATCATATTTCTTCAGAATTGCGGTTTTCACTTTCTCATATTCGTGAACATCATCTATATCCATGTGCACATAGGCTCCTCTAGCCTTACCCGTCAACAATGGGAGGAGACGAAAAACCCAGTCCACTTTTGGCCACCGACATGCCGCTGCAATTCTCTCAAAGGTAATTAGAAAATGTTCAACATCATCATTTTCTGTTAATTTTTCCATTCTAAGCTCATGAAGAGATCGAAACTGACCTGCTGTAGACATAGTGGGTTGGGTCGACTCTATAGAGTGTGAGGCTTGGGCCTTTGGATGATCGACATTCAAATCATAGTCCTCAGAAGGATCTGGCATTGTGGAAACAGGCTCTGGTATTGGAGATATGCGAACCTCTACCTCCTGCTGTAGAAGGTGAAACTGATGCTGTAGGGCTTTGAACTGGTACTCCTGGCGGTTAGCTTCCTCTCTCAATTTTACTTCCCTGGTCTCCTGTTGATCCATAAATGACCGCATAATCCCAGCCAGGTCACTCATTGTTGGCTCTTTGCCATCTTCATCCTCACCACCTGATGCTCCCTTTAATGCTTCACCTTCCATTGCGACCTCACTTTCCACCCGGTGTCCTTGCTCTATATGGGTTGACTCAGTCTTCTTATTCCCTGTCTGGCCACCTCTTATCACTCTTCCTCCTCGCATGCTTCACCAACTTCAAAAAGAAAAAATAAATAAAATTCTTGCACTCCTCAACTGGCTAATCCCACCGCTACCACCATATGTCAGGGACCAAGCAGTTAAGCAAGAGGAGTCGCAAGGGAAATTAAAAAATAAGAATTTTTATTTCCCAAAAATCATGACAACAAAGTGAAAATAAAGGTTTGGGCCCAAAAACAAAAGTCAAATAAACAAACAGTAACTAAAGCTCTAAACAAAAAATACAACTAACTCTTACAAAGAAACAACGGGGACTTATATATTGGCTGATCAGACCAATTTTAACACACAGGGGAAGACTAACAACAACAACAACACTACTACACAAGCTACAAATAACAGCAAAATCTACATAAAACTTATTCCAAAAGTAATAAACATTTAATTAATCTTAATTCAACAAAAGTACTCAATATAATATAAATCCAAACCCCATAATATCTAAGCAGAGAATGAGCTATCCCCCCAGGACATAAACAGTGGTAGTGTCCAATTAGGCCACCTCCCCTATAAAACTGCTCCTGCTCCAACCGCCACCCCTTTAAACCAGCCAACTTCCTGGATCTCTCCCGGGTGTGGAATCCAACACTGGTAAGCTCAGAAACAAATAATTACACAAACAAAATTACAAAAGTAACTAATGGTGAGCGCTCCCAAAACTATACTTCTGTATGGTCAACTAAATAAAATACAATGTACGTGAAATGACCTTTGTGTCCTGTGAGTTATTTTTAACTAAATAAATGTTTGCAACAAATGTGAATGAAAAATGCATACAAACTAATCCTAAAGAAAAACAGCACAAACTAAGTACATGAGGTTACCGCTCTTAAACTGGTTGTGAGGCCATGGCTTTGGCCTTCACAATGATTATAACTGACAACTAAGGAAAATCCCGAATTCAGTATCTCAGAAAATTAGAATATTACTTAAGACCAATACAAAGAAAGTATTTTTAGAAACCTTGGCCAACTGAAAAGTATGAACATGAAAAGTATAGCATGTACAGCACTCACTACTTAGTTGGGGCTCCTTTTGCCTGAATTACTGCAGCAATGTGGCGTGGCATGGAGTCGATCAGTCTGTGGCACTGATCAGGTTTTATGAGAGCCCAGGTTGCTCTGATAGTGGCCTCCAGCTCTTCTGCATTCTTGGGTCTGGCATATCGCATCTTCCTCTTCACAATACCCCATAGATTTTCTATGGGGTTAAGGTCAGGCGAGTTTGCTGGCCAATTAAGAACGGGGATAACATGGTCCTTAAACCAGGTACTAGAAGCTTTGGCACTGTGTGCAGGTGCCAAGTCCTGTTTGAAAATGAAATCTGCATCTCCATAAAGTTGGTCAGCAGCAGGAAGCATGAGGTGCTCTAAAACTTCCTGGTATACAGCTGTGTGACCTTGGACCTCAGAAAACACAGTGGACCAACACCAGCAGATGACATGGCACCCCGAACCATCACTGACTGTGGAAACTTTACACTGGACCTCAAGCAACGTGGATTGTGTGCCTCTCCTCTCTTCCTCCAGACTCTGGGACCCTGATTTCCAAAGGAAATGCAAAATTTACTTTCATCAGAGAACATAACTTTCGACCACTCAGCAGCAGTCCAGTCCTTTTTGTCTTTAGACGCTTCTGACGCTGTCTGTTGTTCAAGAGTGGATTGACACAAGGAATGCAATAGCTGAAACCCAAGTTTTGCATACGTCTGTGTCTAATGCGTCTAATTATGTGACCATCACCTGTGTGTTGTGACGGAAGGAGCACAAGACAGACACAAGTGGGCGTGGCCTCTGAGAGGCTTTTATTAACAGAAAAATCATATATATTTAACATAGACCAAATTACTTATAATGGGCTTCATTATTTCAAAAATAATGACCAGCAGTGTCATGCAACTTATTAATTAATAACATTAAAATTTCAGTCAGTGCTCATGATAGTAGCAATAATATAATACCAAATACATAGGTAAAACATTACAATTGTAATTGGGCTACTTTTAAATCGTTTTGTACTAATGATGATGATGATCATCAGAGATTTTACTATATTTATTAATACACCCTTACAAATAAAGAAAAACAAGTGCATGCTCACATATTTACAGCCCCTTAGGAGCCCTAGTAGTTTTGTAATTCATTGCTGTGGGTGATCTGAAGGATGTCTGAAGGATAAGCATGCCGTTTGTGTAGTGTTTCCAAGGATTATGTAACTTAATCCAGAAGGATTTAAGTACTACAACAGGTACCAACCTTGACATTCCTAGTAACTTTGCACTATGTGAATAATAAGGTGTTCAATTAAAAAACAAATTAACTGGTTAATTAAGTAAAATGCTAGATATGAACTAGCCAAATGACTTATCCCAAACATACCAAAATCCAAAATATGCCACTCCCATACCTAAAAACAAATTTAGTTATGTTTATGCTTTATACACAAAATTAACTTAAAATTAACAGATTATTGGAGTATGTTTTACAAATTTTATATTTAATTCAATGTCTTGCCATTTCTTTACATTCACATTTACATTTAGTCAATTAGCAGACGCTTTTATCCAAAACAACTTACAAATGAAGACAATGGAAACAATCAAAATCAACAAGAGAGCAATGATATACAAGTGCTATAACAAGTTTCAGTTAGCTTAGCAAGGTTTTTTTTCTTGTTTTTTATTTTTTATTTTTATTATATAATAAAAAGAATAGAACAATAATAGAGCAGCTTTTTTAAGAAAACACGAAGTTAAAAAAATACAGTGCAAGTCTTTTTTTAAAAGAATATAATTAGAGTAGAGAATGCTAGAGTTAGAGGGTCAAATAAAGATGGAAGAAATGTGTTTTTAGCTGATTCTTGAAGATGGCTAAGGACTATGTGAAAGTGATTTTGTGCCTCTTTGGGATGGGACAATAAAGCGATGTTCGATTGCAGAATGCAAGTTTCTAGAGTGAACACAAGTCTGAAGTAATAAATTTAGGTAAAGCGGTGCAATTATTTTTTTGTAATTATGAAATTTACTAGCAATTTTTGAATGCATTGTTTCTGCACTATTTTAAACTGTTTTCATTAATAGGAGCTCAATGTCTCCCAACCAGTATCCCTCTCTTATCTCATCATGTAGAACAGTTTTATTATTGGTAGAATATAAAATCGGTAAAATAGTTTAGTACATGCATTACAGTCAAATACAATCTGTGCAATATGACCTATAACCAGCGGGGGGAAAAAATCAACCTGTGAACTGACCTATTCAAAGAGCTTCATGTGTTTTTTTTCCAGGATATGGACACAGCGTTCCTCTCTCGGATGGTGGTAAGGCCTTCTGCATCATTTACTCAGTGGTGGGAATCCCGTTCACCCTGCTGTTCCTGACTGCAGTGGTCCAGAGGATCATGGAGTTCAGTACCCGTAGGCCAGTGGAGTACCTGCACCGGCGCTGGGGCATGTCCAAACCTACGCTGGCTGCCCTGCACGCCACTCTTCTGGCTATTATAACCATCTCCTGCTTCTTCCTCATACCTGCCATCATCTTCTCAGTACTGGAAGAGGACTGGAATTTCCTGGAGTCCTTCTATTTCTGCTTCATCTCTCTAAGTACTATTGGCTTAGGCGACTATGTACCAGGAGAAGGCTATCATCAGAGGTTCAGAGAACTCTATAAATTAGGCATAACAAGTAAGTGAACAGTTTGTTTAATCATTTTAATTTAATAAAAATTTTAAACCAATTTAATTGTTGCTGTACAGAGCTATATATTGTACATTACATTTTACTTTTACTTTCTTGCATTTATACATGCACTACTGTTCAAAGGTTTGGGTTTGGAAAGATGTTTAAAACGTTTTTTAAAAGAAGATGCTGCTGATTTGGTGCTCAAGTAACATGGTTAAGGCTGCTTGATATTTTTTAAGAAACTGTGGCACATTTTTTCAGGATTCTTTGAAGAATAGAAAGTCCAAAAGAACAGCATTTTTTTTTCAACAGTGTAAAGTTCCTGTCACTTTTGATTAATTTAATGCATTTGTGTTTAATAAAAGTAATAATCTCACTGACCCAAAACTTTTGAACAGAATTTGATAGAGACAATGAAACATGTAGCAGAACTTGAACTTTAGCTTCTTTAACTTTGATTGAACTTTATCTTAGATCTTAGGTTGCTTTGTTAACTTAGTATTTACATACTTTGTTTTTTTTTTTCCAAACAATTAATTGACCAACGCTCCGAGTAATATCACTGCAGACCCCTTAAGGGTCGCTTTCTGATTCTCTGAATCTGTTTCTCTCTTGTACAGTATACCTGATATTGGGCTTGATCGCGATGTTGGTGGTTCTGGAAACCTTCTGTGAACTTCAGCACCTGAAGAAGCTCAGGAAGATGTTCTACTTAAGGAAACAAAAAACAGAGGACCAGCTTAACATTGTGGATCATGATCACCTCTCATTTGCCTCTGTGTCAGACCAGGCAGCCTCATTTAGGGAAGATAAGACAGATATGTTTCCTGATGACATAGTCTCTGCCTCACCTGCTACCTCCAGTGGACCAATGGACCGATGAGACGTACTGAAATTCTGTCACGAAACTTGACACGTTAATATTTCTGAAACATCTCCGCTAAGAGTATAAATGTATTGTTAGTGTATTCTGCTGTCACATTAATGGAAAACTACCATAGATAGAAATATTTGAAACACATGCTAAAGGTAATTTGTTATTGATAAGGATTATATGAATTTGTAGAATACATGATATCATATGAGATCATTGTTCATGCAGCTGCTGAACTGGAAAACATGTTGTGACCAGGGTTTTGTGTGTGTTTGTGTGCATATGTAAAAGATAAATCCATCCATGACTCTGAATATAAATAGTTAACTGGTAAGTGGTTGTAGACTAGTATATCATACTTCATATGCTGTTCTTGTTAGGTGACTTAAAGGGATCCACACCCTGTATTACAGATGATACTGTATTAATGGGAATCATGTCTTCAGGTTACTAAGTTTGTAGGCATTGCTTAAGGCAGGAAAACACTAAATGACTCTTAAGGCAATTTTTGCCCTGATTTACAGTCTGGAAAAGTTGACACTATCAGTCTATTAATTTTAGGCAGTCAGAGTTGACAGATTTCGCAGAAAATCATTTAAGGTGTGTATGATGGGCACAGACTCCTTTTTTTGTGTTTTTGTTTTTGTTGTGTTTTTGGAAAGTCTTGAAAATCTGGTGATTGTTTGATCCATAGACTTTTAGTCGTTTTAAAAGTTGTGTGGTGTATTCCAGTCTTAATTCTACTCAAGGTCTGTAATTGCACGATGCCTAGTGTTTTAAAATCTGTTTAGATTTGAAAAATCATGTAGTGTATTCCAGCCTTTAGCCATGGCGCATTGTTGTTGTTTTTTCTGAGATTTTTTAGAATAGACAGTGGCAGGGCCCTTGTGACATTCTTTAATTAACTTGTAAAGGGAATTTAAAATATACATTTTAGTAGAGACATCAGACAATCAGAAATCTGTATATTTCATTTCTTTACTTGGCTTTAGTCATGTTGGCTCTTCTGCAGTTGCAGTAGGCATTGTCCACCACCTAAAGGTGCTGTTGTGCATTGAGTGGCATTACTGTTGTATTGTAAGATGAGAACATAAGTCACATCAGTGCATCGGTACATTCTTGACATATACCCAGTGACTGGGTAAATTGCTGAAGGGAATTAATGTTAATTTATCATTAATTTTTGGTTTTAATTTTCATATTTAAATTGTATTGCACATGCCTAAAGATACTGAAAGTTGTGCATTTATTGTATGTCTTGAGTTGCACTTTAACAAAACAGAATAAACTAGATTTTTGGTTATACTGTAGATGTTGTAATTGTATTGTGTCCATTCTTCAGCCAGTAGCGCAATTTTGTACATATGAACTGAAACAGAACTTGCAGCACATATCAAATGTAATCCAAACACATCTCCACCTCTCAAGAGTTGTTTACTTTGATTATTTTGCTAGGCTATATAGGTGTGTTAAAACCCTGAGCAGCTGTACAGTCTGTTAACAGTTTATCAGAATGCCTGCTCAGTGCTGTTAAAAGAGATATTTACTCTGATGTTTGAAAGTGAATTTGATGCCATCCTGTAATAGTGGTGCTGAAATTGGGCCGAGGTTATGTTAACAAGGCCCTGCAGCTGTGTTCACTTTGTTAAACTTGAACAGGACAGCACATGAAACTATAAGAGACCTTCTTGAGCTTCCCTATAGACATTCATCTAAATGTCATTTTCATAATCTTCACAGCGTATGATAATACTGCTGAGAAAGCTGAGCTTGTAAATGGACAATGTATTTTGCTTTTAGCGATAGGTTATATTTCAGGGTTTCTCTAAAGGTGAATAATTCCTTGACATCATAGGAAAATGATGGTTTTGAGTATATTCTGAACAATGTCTTGTTAGTATCTGCTGGTTTTCATTTTAGATGCATGATTAACATGCAATAGACAAATTTTTCTTGCATACCTCAGGAAACGAGCTGGAAGTTTAAGTAATGATTCATTTTCTGTAGGTATTGACTTTATATGAGACATTTGAGACAATTGAGACATTTGTTAACAAACAGTAAAAGTACAGAGTTCATTCATTGTGAATGCTTATACGGAGATTATAGCTAAAATGTAAATACATTTAAATAACAAATTATATGAATTATTAGGCTTCAAAAGTATTTGATGAGAAAAATTTGGGTTCATATAGAACGTCTCAGGTTACGAATGTAACCATGGTTCCCTGAGAGGGAACGAGACACTGCGTCCTCTGAGGGGACACTATGGGGAACACCTCGTCGTGACCCGTGTCTGAAGCATACTTTGAAAAACGCCAACGTGTTGGCCGGCGACAGCCTCTGACGTCACTACCAGCGCGACTATAAATACGCGCCCGTAGGACCCGTCACTTATCTTCTACGTGAAGCTTGCGTCCGAAGCATGGCAGGGAGATAGAGGACGCACTGTCTCGTTCTCTCTCTGGGAACCATGGTTACATTCGTAACCTGAGACGTTCCCTTTCAAGGGAACTTCGAACTGCGTCCTCTGAGGGGACACTATGGGGAACAGTATACCCACGCCGCCATGCTGAGGGGAGTGCAGACCAGAATCATGGCAAACACTAAGTACCAACTCTACCGCTTTTCTCTTCACCGAGAGTCGCCCCTGGGACGGTCTGACGGCTGCCTTATGACATTATCCCTTACGGCCAAAGGCCTAAGCTACATACCCAACTTATCCTGTAGGGCCCTGGCCCGGGGTAGAGCTAAAGGCTTGGAATCACAGAGATTCCTTTAAAGGGATACGGCTAAGAGCCTGGCACTTTCCTCTACCAAGTCTTTGCCTGTCACACAGGGGCTACTGCTAGCTTTCGCAAAACTTGCCGAAAGGGCTGTCCCCACAGCACTCTAGTAGCGGCGCCCTGTTCTAGATAGGTATCCGAGGATACCTAGGTGGAGTGGTGCCCAAGATGAACGGGGCTTAAACCAACTCAAGAAAGGGCACGAAGCAGCAGCGCGAAGCCCTTACCATCTAGGGTTTTTAGAAAGAACGCAGAGACTAGCGTGCGAACTTACCACACTGTGGATTTCAGAAAGTGCGCAAAGACTCCACGTGCACACTTTCCATAACATGGATTTACAAATACTGTTCTAAGGAGGGGCTCTCGTGGAACTCTGTCAGAGCAGCTCGTAGAAGAATGGCCCGGGAGAGCAATTGGAGGCCTCAGCCCCTGCCTCAGCAGGATGCCTGCTCTCACAGAGCGTCTCAAACAGTATGTGGTACTGGAGCGCTCTGAAGAACCGGGAATCAGTCTCCCAAGAGAGGAAGACTCCGAGCTCCGAGCAGCATGCTCATAGGTGACCCTTTCAGAAAAGGGGAGCGCTGCTGAACTACCCGAGAATTGCCCACACAGCCCCCCCAAGTTGAGGGGGCTTGGGGTGTACAATAAGTACACACCAGTAGGATGAAGCCCAAGGAACACCGGGGTGAATCATCCCAAGAAAGGGAACGAAGCGGAGCACGTAACCCTTACCATACAGGATTTTAGAAAGTGCGCAGAGTCTTGCGTGCACACTTACCACTTTACATGGATTTCAGAAAGTGCGCAGAGTCTTGCGTGCACACTTACCACTTTACGTGGATTTCAGACAGTGCGCAAAGCGTTAACGTGCACACTGACCACCATGTGGATTTGAGAAAGTACACAGGCAAGCGTGTGTACTGAAAGGTTACCTGACAACCACAGTATGTGGGAGCTCACATTCAGAGAGGCCTGTGAAGCCTGCTACCTGATAACCACAATATGTGGGAGTTCACCTACAGAGAGGCCTAGAGAGGCCTACTGTCTGTTACCAGATAACCACCTCAGTGGAAACTGAAAGCACTTGACTCCAGGGAGGCCTGGTGAGGCCTACTACCTGACAACCACAAATCGCGGGAGCTCGCTTTTTAGGAAACGCACAGTATGTGGGAGCTAAATCTCCAGGGAGGCCTGGTGAGGCCTACTACCTGGCGACCACAGTATGTGGGAGCTCGTCTTCAGAGAGACCTGATGAAGCCTACTATCTGAAAACCACAATGTGCTATTTAGTGGAACGCACAAAATGTGGGAGCTAAATCTCCAGGGAGGCCTGGTGAGGCCTACTACCTGGCAACCACAGTATGTGTGAGCTCGCCTTCAGAGAGACCTGATGAAGCCTACTATCTGAAAAAACCACAATACGTTATTCCGTGGAAACGCATAGTATGTGGGAGCTAAATCTCCAGGGAGGCCTGGTGAGGCCTACTACCTGGCAACCACAGTATGTGGGAGCTCGTCTTCAGAGAGACCTGGTGAAGCCTACTATCTGAAAAAACCACAATATGCTATTCCGTGGAAACGCATAGTATGTGGGAGCTAAATCTCCAGGGAGGCCTGGTGAGGCCTACTACCTGGCGACCACCGAACGTGGGAGCTCACCTTCAGAGAGACCTGGTGAAGCCTACTATCTGAAAAGACCACAATATGCTATTTAGTGGAGATGCACAGTATGTGGGAGCTAAATCTCCAGGGAGGCCTGGTGAGGCCTACTACCTGGCAACCACAGTATGTGGGAGCTCACCATCAGGGAGGCCTGATGAAGCCTACCACCTGATAACCACAATATGTGGGAGTCCACCCAGCCCCTCATGTTGAGGGAAGCGATGCTTGAGGTGTATAACAAATACACACTGGTTGAATGAAGCCCATGGAACCCAGGGCTAATCATCATAAGAAAGGGAACGAAGCGAAGCGCGTAACCCCTACCGTACAGGATTTTAGAAAGTGCGCAAAGTCATGCGTGCACACTTACCACTTTACATGGATTTCAGAAAGTGCGCAGAGTCTTGCGTGCACACTTACCACTTTACGTGGATTTCAGACAGTGCGCAAAGCGTTAACGTGCACACTGACCACTATGTGGTTTTGAGAAAGTACACAGGCAAGCGTGTGTACAGAGAGGTTCCCAAGCATCGCAGAGGCGCTGGATCGCACGGGAGCGGTGAGCTCCAACCCTCTTTTCTAGGCGAGGGGAGCATCACCTGAGGCAGTAAATACAGAGCTTCTTGCCATAACCACCACCTCCCCGGATGCGCCAGGCGGCCAGGCGGCCCCTCAGGGTGACCTGGCCGGACATCTATGGAATTCCCTGCAGTGCTGTGCCAATTCTTTGGCCACCTAGCTACTGTAAAGGAAACTCACAGAGATTGTTAGTAGACATATAACCACCAGCAACATAACGTCCATAAACAGGTAGAGCAAGGGTTACGTACTCACCCACTCTCCTGTACTGGAGTCCCGCTGCGGGGCGCCCCCTTCTGGTCCGGACCGTCAGTAAGGCGGTTGCTATGAACATAGAACCAACCAAAACATCATAGGTCCAGGAAGGAGACTGTTATGTGAGAGACTGTCCACCTAACCTCGATCAGGTGGAAAGCTGGTGGCTACAGGGGAATTAGGCAGGGGAGGACAAAAAACAGAGGCTAAAAACAGAGGTTAAAAACATCCGGAGCTACTAGGTCATCCTACCGCTCTGACCCGGGCGAGGACGCTGCCTCGTCTGAATCACGTCCCTCAGACCCTGCTTACCGCTCCGTGACCCGCGGTTCCTCTTGCCCCTGCCCTTAGACAGGGGAGGAGCGCGAGCCGCAACACTAGCCTTCTGCGCCCCTCTACGACCCTCAGCTCGAGATGGGCCAGGACCCCTGAGTTGCTCGGGCTCGGACCTGGACCTTCGTGGAATGAAGGATTTAAAGGCCGCTGAGCGCGCCCTTGCCTCCCTGAACTTCCCGACCACCATCTCGACGGAGGTACCAAAAAGATCAGAAGGCGAGACCGGAGCATCGAGAAGAAACCCCCTTTCTTCCTTCCCGATGTCTGCCAGGTTCACCCACAGATGTCTCTCCGTCACCACCATGGCCGCCATAGACCTGCCCATGGCGGAGGCGGCCTGCTTGGTAGCTCAGAGAGAGAGGTCTGTGGTGCGGCGCAGCTTGGCTACCTGGTCAGGTGAAAGGCCCTCACCTGTATCCAGGTCCTTCAGCAGGTCAGCCTGGTAGGCCTGGAGCACCGCCATCGTGTGCAGTGAAGCCACAGCCTGACCAGCTGCCGTGTATGACCTGCCATTTAAGCCTTTCATGTAAGTCAGGCAAGAATGGAAGGCTCACCTGGGCTGGAGGGCTATGGTCAGACAAGTACCGCTCAGCGAGGCGACCTCGTGGCACCACCTTACTGGCACGCTTCCATGGCAAATCTAATTTTGCCGTGGCGCGATCCATAACCTCTAACAGCTCCTCATACGCGGGACAGGAGGATTGAGAAGGCTCAGCCTCAGCTTCTTCACCACTCTCAGACATCTCCTGCTCTTCCTGGGTAGAACCCAGCAGAGCACTAACTTCAGTGTCAGAATGGGTTAATGATACCACATCTGCCTCCCGAAGTTCGCTCTCGTTCGCCGCCGGAGAGTGTGAAAGGGAAGGTCCCTCTCTACACTCCTCAGCGAGATCCATTTGTGATCCCCACGAGCTCATTCTCCTCCGTGCCTCGGCAACGGCTTTCGAAAAGAGAGACAAACGAGAGTGGAGCTTTCTCAGAGAGAAACGCTCGCAGTGCACGCAGACCGCCCCCTCAAGGACATCGCGCGCGTGCTCTTCGCCCCAAACAAGACACGCAAAGAGTGTGTGTGTCATCGGGTGTCAGATAACGCTGACATGGATGCACACACTGTCTAAACGCCTTGCTAGTGGAAGCCATGATGAAAACAGTAATAGATCGCTCTTACCGTTTTGGTTGTTTCTCAGATGCACGCTTCAAACAAAACAGTCAACTGAAGACGAAGAAGATAAGTGACGGGTCCTACGGGCGCGTATTTATAGTCACGCTGGTAGTGACGTCAGAGGCTGTCGCCGGCCAACACGTTGGCGTTTTTCAAAGTATGCTTCAGACACGGGTCACGACGAGGTGTTCCCCATAGTGTCCCCTCAGAGGACGCAGTTCGAAGTTCCCTTGAAAGGGAACTCTTTGATCTTCATTCAGTCTCATTGCTATCTGGGAGAAAGAACCACAATATTGATGATTTTGTTTTGATGGCTCTTTCCTATGAAAACATTTGATGTGTGTTACCAAAGGTAAAGGTACAGTATTTTATCTGGCAGTTGAAGGACTAGCAGATCAACTCAAGAGGGTTAGATGACCTCCTATCTGGAGCAAGAAGCCACCCTTGTATAACTTTTGAAATTACTGAATAATAACCCTATGGATTACAATACATATTATATATATTAAAAAAATAACACTAGTAACAACATGCCACTCTGGGCCTTTTCGTACAAATTCGTGGGGAACCCATCTTACCCAAAAGTCTAAAAGTCCAAAAGTCTATTAAAATATTTTTAACCACAAATCTAACAATATTAATGTTTTTATAATTGTGTAGTAATATATATATATATAAATATTTAATTTTTAATTATATATATATTCACAATTCACAAAATATTCACAAATCTAAAAACATCAATCTTTCCACAAATTCCCTATTAGCAAACAGACAAAAAGCCTTCAATAAGATAATACCATAGATCACCATTTTCCAGAGACACAAAATTATACCAATTAACTTCTAAACTTGAGTGACAAAATCTCACAAATATTGATATTCAGATGAAATGACAAAACTAAAAAGAGCATGTCCATTCATTAAATGTGCTGAGATGATATTATGTGCCATCTATGGTAGAGAGAAAAAAATATGGAGGGGTCATTTTATTCTTTTTACCATTCTGTTCTCCATGATTTTATTTATTTATTTATTTATTTTTATTTGGCAGGGGACAATGCAAACATACATATTGTCAAAGCAAGCTTGTCACTGAAGAGCTGCATAAAAAGTTTATAGCAAATGCTAATTTTCAACTCCTGTCCCTGGTTGGGCTTTTAGACACAATACAATTTACATACTTAACTATTTCAATTTAAAACAATACAACATGATATATAAACAACTCCTGTCCCTGGTTATACACAATAAAGTTTACCCATGAAATTTACCCATAAAGTTTACATACTACACTACCTCAAAAAAATCATTTACAACTCTTACCTACTTACATTAATTAAAAATGAGTACACCTTTGTTTGTGTTTTAACCAGTTTTTTTTAACCAGTTTATTAACCTGGAAGTAAAAACTTTAAAGTCCAGTATAGTCTTGATGTCAGATGGTAATAAGTTCCAGAGTTCGGAGCTCTTCACAGAGAAGGTCGTCTGACCAAAGCTGGTCCTGCAGAATGGTATTTTACAGTCATGATTTGTGAAAGCCATAGTGACTCGAGTGCTGCTTTGTCTCTCAATAAATGAACTTATTGGCTCAGGTGCTAAATGATTAATGCACGTGTGGATTAATTTAAGAAAGCAAAAATTGCTAAAGCTCTCAAAATTCATTAAATTATATTTCTTAAGGATGGTACAGTGATGGTGGCATATTGGTTTTTTATCCATACTTTTTATTGCTCGGTTGTAAAGAGAACCTATGTATTTGGTTGCAATGGGAGTGGCTTGAGCCCATGCTGTCATGCAATACAATATATGAGAAAAAAATCATAGCATGCATGTACATCAGGGCTGCCTGGTTCAGTATGAAGCTTCTAATGAATTTAAAAAACAGATGAGAACAAACTATTGAATACTGCAGTTGTTATTTATAAATGTCTCCTTTTAACTTTGTCTTTGGTGTGTCCTTGGTAAATGCGAATAATCTTCACTAGAGCGCTTCGATAGTTCTCACCCAATATTTTTCAGTTAAACTCTTCTCTTCCATGCCTCATTGCCTCATTAGATGTCAGGTCTCACTACAGTACTGTATGTGCCAAGCTCAATTTTGAGTTAAGCATATGCAGTGCAGACCTCTTCTATCTATGGCGTTCTTCAGCGTTCTGGAGGATATTGACGGCACTGTTAGAAGTTTTTGCTTAGCTAAGCATAGGTCTCCTGACTGAGGCTTTTGTGGGGTAGAGACGGCTCTTCCGATCGATAGGTGCTAACAGTTGAATGAACTCCCATTTTCTCACCACACACACACACACACACAAACACACACACACACACACACACACAAAAACTGTGGGTTGCACCCCCACTGCTAGCATATTTTCAAAACCTGGCTGTGGACCGTGAAGCTCCCACACTGCAGAGACAAGATCCCCACACATGATGTGACAGCACAATGCAGAAAGAGGACAAATAAATGTGCTGCTTATTAAAAAGATAATGTTTTTTATTTATGAACTAACATACATTTACTTTTAAGTATGAAAATTAACATTTAATGTTGTTTGCTTAGGTCAGCATCACTAGGTTATAATTTCTCATAATTAAGAGTTAGAGATATTAAATATTAAAATTTGTATTAAACTTTGGCATGCTACTCGGAATGTTGGCATTAATTATTTTTCTAATTGTGTGGCTTATTGATGAGATATTACTGGCCTATTACTTTTTTAGCAATCAGAATTAAGAATTTTGTCTGGTCAACAATAAAATGGAGGGAAAAATATCTCATCTATATACACAGAAGGATTAAACCGATATTAAATTGGCCCCAGGTTTATATAGGGACCAGAATGTCCTAGAAATTTGGTGGTTGGAAAAATACACAGCCACCCAGGGGTGTGTTTCCCAAAAGCATTGTTATCTAACAATTATTGCAAGTTCCACTGAACTCTATTGGTAGTGATGGAACTTGCAACCATTGTTGCTTTTGGGAAATGCAACCCAGAACATCCTCATAGTGACATGTTAAAAACAGAATGCAATAGCAGCTGCATGGCCATAACTTGGTAAAAACTCACAACACCCTAGACCTGTGGCATGGACAAAAACCACTTACCGGTACATTTCTTCTGAAACGTAAAAGTCTCATGCATATCATGAGCATGTATGAGTCATGATCATGTTGGATCAAAAGGGCTTTGCAATCCTTCTTCCTGGGTAGTTTACCACCCTCCAAGTGCCACTTCCTTCCTTCTATTCTTGGCCAGTTTCCTTCTTTCCCCCATGCCACGCACTGCCATATTCAATTCAATTCAATTCAAGTTTATTTGTATAGCGCTTTTTACAATACAAATCGTTACAAAGCAACTTTAAAGAAAATTATGTTTCTACAATATTTAGTAATAGCTTATAAGTGGTGACTGTCAGTTTGTGCACGTATGACAGGATTTGTAGAAAAATGAATACAAGACGTAGTCAGCCAGATGATGAACATTATTAATATTATTAATAATTAATAATTATTATATGATGCAGTCACACTTGTAGCAATATTAGTTGGTTCTGTTGTTGATTCAGGGTTAGCATCATCTGAGGTCCTCTGATGGTCAGCATCATCTCTTCTCAGGTGTTCTGGATCCAGACTGGAGCTTGTGTAAATCCTAGTTACAAAACATAGAAACAAATAGAGACATCATTAGCATAGCTGCTGTTCCAACAAAGTAAAATTAATTAGTTTAACCCAAGCTAAAGAATAAGAATGCACATTTGATCAGATACAACTACACACACAATTTAAGATACATTATTCGAATGCTTGGCGAAAGAGATGCGTTTTTAAGGTAAGGACTGGTAAGGACTCTAGCTGCTGCATTTTGGACTACTTGTAGCTTGTTTATTGAAGAAGCAGGACAACCACCTAGAAGTGCATTACAATAGTCCAGTCAAGAGGTCATGAATGCATGAACTAGCTTTTCTGCATCAGAAACAGACAACATGTTTCGTAGCTTGGCAATGTTTCCATATTTCAATGTTTCATATCTGCTGTGCCAGACAGATGGGCTGTGCTGGGCTGATGCAATTTACCTGTTAATCTAAGAAAGATGCACTGAAGCATGTTAAATTTAATGTGTATCACAAGAGTTTTTTGTTGTTGTTGTTGTGGCAAATAATGCAACATATACAGTACAGACCAAATGTTTGGACACACCTTCTCATTCAAAGAATTTTCTTTATTTTCATGACTATGAAAATTGTAGAGTCACACTGAAGGCATCAATTTGACCAAGAAGGAGAGTGATGGGGTGCTGCGCCAGATGACCTGGCCTCCACAGTCACCGGACCTGAACCCAATCGAGATGGTTTAGGGGTGAGCTGGACCGCAGACAGAAGGCAAAAGGGCCAAGAAGTGCTAAGCATCTCTCGGGGAACTCCTTCAAGACTGTTGGAAGACCATTTCAGGTGACTACCTCTTGAAGCTCATCAAGAGAATGCCAAGAGTGTGCAAAGCAGTAATCAAAGCAAAAGGTGGCTACTTTGAAGAACCTGGAATATGACATATTTTCAGTTTTTTTTTTTCACATTTTTTGTTATGTATATAATTCCATATATAAATCCACATGTGTTAATTCATAGTTTTGATGCCTTCAGTGTGAATCTACAATTTTCATAGTCATGAAAATAAAGAAAACTCTTTGAATGAGAAGGTATGTCCAAACTTTTGGTCTGTACTGTATATTTTGGTGTATTTAATATACCTTTAAGACAGTTTATTGACACTTAACATGGATAAAAAAAAGCCAAATTATATTAGACGAAACGTCAGTATTGGCGGATCATAAACTCCTAATAACTAGAAATAAACCTAAATAATAGAGAGAATGGCAGCATTTAATGCGCATGCGCACTCCGTGCACAGGTGGTCGTGTCTTCACACGGCTACGTGCTGCTTCAGCTTCTGGCTTTTTACCATGAACAGTCACGATTTCTAATCGCTTGATTCTGTAACTGCTTCTCAAAATGAGCTCAGAGCTTAGAGTTCTGAATGAAACAGAACTTGTCTGTCTCAGAGTGAATTATTGGATACATTTCAAAGCAGCGATGTTTCTAGAGCGCGTGAGCATTAGTCTTTTTTTTTTAGTCTTTTTAAATGCTTTCGTCAAGATTGCAGCAGGCTGTACTGTACCATAAACAAGTTTTCACTGTTTAACACCGCAGTTCAACGCTGTTGCAAGTTTGATTCTAACGAACGCTCGAAAAGAGGTAGTACACTTGATTCATGCTTGTTTTGTAAGTTAAATGTAAAAATAATTAAATTCATATTATATGAGTTAAGGGCATAAGCTATAAGGGTGTCCATACAGTTCCCTTAAAGTGATTGATCTGTGGGACACACACACACACACACACACACACACACACACACACATATATATATATATATATATATATATATATATATATATATATATATATATATATATATATATATATATATATATATATATATATATATATATATATAGAAGGAATGTTTGTTAACCAGTTCAGGAAAATTCAGCAAAATATCTTATTTTGTGTTCCAGAAAAAAAGAAAGAAACATATACAGGTTTGGAAGTGTGGTGAATGATGACAGAATTTTCATTTTATAGGTTATATACATGTATAGTATCCTGTATATAAATAAAATAGTATTAAATGAATTTCATTATATAGCATTATATAATTTTACATGCATTATGTAAGCATTTTGGTTGCACGTGCTTTGCATTGCTTGATGCTTGAAATATTCTGGTTGACTCCTTCCTAAAAAATTTGAAGGTGGCTCCAAGATTACAGCATGGATTGTTTTTTTTTTTTTTTTTTGCTTTTCATCAAGCTTTTTTATATATGAGAACTGAAAATCTATGATTTATGATGTAAACACATCGTTCAAAGACCAGCTTTACACCTTGCATCAAATTGAGCTCCTCTGTAACCCCACGCACAAACATTTCTTTGTAGGGGCACTATAGAATACTGTTGACACAGGCACATGCAACGCAATGGGCTATCACCCATTCGATAAACAACAGAGTCAGATCATTTGTAAACAAAAAGCCCTTTCAGTTACTTTCTATATTTATATACACTGTACACAGTAAAAAATAAAAAATAAAATTGCAATGTTTATGATCCCTCTCGTTAAAAAAAAAAAGATAAACATCTTGCATATTCTGCAAATATCCAAGCAAATGGATCACCAGATGTATCAATTGTTGTATTTGAGCTAAGCACTGTAGCTGCAGCTCTGTCAGTGACTCCATTTTGCATGAGAAGGTAACTGAGTCAGAGCCCAGATTTGCTGAGTCATCAGGGGCAGATGAGGTCTCTCTCAATTCTCATTTCCATTCATCCACTGACTGCATCATAGCATAAAATTTGTGTGCACTCTCATGCACAAATTAAACTTATGCGAACACAACTACTTGACCTGTTACTCAAATAAGGATAAAGTAAAAATTATATATATATATATATTTTTTTTTAAATCATTGAAGGTAAGTCATGTTGTAATTGTAAAGATACAAATATTTTATTTTAACAGATTCTGCTAAATAATATTTAAGAATAATATTGAAATAAAGCTGTTGAGACCTCTAAAAACCTCTGAGAGCATAAGCCCAGATTTCACCGTTGAGAGCTTTTGAAGTGAGCAGATCGTTCATCATCAATGTTGGAGTTCAAATGATGCAACAAAGCATCTTTAAAACTTAGTTTTTGTGAAAGAATCATTCCTCCAGCAGTCTGGCTAATAATGTAATACATATAATGAATTAGTAATAATAAATATGGTTTGAAAGATTTTTTTTTTTTACATCATTCAGCAGTCGATGGTCAGACAGATGTGTGATAAATGCCAAATAAATGCTATAATGGTGGATTTCTAGGCTAACCAATGGATTTGATTGGTTTGTGCAATCAAGTTATCTCTTAACTTTTCAGTTCACAGCTGTAATTAGGCAGTTCAGCATGTTTTTAGTTCACACATTGCCACTATACAGGGTTGGATTTAAAAGGCAATTCAATTCTTTAACCACTTTTCCATCACCTTCTTATTGATGTTTGGGTTAATGTGTGAAGCACTGGGCTGGCACTCAGACACATTAACTATCCCAGACTGTGGTGTGACTATGATAATGAGACATTTGTTCTGTTGACTGACTGCTACTTGGGGGACAATCTGTCTTTCTCCTTGTCCTTTTTGCACTGACAGTTCTGTCTTTCAGACCATTAAGTACACACTAAATATTCTCTTAAAGGCCATGAGGGCAAAACTATGGTATATAAAGGAGAAATGAGAATCTTTGTAATACAAAACAGTGTTGCATCTTCAGTACCACGGACAGCAATTTACATTCTGTACATTCTACATTCTTCATACACCTTGTGTATTGCTTCTTGCTATCGAATGTTCTTGTATCATGATTTATGATGTTGTATAACTATATGTCCTACTTCAAAAAAGCCTAAGGATGAGTCAGAAATATTTTCTGTGATAAATGACTTTACGACACACAATATTCCACCATGGAGTAAAAACAAATTTGACTCTTTTTCTTACTATTGCAATTTATTTTTTATCTCACAGTTGTGACTTTATTTTTCATAACTGAAACTCTATTATAACTTTATATATCACAATGTGACTTACAGTCCTGTTTAAAGTTTGGGGTAAATAAGATTTATTTTTGAGAGAAAGTAATATTTTTATTCTGCAAGGATGCATTAAATTGATCAGAAGTTTCAATAAATATGTTTATAATGTTACAATGTTTTCAAATACATGCTGTGAAGTTGGTATAAATAAAGCTTCCACATAAATATAAAACAGCAAAACATCGTTAATATTTAGAAATGTTTTAAGCACATAAATTCTGAAGGATCATTGGAAACTGGAGTAATAGTAATAGGAAAAAATAGAAATCAGTTATTTAAAAGTGTCTAATATTTCACAATATTACAGTTTTTATTTTATTTTTTAATCAAATAAATTCAGCCTTAGAGAGCATTATAGACTCATTTCAGAAACAATAACAAATTCTTACCTACCAAAAACATTCCAAAAGTGCTTGCTGTGAGTTGTCCTACTAAATGTACAGTTCTGAAATTATATTCTATTATCTTATGTACTGCATTTCAGATTTGTCAGCGTCAGCTTTCTCCTAGAGTTCTGCATGAAAGTTTATTTTCTAAAAAAATCAGATGGTGATGTGATTAAATGCCTGTGGCTATGCTTATGCTTTTGTATAATGCAGTTATATTGTCTGTATCAGCAGGGGAGGACCAGTCCAACAGCGAGAATGTGGAAGTGAAGGTAGATGGCCATTCTCTAACAGAAACAGTCAAATCAGATTGTGGGAACAGGCTGCAGAGGCTCCACTGCTGTTTGCATATGAATGCAGTCCATCTGCACAAAGCACTGTGGGGTGTCGCTTTGGTGATCTGCATCTGCTTTTCTTGGTCAGGCTGCACTCAGTTAGCCAAAATAACCATCAGACACTTGAATGTCCCGTTCACCCTCACTTGGTTCTCCACCTCCTGGAACTGTGCCATCTTCCCTCTTTACTACCTGGGTCACCTGTGCTGTAGCAAAGAAAGACATACTCCCAGACAGTGCTTCAGGTGAGTCGGGTTGGGTTTCCTTTCATGCAAGGAGATCTGATTCTGTAACCATGAAACTTAACTGCATTTCAAAATGAGAACTCTTTGCAGAAATGCTGCACTGTGAAATAGCTTGGTTTTATGCAGTCAACTTTTGTTTATGTTGCGATTTTGTTGGCCTTGGCTGCTTAGATAGAGGACTTGACACTAACCTCATTTTCTTAACAATGTCTCATGGCATTTTTTGTCTTTTGTGAGTTCAGCACAAATAATTTTTTTAAAGGTTAAGGGCACTTTTTTTGAACTAGGTGTAATTTAACGAAACCAGGATTTCCCTAAATTGGATAGTTGGTTTATAACGTTCTAATAAATTTGTAAACTTTCACCAAAATACAATTACATTTTCCACCTATAAAATTACTTTTTCCTGATGTTAGTTTATGTTATACATTATCCAAAGGCTTTTTTGGCTGCTGTTGTAAGTCATGTAGTTTTTTTAAATATCTTGCCAATTTACTGTAGTAATTTATTGATATAAACAAATGAATGAAGTCAATATTAATATAATAAAAGTTACAGCAGTATTAACAATATAAGCATCAAATGTTGAACATTTACAATGTTCAAACAAGGCTGCATTTATTTACGGTGGCCCAGTAGTGCACAACACAACGACATTAAAAAAGCAAACATAAGCTCACAGCACAACGACATTAAGCCACAACACAAAGACATTAACCCACAACTCAACGAAATTCTCACAACACAAATGCATTAAGCCACAACACAACGGAAATGCTCCCGACCACTAGGGGGCAGTTGGTCTGCAGAAACGGGCAATAGACTACGTATTTCCTGTGAAATCTCAGGGCGAATAAAAGGTTCCTGTCTTTATTCTGCCGTAGTGTGAGTGCATTAACAGCCGCAAACTTTTATCCATAAACGATGAATATGAAATAATATTTATACATTTTGCTATAATACTCCAAATCTTTTTTATTGGTTTTCAACGACAGTACAGAATAAAACATCATAAACAGTATAGAGTAAGATATTGTCCATTATTAACCCCTTACATGATCTCCCCCCCACCTTCCAATAGTTCAGAAAAAATAAATAAATAATAATAAAAAAATAATAATAATAAAAAATAATAATAAAATAAAATAAAAAAAGATAACAAAAAATAAATAAATCCCCTACAAAGATCATCCTAATAAGCGAAAATTATGTACCATTGCCAGTTACAGATGCACAAGGTAAACCCTTAACGTAATTTAAAAAGGGATTCCAAGTCTTGTAAAAGGATGTAAGTGAACCAGAGAGTGAATATCTTAGCTTTTCAAGTCCAATACAGTGAAAAATGTCCTGTATCCACCTGTCATGTGTCGGAGGGGAAGCATGCCTCCACTTAAGAAGGATGGCCCGTCTGGCCAAAATTGTAGTAAAAGCAATGACTTTACAATCTCGGGCAACCAAATCTGGCATAGGGGAAACCCCAAATAGGGCTATAATTGGATCAGGGCCAATATTAGTGTTGATAACTTTTTTAAGCGTTTGAAATACATTAGACCAAAATGACACCAGCTGTGGACAAGTCCAAAACATGTGTAGATGGTCGGCAGGAGAAAGTTTACAACGGTTGCAGGCAGCACTCTTGTCTGGAAAGATTTTTGCCAATTTGGCATTGGTTAAGTGCGCTCGGAATAGTATTTTACATTGAATTAAGCCATGCCTTGCACATATGGAAGAGGTATGTACCTGGTTCAAGATGTTATTCCATAGGTCCTCTGTAATAGTAACACCGAGGTCTTGCTCCCAGGTATCTTTAAGAGTGGCATTAGTGTCAGAATTAATAGAATTTATTAAATTATAAATGACTGAGATTAAATGCCTATGGTTGGCATTTAAAGCAAGAAAGTGATCAATTTTTGTTTCAAGGGGACGATTGGGAAAGTATGGGAACTGCTTCTGAACGAAGTGTCGGATTTGAAAGAACCGGAATAAGTGATGACTGGGTAGGTTATACTTTTTAGATAATAAAGAGAAAGAGACAAATACTCCCTCATCATAGAGGTCACTAATCTTGAGAAGGCCATTAGATGACCAGAGACGAAATGCAGGGTCTGAACTAGACGGGGGGGAAAAGTAGTTATTGAGGATGTGCATATAAGTGGAGGAGCCTCTATGTAAACCGTAATGTTTCCTAAATTGGACCCAAATTTTAAGAGAGCTAGTGACTACTGGATTATCTGAAACTTTGTTTACAACTAAGGGAAGCTGAGAACAGACAACTGAATAGAGAGTGCTTTTCATTGATGATGTTTCTGTATGCACCCAAGGAGGGCTGTCAGAGTAGATATCTTTGTTCCAAAAAAAGAAGCTTGTTTATGTTACAGGCCCAGTAATACTGCTGAAAGTTGGGAAGTGCAAGGCCTCCTTTAGCTTTAGGAAGTTGGAGAATTGATTTCTTAAGGCAAGCAGGTTTATTCCCCCATAGAAATGACCGAAAAATACTGTCAAAGCCAGTAAAGAAAGATTTCCTAATACAAATAGGTAAGTGTTGAAAGAGGTACATAAATTTTGGGTAGAATAACCATTTTGACCAAGTTAATTCGACCTACAAGGGATAGAGGTAGAGAGGCCCACCTACACATATCAAGCTTTGATTTGTCCACAAGCGGTTGAAAATGTTTTTGCAAATAGATTATTATATGAATTCGTAAAGAGGACCCCCAAGTATTTGAAACCATCAGGCGCAATCTTGAAGGGTAAGAGTGATCGTGGAAGCAGAGGTGGGTAGTAACGAGTTACATTTACTTCGTTACATTTACTTGAGTAATTTTTTGGGGTAACTAATACTTTTCGGAGTATATTTAAAGATGGGTACTTTATACTCTTACTTGAGTAAATTTTTGGGGGAAAATCTGTACTTTTACTTCGTTACTGTGGGCAACGCTCCTCTCATTACTTTATCTTAATGCAATAAATGTTATAAATGCTTCAGTTTATTCCAAACGCGCCGTCTACTTTTCTCTGGGCAATGAGCGATGCCCATTCGCGAATGATTCATTCTTTTGAGTCAATTCTGTTCAAAGGCTTGATCAAACCAATTGGCAAATGAGTGAATTGGTTCATGAATCAGTTTGAATGAGTCGTTCAGTTCCCTGCCGCACGCGCTGAGCGTCTGAAGCGGTTCACTCGGAGTTGTAACGTTTAAGAACAGAAAGAGCGTTGAAAACGTGGCTATGGAACTGCACTGAAATGAAACCAAATCTGCAAAGGCTATTATTTGCTTGCGATGGAGATCCTTACTACAGTATATGAACACCGCGTGTGCTGTCTACTGTTTAACAGGTAATAACTTGGGCTACATTCGATTACAGTACACGATACCACTGTTTGTTGTACGTGTGTGGCTTATAACAGAGGGGAGTCAAGTTGAATGCAGCTTCCAAAAGACAAAAAATAGCCGATTAAGATTTTATTAATTTTAATACAATCACACCGGTGCGAGTACGTTCAGCAAGTCATATCATCAGCTGCTAAATTCAGATCTGTGATCGCTGGCTGGCGCTGAGCCAGAGATAGATGTGTTTTTACAGCGCTTCGCATTATAACGAATCACACATGATTCTTTTGAGCTTATTAAAGCATTGGCCAATCAGAGGTGTTCAGATGAGTCATCGCTAAAATGCCGTTACTTCCTTCACTCGCTCCTGACTGGAGACCTCTTTCTGGTGAAATCTCTCGTCAGAAACAACAAAGTGCAGATGTGTGTACGAATCTTTAATTAAGATATTGATTTCACAGTGTTAACAGTTTCAGTGATTTAATGGGAGTTTCTGAGAGTGATTGAAATCTAGACTGTCAGTGAAAATGATCTTTAATAATGTAAATGTTATTTGCTCTCTTTCTGAACAATGAAAGATTAGTAGCAATATTTATATCACATTAACTTTCAATGTTAAATTCACATTTAATATAAAGTCAGTCATATTAAAAATATGTTATGGCATGACACCTATATCTGTTACTTAAGTAAACAGACAGGGTTTTATAATAAATGACATAAATTGGAGTAAAGGCTGAGGAAATATACATTTATACACACACACATACATTACATACATTTTATCTATATATCTAAATAAAAATAGGCTCAGTATATATGACCAAAAGTAACTAGTAACTAACTACTTGAGTAGATTTTTTATCCGATACTCTTTTACTCTTACTCAAGTATCTATTCAAGACTAGTACTTTTACTTTTACTTGAGTAAATATTTCTAGAAGTACTTTTACTTTTACTTGAGTACAGTTTTTGGGTACTCTACCCACCTCTGCGTGGAAGTTTTTTAGCTTCAGAGTTAACCAGAAAAACTTCACTTTTTTGTACATTTATCTTGTAGCCAGATAGTTGACCGAATTTGTCTAGGATATCCAAAACTGGGGGTAGGGAGGCAGCAGGGTTTGAGACATATAATAAAAGGTCGTCAGCATAAAGAGAGAGTTTGTGAACTAAACCATGACGAGAAATTCCCTCAAAGCCATTGTGGCTACGGAGCCAGATAGCTAAAGGTTCTATGGCTAGATTAAAAATTAAGGGAGAAAGGGGGCATCCTTGCCGCGTCCCACGCTGAAGCGAGAAATAGGGTGATCGTATGCCATTAGTATGAACAGATGCCATAGGGGAGGAGTAAAGGAGTCGGATCCAGGAGATAAAATTAGAATCAAACCCAAACTTTTCCAAAATAAAAAACAAATAACCCCATTCCACCCTGTCGAAGGCCTTCTCAGCATCCAGAGACACAATAATTTCGGGTAAGTCAGATGGGCGGGAAAAGAGAATGTTGAGAAGCCTTCTAGTGTTAAAAAAAGAGTGTCTTCCTGGGGTGAAGCCTGTCTGGTCATGGAAAATTAAACATGGTAATACAAGTTCAAGGCGAGAAGATAAAACTTTAGCCAGAATTTTAAAATCTACGTTCAGAAGTGATATTGGTCTATAACTACCGCATGAAATAGGATCTTTATCCTTTTTAAGGAGCAAAGAAATAGAGGCCTCGGATAGAGTAGGAGGAAGGCAGCCCACCTTAAAAGAGTCATTGAAAAGCAATGCTAAAGTAGGAACTAAAAGGGGAGCAAAAGCTTTATAGAACTCAACTGTAAAGCCATCGGGGCCAGGAGATTTTCCCGGTTTCATGGAATTAATTGCTACCTGTATCTCAAATTCTGTAATTGGGTTGCCTAGATTCTTAGCAGTGTTTTCATCAATTGTGGGATATTCAAGCGAGTTGAGAATATCTAAATTTGTAGTATTATTGGGAGGGCTTTCTGAAGTGTACAGTCTAGCATAATAGTCTGAGAAAACCAGGTTAATTTCAGCTGGTTCCGTAACTAATTCACCCGTTGGGGATCTGATACCAGAAATCCATCTTGAAGTGCTAGCTGATCGAGCCTGATAGGCCAAGAGCTTGCCAGCCTTGTCTCCATGCTCAAAAAAATGCTGTCTACATTGCCTAAGCTGTCTCTCTATTAAATCGGTCAACTGAAGGTTGAATTCTGAATGTAATTGAACTCTTTTAGCATAGAGGACAAGTGAAGGGGAAGCGGCATAAGAGACATCTAACTTAGAAAGTTCGTCAGCTATTGCGGATAGTCTTAAGTTTTTTGGCTTTCCTTACTTGTGAGGAATATGAAATTACCTGGCCGCGAATGAATGCTTTGAAAGCCTCCCACAAGGTGTGACTGCTAACATCTGGAGTCTGATTGAGTTCGAAGTAAAACTTAATCTGCGAGGAAAGGAAATTTTTGAATGCGCTATCTGATAACCTGGAGGAGTTGAATCTCCAGGGTGGGGGCGGCGGTCTGTTAGTTGGCAAAGTTATGTCAATAGATACTGGGGCATGATCAGAGACCACTAATGCATGATAAGTGCACGAGGAAATACAGTGTAACAATTTATTATCTACCAAAAAGAAATCAATTCTAGAAAATGTATGGTGAACATGAGAAAAGAATGAAAAAGCCTTGCCTTGAGGGTTTTTAAACCTCCAAGGGTCAGAGAGTCCCAGTTGAGAGGCGTTGTTTAGCACCACATTAGCTGATTTTGTTAGAGTAGACTGTTTAGAGGAAGACCTGTCCATGGATACGTCTTGAACCAAGTTAAAATCCCCTCCAATAATTATATGATGTTCATCTACTTTGGGTAAGCTTGAAAAAAACTTTATAGCCAACCAATATAGACCAATATAGCCAACACCCCCCCCCCCACACACACACAACTAACCACCCCCCACCCACCTTTAACAATTAACTTGCCTGAGCACTTAGTCTCGACTTCCGCTACTGCTTCTATCCTTCTGGATCTCATTCCCGTTCCAGTAGTAAGCCCTATAAAACTTGAACTTGAGGTTTAGAACATAACTTTTTATAGCACAAAAGTACAAAAGGTAAGAGCAATGCCAAAATAAATAATAATAGTAATAGTTTTTAAGGTGAAGTTGCCAGCTATGAGGCAACCCATGTGATTTTGCAATACAACAGTATGAAGAAAAAATAAACCTTAGGATAAATAAATGTCTAGATAAATAAATGCCTAGTCTCTGCATGCATATGCACATATAAGAGTTGGCCCTATATTTGAAAAATTATATAGTTTAACCTGAAAACAGTCGAACAGAACAATGCCAGAAATAATAACAATGTATAGTACATTTAGGTATGCATACCTAAATACGTTAAATCAACGAGATAATCGATGCAATAATCATGTCAAGCCAACCAAACAGTTACTAGACGGCATTGAGCGGATAGAAATATTACTATAATTTCCGACTCTCTGGTGTGACTGAAAAGGGAGGAAAAAGAGAAGAAAAAACACCCCAAAAAATAAATAAATAGAAAAAGGCAAAAATAACCCCGCTTTCAGAACAAAGTGGAAACATTGGAAATAGTTTCTGTAACTTGCATCAATTTAACCGCTAGAAAACTGAGAACAGCAATTAACCCCGCCTGCTGGTTGACTGTTGGACAGTTATGGCACATGATCCGAGGAGCGGGCAGCTGCAACAAAGTTCTCGGCCTCCGTCACTGAAGATAACATCTTCTTACCTCCGTCTTTCGTCCAGATTGAGAGCCGAGCGGGGAAAAACGAAGTTGGTTTATATCCAAGGTTATATAGTTCTGCCATAACGGACCGGTATTAAGCGCGTTCAGTAGCCACTTCAGGCGCGTAATCCTCGTAGATGGCGACCGGGTTGCCTTGGTAAACCAGTTTGCCTCTTTTGGCTCGAGCCTCTCGGACGATCAGCTCTTTTTGATGGTAGCGATGGAGCCGGATGATTACTGGCCTCCGATTCTTCCCGGTCGCTGGTTTACTAACGAGAGCTCCGGTCAATCTCCGGTGGAGAGGGTAAAATTTCTTCTCCCAGAATGTCTGCGAGGACTTGCGTGAAGAAAACTGAAGGACGTGGCCCTTCGAGTGATTCCGGTAAGCCCACAATCCGAATGTTGTTTCGGCGGCTGCGTGACTCAAGGTCCACAACTTTATCTTGTAATTTCGCATTACACTCAGCCATTGTGGCGCAGGTCGTTTCCTGCGCTCGCACACTTTCGTCCAGATCATTGGTACTCGATTCGAGCGAGGCAATTTTATGTGTGTGGTCCGAGAGTGTGGTTTGAATGCGATCAATCTTCTCTTCGAGCGTCAAGATGGTTGTTTTGAATTCGGTCGATAAGGCCTGGCGATGTTGTTCCAGGAGTTTGACCATCGCCGCCATGTTAAGCTCGCTAGCAGTGTCATCTACAGAGTCCGTTTTCGTTTCTTTTTTGCTCTGCTTAGCCGATTTAGAAGTCATGTTTAGACACAGTTACAGCGTGCGTAGAATATTTAGTTCAGTTTTGAAACTAAATAAACGATAAAATTGGCTTAAAATGTTGGGTTAAACTGAAAGATACGGGAGCAAGAGACGACACGTCTACTCTAGTGATGTGTCGTTCGTGAACGAATCGTTCTTTTTGAACGAATCTTTTAGGTGAACGAATCGTTCTCGTTCACGTAATCCACTGACTCGTACTTCTCGTTCAGTGAAGTTCCTCCCTTCACAGCAGCGCGGCGCTATAAGCAGCGCATGCGCAGCTCAGTGAACCGAGTAACAACCATTTCATCCTGTCAAAGAATTACTCAACCTCGAGCCAATAGCCTTCGAGTATGAGATGTGACAAAGTATGTGATTTGTTGAATGTAGTGAACGAATACGCCCTAAATGAACGAGTTTCATATGAGTCTGAACTAGATCTGGAGATCTTATTGCTCGTGAACGAAATGACTGAACTGGTACCCATGTCGTTCGTGAATGAGTTGAATGAGCTGATACATGTCGTTCGTGAGTGAAATGACTGAACTGATACACATGTCGTTCGTGAAGGAGTTGAATGAGCTGATACATGTCGTTCGTGAATGAAATGACTGAACTGATACACATGTCGTTCGTGAATGAGTTGAATGAGCTGATACATGTCGTTTGTGAATGAAATGAACTGGCACATAGCTTATCTCGTTCGTGAACGAAATGAATGAGAGTAAACCGGCTTAGTCTGCCATTTAGCATGTCAATCTCGCAAAAATGCAAAGCGCAGTTAAGTACTGTACTGTGCACATACGCTTGTTTTGATATTTAGCAACTCCACGTTTAATCCCCGATTTATGAATGTGAATATATAATATACAAACTGTCTGAGCAAACAATTAAAATGCTAATTAGGCAAGAAAACCTTGTGCTTTGTTCATCTGAAAAACTTAATTAGACTTTATATATTGAATGTGATTATACACACATTTTAATAAAGCCAGATCAGTTTTTGTAACAAGTGAATACGTTCGTTGACTTAAGACATAACACATAATACATTCTTTTTTTGCCATCTGCTGGCATATTTTGTGTAATACGAAGAAATGGTCACTGAACGAATCAGTGAACGATTCTGAACGAATCATTTTGGTGAACGAACTGAAAATGAACGAATCTCTAAAAAGAATCATAATTTCCACCACTAGTCTACTCCATTAGCCCTTAAACCGGAAGACCCCATTTTGCTATAATACAACAAATTAAGTATACCACAGCAATATAATTATTTAATGAAGAGTTCCATAAACATCTGTGTGGGTGGTTTACACAGCTATTGCTGTGTCCCATTTTGTGAGGCTCCTCAAAGGTTTTTCACACTTCTCCACTGGATGAAGAAACTCGAAATAAGTGGATTCAGATTAGTAATGTTAGATGTAAGGATTTCAACATCACTTCTGATACTAGTCTGCAGGCGCCTCTTCAAGAATGACAACAGCATGCGAATCTACACTAGGTAAGATCTAAACCTTTATTACTATATTAACGAGCACAATGTAGGCCTATTGTGAATTTTTTAATTGTCATTATTTATTTTTTGTCGCTGTGGTTGCCTGTTTGTTTAAATACCTCTTCCATGGATCAAGCCAATACGTGTCAATAGATGATTAACCCAAAAATAAAAAATAAAAGCTGTCATAATAATACTCAACATTATGTCGTTGTAAACCCATATGACTTGCTTTCTTCATTGGCATACAGAAATGTTGTAAATAATGTTACCTTCAGTCAGCTATCTAGATAGACCCCACAGAATACATTCAGAACAGTTTAGAATGACACGAGGGAGAATAAGCTAAAACCCCAGCTAAAATCTTTTTACAGACCTACCTTTTCTTCACTTGTATGTCAATACATTATACATTTTATAAGTATCCTTCAGGTTCAGTGTAGGCAAACAAACCTTTTAGATTTTTTGGTGTGAATTTTCTGAAAACATGTCTCATCCAATCTAGATTTGAGAAGTAGATCCATTTAATGGCCTTTTGGAGAGTTATTGAACCTGCATTCCACATGGCTCGTGAGACCAGAGCAAGCTACAGCGAGGAGAGAAGTTGGAATAACAAGCAATGCAATGGTAAATATTGATATTGTATTGTTTGTGACAGAGAAAGAAAATGTTATATTTATTTTCACTTTTTGATGCACACGTTACATGCATGTATCATAATTATTTAACATTTATTTTGACAGTGTCAGTCTCTGCAGTCCTTCGATGAGTTCCTCCTCTTCATGGTCTACTTTTCAGTCGATCTTCCACAGAGAGATCTGGCCTTACACAAAAAACTTGGGATGGATTCATTTGGTTTTATTTGTACGGACTACAATATAAAATGTAAATTAAATATTATGTAAGTGCAAATATATGTAACTTTAATATGTTTTCTTGCTCACCAGTGTAATGTAAACATGTAAATATCCACACTTAAATTTTAGAAACTTTGATACAATTTTAATGATTATGTAAAATACAAATACTAATAACTATGAAAGTGTAATGGTGTGTTACTATATTTTTATAACACTACTATATTTATAATACTTCTGCCACTTGGAGGACTGCTAGGTCAGGCAGATCACTGGTGACATCACTGTAAACATTCTCCTGAGATGAAAAACAAAGGTATAGTGTAAATTGACCATTAAGAAAAATAAAAAAATTCCACCATCATTACAAGTTGCATGCATAATGAATAGAGCCATAATCATTATGATTGTGTTTTTGTCTTTTTTTCTGCTAGGGCTAATCAAATAAGCATGTTATACATTATGAATAAAAGCAAGAAATGAAAAGATGATGTATCAATATTAGACACTCTACTCCTACCTTAACCACTCAGTGAGTTTCCTCTCTTGAAAACAGGACCACCATCCCACTGACAGGACCTGGTTTGACTCTAGGCATACCAATGGGGCGTGTTAATATTATTAATCAAAGTTTATTAATTATGTAATACATTAAAGCATTTGATAATTCTCTTACCATTGTTCAAGGTTTGTGCCAGCTCTGCTCCCTTCAGTGCAGCTCTGTACAGGAGGAACTGGACTGATTCTCAGTTCTGAATAGTGTGCTGTCTGCTACAGTGCTGCAACAGTATGGATGGGAGTCCGTTAAAACAATCTGTGAAGATAATAACATTGGTTTACATATTTAATTGATTTCAGATACATTTGGAATTACTTTCAGTTGCATTTTAAATTATTACATTGTAAATTACTCTATATTTAAAATAGATTATGACAAATAATTAATATTTTATATAATGTTACAAACATGCCAATAGACTGTAAAGAGATCAGTAATATTTCAAAGGATGTCCCTTTCTCTCTTAACCATTTCTGATCTTGGTTGCTTTTTACTGAATAGCTTTATCATGTTTGTGTTGGGGATCCCTGGAAAACTGCTATATAAATGTGAACAATAAATTCAAGCTTCAGGTTACAGATAATAAAATTTGAAAATATAACAATAACTGCCAGAAACTGTCAGACTAAAGCCCGTTCACACAATGAATGATAACTATTTAGATAACGATAGAGTCCACAGCAGCGAATGATATAATCTGTTTATTCTAAGCGCGCACAAGCTCGTCCGCTGCTTTACATTCTCGAGCTCGTTATAGCAGGATTCTGATTGGCTGTCAATGTTTTTAATCGTTCATTAGCTGGAAAAAAAATTGTTCTTAAAGTGATTCCAATGAAGTGATTCTATGTCTTTATCATTATAGCTGTGGTGTGGACTCTTTTTTTAATACTGAGAACGATTTTTAAAACTAAATATCTTCATCGTTATCTTTATAGTTTGGTGTGAACGGTCCTTTAAGATTTATTACGATAAATGGCCATCTAAAAATGGCAACAGTATTTAAAACACTTCAAATCAAGTGAAGAAGTTCCTGTCACAGCAAACACCTATCAGAACCACCGATGCAAATAAACGTGGATTACTACTATCTCTTACAAGTTATAAAAAGATGAGGTGGACGGAGTTTAAAGCTAAACTCTAACTTAGCCCTGCTATTTTTGAGCTGATCAAGTCGGTGCAGCAGTGTTATCCAGCCTTATTAGCTAGATTTGCTAGAAGACGATAGAACAATACTCACCCTAAATTTGTTGATGTAACTTGAAATGTTTAATGCCCTTGTTGTGCCCAATAACACCGGCACAGCACCGGATTTAAATAAGCCCCCTGAGATGAAACATTGTGTACAAGAGCAGAGCTAAACGGTCCAAATTGAAAATATTATCGATTTATTTTTTGCTCGATTCATGAATCGATACATTAAGATTATCAGGATATCAAAACATTTAATAAAAACACGTTTTTCATTTAAAAATTGATTACACATATTAAGTTACACATATGTCTCGATGAAATATCGGCGTTTAACTTTCAACACTGCCCCCTAGTGGTCGGGAGCACTTCCGTTGTGTTGTGGCTTAATTTTTATGTGTTGTGAGAATTTCGTTGTGTTGTGGCTTAATTTCATTGTGTTGTGAGAATTTCGTTGTGTTGTGGGTTAATGTCTTTGTGTTGTGGTTTAATGTATTTGTGTTGTGGCTTAATGTCGTTGTGCTGTGAGCTTATGTTTGCTTTTTTTAATGTCGTTGTGTTGTGCGCTACTGGGCCACCGTATTTATTTGATTGAAATACAGAAAAACAGTAACACTGTGAACTATTACCATTTAAAATAACTCTTTTCTATTTTAATGTATTTTAAAATGTAATTTATTCCTGGGATGCAAAAGTTGAATTTTCAGCAGCCATTTATCAGTTTTATTTATTACTTTATCCATTATTATTATCAGTGTTGCATGATCTTTCAGAAATCAATCTTATATTATATTGTGGAAACATTTATTATTATCAATGTTGAACATAGCTGCTTAATATTTTTGTGGAAACTGATAAAACATTTTCAGGACACTTTGATGAATAGAAAGTTAAAAAGCACAGCTTTATTTGAAATAGAAATCTTTTGTAACATTATACATTTCTTTACTCTCAGTTTTGATCATTGTAATGGGACCTTGCTTTGTATGTATGTATATATACATACAATATATATATAAACTTATAAGCTTTTTTTACTTTACAGTATAAATGTGTGTGTGTGTGTGTGTGTGTGTGTGTGTGTGTGTGTTTATATTATATACTGTATGCGGATATATGCAAAATAATTTTAAGCATTAGACTACTTAATTAGATAATTTAGCCTAAGATTTTAAGAAGATTTTCTTTACGATCACTAGAAACTTCCAATCAGTCAGGTGTGTCCAAATGTTTGGCACTTTGTGTTACATAATTGTGTATTGGAAATGTTGATGCGATAAATTATGGTATAAAACATTATTTGCATGTATGTGGATTGACATTAGACAGTGTTGTCAGTTCTTGGGAGATGACGGGCTGTCACTGGGGATGCTGCTCTCTCGCGCGGCTCCTTTTGGAGTGCTGTGGAATCTCACCAGCTACCTGTACCTGCAAGGCCTGCGCAGAACCCCTGCCACTGATCCCTGTGCCCTTTTCTGCTGTAGTAGTGCCTTTGTCTTCCTAATATCCTGGATTGTCCTGCGGGATCGCTTCATGGGAGTGCGGGTGAATCTATGATTAATAAATTGATATATAAAATATTTTTATGGTGTTATACTGTTGTGTAATTGTGAATAAGTCTATATGGGATTTTTACTTTTTATCATAATGTACTGTATTGTTAAAAAAGTCAGACATTTTCCAGTGTTCCGTTTAATCACAGATTGTAGCAGCCATTTTAACCATTGGGGGAATTGTTATGATGACATATGCAGTTGGTTTCCACAGCTACTCTGATTGGCATCTCCCTTGTGGTTGGTTCTGCATTAACAGCAGCTATATACAAAGTAAGACGGGATTGTAAAGCACAACAAACACATGATTTACTGCTATTTCAGAGATGTTTCAAATGAACATTTACTTATTTTATCCTCTCTTCATCTGTAGAGACATCCATAAGTGTAAATGTGTTTCTTCAGGTTCTGTTCAAGCTAGTTCTGGGTAGTGCAAAGCTGTGTATCTTACTGTTCTCGGTGGAGCTAATCTGGTCTTCATTAGTGCTGTACCTCTGATCCTGCTTATCACTGGGGCCGAAGTATCTGTGGTATGTCCGCTCTTCTGCTGGGTAAGAGGATGACCGATACATAAACACATAATGTGCTTACAGTATATACACAATTTGAATGTGTGCCATCAGAATGAAAGTTCAAGCAGCTGATACAATATCCACAAGTAATCCATCAATTAAAATCTCCTGAAATGGAAAACTGTGTTTTTAATAAACAAATCCATCATCAAGACATTTTAACTTCATGTTGTTTTCTTTTGCTACTCTCTTAGTGTTCAACTTCCTCTTGAATTTTGGTATTCTGATAAAACTTCCTACTCTGATTTATCTGGGCGTCGTCCTCAGTGTGCCTGTCAACGCTGGCGAGTCATAAAAGAGCCACTTGTTGTTTTTAAAGGTGTATGTTGTTGCAAATTGTGATTATACGAAACGTTTTTTCTTCTGTAATCCACAAAAGCTCTTTTCTATGCACTTAACATAAATTTTGACCAAACTTCAAAAATAGCACAAAATAAATAACAGCATGAAATTTCCTTTTGTGTTTCACGGAAGAAAGCAAGCCATACAGGTCTGGAACAACATGAGGATCAGTAAATGATTTTTGAGTAAATGACTTTTCTTTATTATTATTTTACTCCTTTACCCCATAATTTACACTACTGTTCAAAATTTGGGCTCGGCACGATGTTTTTGAAAGTTGTCTTTTATGCTCACCAAAACTGCATTTATTAAAGACAATAATATTGTGAAATATTAGAACAATTTAAGATAACCATTTTCTCTTTTAATAGATTTTAAAATGTAATTTATTCCTGTGATCTCAAAGCCGAATTTCCAGCAACCATACCTCCATTCTTCAGTGTCAAAAATCATTATAATATGCTGTTTTAATGCTCAAGAAACATTTCTTATTATTATCAGTGTTGAAAACAGTTCTGCTGCTTTTTTGTGGAAAACAATAAACCTATTTGTATTTATAATATTGTGCAACATTACAAGTGCCATGTTGCCACTTTTGATCAATTTAATGCATCCCTGCTAAAAAAAAAAAACACAATGAACACCTGTGTGATCATCAAACATCTTCCACACTCCAGTCATAGATCGCTACTTGTGTGAGATCCAGCTCAACAGTGTACGCATCATTGCCGTGTCCATCATTTGTTTGGGCTTCCTTTTGCTCTTACTACCTGAGGACTGGGGCCAGTGCCTGCCACAGTTACGATCAATGCTGTACAACCGAGAAGAGCCACACGAGAGCGCCAGAGACAAACACTCAGAGACGCTTAACATCAGGCTGAGAGAGGCCAAGAACTGCATCTCCAAAACTACTCCCAGTCTCCACTGACTCTGCGTTTTATTCATTCCATAAGCTCCCTATGGGTACCAAATGACTCTCTTCCACATTTATAATGCGGTTTAGATGTACTGCACGTCAAACTCAATAGCAAAACTGCTTCGAGAGATAAAAGTTGCTAGAGATCCACAAAGGAGGGTGCTGTTAGAGAAGATATTGAACAATTCTATGCAAAGCTTTAGAATTCGATTTGTTCACCTGTTACAGTTATTGAGTTAATAACGAGCAAGTTTGTGTTTCATTTTTAAGAGCCACAGTGTGAGAGTTTAAGTCTCCAAGTCAGCTTTATTAATATAGCACTTTATACAGTGGAAAACAGGAAAATAGTTTGTTGATAATGCAAGAGGACAATAACAAACAATCGAACAAAGCTCAAAACAGCTCGAACAAAGATATGTCTTGTGTTGATTTGTATATTTCATTGTCATGTCATGTGACACTGCAGACTGAAGAAATGGCTGCTGAAAATTCAGCTTTGCACTCAAAAGGAATAAATGCAATTTTAAAATTTTAAATTATAATAATTTAAGGGTGCGCAATAACAGACCTAACAAAAATTTTAAAGTTTGCTTTGCTAAAAGCAATGTATAAATAAAAATGCAAAAAAGGTATACAACTAGAGTAATTTTACCTCACAGATATTACTTTATTATGTATAAAAAAATAAAAATAAAAAGATTTTTATACATATAATGGGAAACTTCATTAAAGACTATAGGCACATGATATACTGAATGTCAGTGCACATTTGCTTTTAAAGTAACATCAACAACCCCTTTTATCAAGCACCCCAAAAGCTAAAACCTGTACTCATGACTTGATTTTCAAAAGAAAAGAAAACATTTGAGTGGTCACAAAAAGCACAAAGGAATGGGAATAGACTGAGTTCCCTTCAGTTGCAGTGGAATCTGTAACCCATCTCTCTCCAAAAACCTGCTAATCCTTCACATGAGGTATGATTTCCAAATTCTTTGAAATGTAAAACCTTTGAGATCAAGTCAAAATGTGATTTTGGATTTATCAAAATTTTGTTTCTAAAGAAATAAACAATCAATATATAGAGACCACAGCATAATATCGCTGTCTAAATGACAGAAATGTCTTTCTGGGCTGTTCTTGTTGACCGACGGAAATACATGTAGACCAGAAGAAGTAGTAGTAGTATTAGAAGTGAAAAGAGGAGCATAAATGTGACGTATCCCCCATGAGGCATCAGCGGCGTGTCTGGAGCTTCAGCAGGGATCATGTTGGTCAGGTTAAGCATGTAACCTAATGTCCAGCCTGCATCACTGTCTCCTATCTGCACATACATTTTTAATGTGATTTAAGTGTCCAAATACATTTAATGAGAAATAATAACATTTTAATTTACACCATGCTCACCTTCTTAATGAATTGGATGTCTTTCCAGTTGTCAGAAGTGAATTTGTATCCGTCTTCCAGAAGAGTGAGAATGTAGGTTGCTGAGAAGCAATATTCTGAAAGGTACTTCTCTTTTATGTGGGGATGATTTTCTTTAATCTACAAAAGTAAAAAAAGTATACATTTAGACATCATGCCCCAACAAAGATGCAACCGTATTTAACCTCCTTCAAAAACTGTTAATAAAGTATTTCACCTTCTTCCATGGTGTAGAACAGTATGTTGCTAGCTTCTGCTTTGTAACCGTTAAATTATTATTTGTCAGATTCAAAAAGTTCATCACAAAAAAGAAAGCTGAAAAGGCCTAGAAAGTAAAATGCCATAATTATTATCACTAGTTATGACTTACAACCAGTCATTCAAATTCTTACAAACAAACAATCTTCATTGTTTCTCACCCCAAAGTCTCCATCGACAGAAGGCTGGAAAACACCATTGAAAGAGCATCTTGAGTAAGGACAATAGCTGGTATTAAAAACCTTTCTGATTGATTGCTGGCACGGAGACCAATTCCCAAGCCCCACATGGAAGAAGCTTCTATTTGCCATTTTCACGTCTTCCGTACAGGGTGTATTGAAGAAACTTTGAACATTCCTGGTGAAGTTAAATCCAGGGTGAAAGCAAGGATCCCTTAACTCAGTGTGGTCTGTCTTAGGAAAGAAAAAGCATTTAAAAATATAACATACAATTTAAAAAAATAAAAATCAAGTGTGCTCTATATCTTTAGATATGCATTAAACAAAAATACAATAGTTTAATTTAATCTGAGCTAAAGCGGAGAAGCTAAAATACAGTTGAATGTTTGCTATTACCTTTTTTATTGTAAATGCATTAACTACCATACACACATGCCAAAAAAATATTTTTCTAAGTTGTAAATAAAAAGAAGAAAGATTAATACATTTTACACTCAATATATAGTGTCTTTCTACTTCAAAATTTCACATTTAATTTAATGTTCCTTGCTGATTCTTTGTAATTATTTGTGATATTTACTAGCATTGAAAACGGCTTCTAAAGTGCAAAATATTGCTTCAGTGCAACACTTAATTTTATAGAATAAGTTAATAACATAAATTGCAATGACAAGCATACCACTTTATCCTTAAGTGTCGACTCTAATTTCTTGGCCATAGAAAGCTTGAGAACTTGGTCCTTCCCATAACAGAGAAAGCTGTGGGTGTATAAGTGATAATCATTTCCATACAGTCTGAAGTTAATAGAATTGTCATGTGATTCAATGTTTTGTTGAGGTACGAAGGTTATCTGGGTAGATGCTCCGCCCAGGTCCAGAGCTCCAAGAGTCCCTGTGGGCTGCATGATAAACACAGGAAGCTTTAACAATTGGACTTTTCACATTGAAATAGTATATAACATTTACACTGTATATATTCAGCACTGCAATTCCGTGGAGAAGGGCTTTAGGTTAAATTACAAATGTGAAACAATGCTAAACCCAGGTTTAAAAACCATCATACCGTTCTCAAATTTTCATTCAGGTAATTGACAGTAATCCATCCAAAAGCTCCTTCCTCTTGCCCCTTAATGATACGAGCTCCCTGATAGGAGAAGGGGTAGCCCTTCAGTGAATATGCTACGGAGTCCAATACCTTTTCTGAGGCTTCTTTATTCTCCTTCCTTGAGAAAATAAATATTACTAGACTTTATCACTCAACAATTAATTGATAAACTATATACACTAAATTTTTCATGTTCATCAAGGCCGCATTTATTTGATCAAAAAGACATTAAAAACAATTACAATTTCAAATAACTCTTTTCTTTAGTAATTCAAATGTTGTAATAAAATATTAGTTATTCCTGGCAAAGCAGAATTTTCAGCAGCCCTTACGCCAGCTTCAGAGAGACAAATCCATGATTTTATTATCAATTTTAACTTATACAGTATATATATATATATTTTTTTTTTTTTGTGGAAACCATGATACCATACCATTCAAAAGTCTTGGATAAGTAGACTAGAAAATAATAATACTTTTATTTTAGTAAGGACACATTAAGTTGATCAAAAGTAAGACATTTATAACGTTACGAAAGATTTCTAGTTCAAATAAATCCAGTAGTCTAAGTATAACATTTATTTGGAAGTCTTTGGTAATCTTTCTAAGAGTTTTATTCAGAATTATTCTCGGCCACCCTATTTGATTCTTGAGGATTGAGAATATTTAGAAATGATTACTCGAGCAATCTCATGCCTGCTGTGGCTCCCAGGTACACAGGGGTTTCATGATGTCTGTGTGTAGGTATTATTTGCTTAGCTTCCTCCATGCACTCATGCAGAGATGCGCCTGCCCCGTTTGGATTATCGGAGTAACTGGAGATACCTTTCCCTACAGGGCAGAAAAAAACAGAAACAAGTTTTTCAAGACAGCCAGACATTGCCTACATGCTTTTCTCAGTATGCAAATGTTGGAAATTATGCATTATGTTGACATAACGATGCCAATTTTTTATTTTAGGTGGACATAACCATTCACATGCTGAAAAAAAAGGAAAAAATGCTATCCAAAAACTCTATATGCAACTCTATGTAAATTAGGGATCACATACCTTTTACGTTGCAGGTGTGTTTCTGCCGTACCTTGCCTGTGTTGTTCTCCTTCTCAGCTGGCCATTCATAGATAAAAACAGAGGTGTGGGAGGAGCCTGCATCCAGAACTATTCCATACTGTCAAATGTACAGAGACAATTGCATCAGTGAAATCTGTACAAGTCTAATCTCTTAACGCCGTAAATGGTTCACTTAAAGTGTTAGTCATACTTTGCATTTCTGCTTTAAAGGCTTGTTCTGGACAACAGAAATGGCCACCATGATGATGATCGCCACGGTGATAACAGCAGCCAGAAATATGACCACTGGCCTGTACCATGGGTTCTTGACCTTTACATCTAAAAAGAGAAAATAAAGTGAGCAGATTGTCAATTTACTTATTTAACAGCTTCAGTGATTTTTATTCACAGTGTTAGCTGAGTAAATAATACACATAAATATTAATAATTAAAAAGAGCATGTATGTAGTTAATGTTCTCAATAACTGTATAGCATTGTCTTTTTTTTTTTTTTTACAAAAGTAGAGGCTGTTGTTAATATATTTAAATTTTGGATTCATTGCACTATATTATTGAATCCATAACCCTGTGTTTATGATCTATAATCCAGTCTAAATAATAATTGCCAGGCAATTTCTGTAAAAATGTTAAATAAATGCTTATTGGATTATTTCAGTATCATGTGTATTACCATGATGGTGTTTAGTATTTGTCTGAATGACACTGTGTGAACTGTGGACCTTCTACTTCCCTCTTCAGCTAGTGGAAAAGCTGTTTGTGATGATCTTTGATTCCTCATATCACTTTCTCTTCACCATTTTTGGTGGTTCTCGGTACATTATAATGGTTCAAAATGAAAATACTTCAGTTAGTTCTGAAATTAGTACTTCAATATATTAACATTACATCAGTTATTGAAATATTTAGTATTTTTAATTTTACGAATTTAAGTATGCAAAACCTAAAATGTTGTTACCATATTTTTACAGTGAAGTTCTGGCATCCACAGCTGCCGGTATTTTACCGTAAATGTCACCGATTTTTTTTGTTAACAGTAAACGCTAACACCTTCTGTCAGAAAAACAAACAGGGCATGAAAGTATGAAGGCACTGTGTATTCTGCTGTGTACACAGCCCTCTGTGTATACAATTAAGACTCTGAGAGGCCCTTCGTATGTTTAGGTTTGAGGTAGATATTTTATAGAGCAAGATAATATTCACACTAATGAATGACTCTGAATTAAAGAAAATATCTAGTTCTTATTTTCTGCAGTCATAGACGCTGGGACAGGCTACAGCATTCTGATGACCCAATGTAGGAAACACTGCTTTGGAGAATGGATGGATTAATGGATGGATAGTTAATATTTTGGTGAAATGTAAAAAGTATATCCCTTGGGAAAAGTGAACGTGCATCCTGTAGGGAATGTGAATTTTGCATTTAGAATGACTGATTAAATTATTTTAATATAAAACTTTTTTTTTAATAATGGCTAAATTATGTCTTATTATTGTATGTTGTGATATAATTTTGAGATTTTAATTTATCTAAATCATCTACTCAACATTGCACACCATAGGCTTAATTATCTTGAAGGGAAGACCAGGGAATGTTGCAGTAATGGGTGAGATGTAACACATTCAGTTTAACCAGTCAGAAATGAGCTACAGTGACTAGCACCTTCCTGAAGTCCACACACAGTATAAATTGTCCCTATGCAAGAATTATAAAGAATTTTAAAGGATTAACAGAAAAAAAAACTATTTTTAAAGGAATTCTGCTTTCATATTTTCTCAGTATTTAATTTGTAATTGTGTAATTGACAGAAATGGTATCATCTAAATTAAATTTACATTTAGTGATTTAGCGGACACTTATCCAAAGTGACTTAAAAATGAGGACAATAAAAGCCGTCAAGAAAAGAGCCACAATATATGCCAATGACAATTCTCGGTTGGCCTAACGTAGTACATATAGCAATATATGCCATATACACTAACCTAAAGGATTATTAGGAACACTTGTTCAATTTCTCATTAATGCAATTATCTAATCAACCAATCACTGGCAGTTGCTTCAATGCATTTAGGGGTGTGGTCCTGGTCAAGACAATCTTCTGAACTCCAAACTGAATGTCAGAATGGGAAAGAAAGGTGATTTAAGCAATTTTGAGCGTGGCATGGTTGTTTGTGCCAGACGGGCCGGTCTGAGTATTTCACAATCTGCTCAGTTACTGGGATTTTCACGCACAACCATTTCTAGGGTTTTACCAAGAATGGTGTGAAAAGGGAAAAATATCCAGTATGCGGCAGTCCTGTGGGCAAAAATGCCTTATTGATGCTAGAGGTCAGAGGAGAATGGGCCGACTGGTTCAAGATGATGGAAGAGCAACTTTGACTGAAATAACCACTCGTTACAACCGAGTTATGCAGCAAAGCATTTGTGAAGCCACAACATGCACAACCTTGAGGCGGATGGTTGTGCATGTGCACTCATCTCAACTTCAAATAGGAAAAAGAGGCTACAATTTGCACGAGCTCACCAAAATTGGACCGTTGAAGACTGGAAAAATGTTGCCTGGTGTGATGAGTCTCGATTTCTGTTGAGACATTCAGATGGTAGAGTCAGAATTTGGCGTAAACCGAATGAGAACATGGATCCATCATGCCTTGTTACCACTGTGCAGGCTGGTGGTGTAATGGTGTGGGGGATGTTTTCTTGGCACACTTTAGGCCCCTTAGTGCCAACTGGGCATCGTTTAAATGCCACGGCCTACCTGAGCATTGTTTCTGACCATGTCCATCCCTTTATGACCAACATGTAACCATCCTCTGATGGCTACTTCCAGGAGGATAATGCACCGTCACACATCTCGAATCATTTCAAATTGGTTTCTTGAACATGACAATGAGTTCACTGTACTAAAATGGCCCCCACAGTCACCAGATCTCAACCCAATAGAGCATCTTTGGGATGTGGTGGAACGGGAGCTTCGTGCCCTGGATTTGCATCCCACAAATCTCCATCAACTGCAAGATGCTATCCTATCAATATGGGCCAACATTTCTAAAGAATGCTTTCAGCACCTTGTTGAATCAATGCCATGTAGAATTAAGGCAGTTCTGAAGGCAAAAGGGGGTCAAACACAGTATTAGTATGCTGTTCCTAATAATCCTTTAGGTGGGTGTATATTATACACGCACATATACACACGCGTACAAGGAAAAACAAGTAGATCAAATAGAAAAAAATAGAAAACTGTTTTTTTTAATAAGAAAAAAAATAGGAAGAAGATAAATAAATAAAGTAGAATTAAAATACAAAGTACTAGAGTTAGAGGATCAAATAAAGAAATTAGCATGCTTTCCAGCATAGGCTGCTATTTTGACTAAAAAATAAATACATAAATAAAAATGTATTAAGTGAAATAAGGGTGGTGAGGGTGTGCCGTAGTTATTTTGAACCAGAAAACTGATTCGCTACTACAACAAATATAAAATAATGTTCCGGTCAAGCACTGAGTGTGTTTGACTCTAAATTAGACAGACATCCACATAGCCTATTGTTAGTTTCTAAACTAGCTTAATTTGTAGCAGACAAAGATGGAACTATTTTAGCGTTTGAGACATAAAAACAGTTCGCTAAAAACTTACTTCAAGTTATCGCAAGCCCAAAATGAAGCCACTTCTCATAAGGTTTGCTGTTTTCAAGACATGTACGCACGATTTCACGGAGTAAAGGGGAAACACAGTTATAGTAGATGCAGGAATGAAGCGTTTAAACCAGCGCGCTTTGTTGCGCTTTGTTACCTACCCATAAGGACACGCGCCGACTTCTGTTACTGGTGTGAACGGAGTGAAAACGACTGTCGCGGTTGATGCGGTTAGTCCCGGACAACTGAGTATTAATCGGTTCCTGCACACTGAATAACAGCCAAGTTGTGCGAGTTAGCTTCTTTGTAGGTATTTATATAAGTAAATATCAATCACATGTGTGCGCTGCTGCGGCTTTGCTTGGCACAAGTGTTTTCGTGTGATTTTCGGGGAAACACCCACTGTGCAAGTGGAGCCAGACTTGCAGTGACGTCACGAGCGGGAGTGAGCGGAATTCCCTAGTGCTCCCGTTTAGGAACTGAACCACTAAACGAGTGTGAGCTGCATACAGATCAGCCTCTGGAGCGGAAGCTTCTGTCTTTGGCATGCAGTGCTCTGGTATGAAGACTATAAAAGGCATCTTCATGCATGAACTAGCCTATTTAAAAATTGATTTAGCCTATAGAGGTTTATTTCTTCAGAATTGCAGTTTTGGTAAAGGTTAAGTAACTGTCTTTATAAGAGGACACATGAAAAAGTTCATGCAGGAGTTAAACACATATAATAGAAATGAGGTATAGAAACAACTCGCTATGTAATGATGAAGCTTATTTTATATTTTTCCAGATAAAAAAATGCTCGTCTGTTGTTCTCTTAAAGCAATAAACAAAGCATTAAAATTAGACTTAAATTCTAGTCCGTTTATCAGAAGACCTGGAATACAGTTCAATGAGTACATGTTTTTGGACTCCTTTATGGCAGTTTTATGTCATTTTAGAGCTCGACAGCCCCCATTCCACATTCCCTTTCGATGGAAAATGTTCATGTTTTTTTATTTTATTTGTATTATTATTCCTTAGTGAGAACAGCAGTGCTTTTTTATTCTGTTAAAACAGCATTTGCTGCACACTGTAAATGCTGTGCATGAATGATAGAGTTAACCTTGTGCGTTCCATAGAAGAAAGACGGTCATACGGGTTTGGAAAACATGAGAATGATTAAATGAAGAGTAATAGATGAGGAATATTATTCCTTTGATGTATATGGAAGATGCTGTTATACAGGACAAATTGCACTGTTGTTCATTACAACCTATACCACCCAAATATTTTACTCTGTGCATACTATTTATGGGATGACTTTTGGTGGAAAGTGGTTTTGGATTTCTTAAACCCAGAAGACCATTCTCAAGCCATGGATTGTAAAATAAAGCATGTGGTGATCTTAAAGAGACTTCTTCTACAAAATAAATCATACACAGTCATACCTCAAACATGAATTTTGAAAAATGTAAGCTGCTAACAAATTGCTACATTCCAAAAGGACTACGCCGATGTTCCAATTCACTGAGAACATTTACTCAACCTCAGGCCCTCCTAAATGTAGATGAATTTGTTTTCTTCATTGGAAAAGATTTGGAGAAATTTGTTCACCAATGGATCCTCTGCTGTTAATGGGTGCCGTCAGAGGATCCATTGGTGAGCAAGTGATATAATGCTAAATTTATCCAAATCTGCTTAAATGAAGAAACAATCTCTACATCTACATCTCAGAAGGCCTAAGGGTATATTTTACAGCAAACTTTCATTTTCAGGTGCACTATTCCTTTAAACTCATGTCCAGGTACAGGTTAAAGTCTGAGGAAACCCAGTGCTTAATTAACCTTCTGGTATGACCAACAAATTCTTTGTTGTTTTTCATGCATGACTTTGCAGTATTGTAAGTCATAATTATTTTATACAGTGATTTTAAGCTTTGACCGTATGTTTTACCTTTACATGGGAAAAAATGACTTTTTACTTCTGATCAAGACATCATGCGCTATTTTCCCTTCAGTCCTCTTGGGAATACATTGCTTGACAGTACAGACCATTAGCAGATCGTGAATAAAAACAGCAGGACCACTGTTAGGCTAACAAAATAACATTAAAACCCAAACAACCCAATCAATGCTCTTTTATGGGCAAATCTCATTGCATTCTTCCAAACACCCATCCCACATAAAATGCATCACCCCTAAGCTTTTACTATAAAAGTAGAGACGGGCCAAAAACAATCTCTGGCATGAGTACCATGTTGCTTGCTTTACTTAACTAAACAGTTGCATTTCCTGTTGAGCAAAGGGAAACACAAAAAAAAGCTTCTTTGTGAAATGACGGTCATTTCAAAGGATGTTTGTATAGCAACCTACATGTCTCAGCTGTGAATCTTTTATTGTCTGGAACACAAGAGAGACGTCAATGCACAATCATGCTCTCAAGTAAACAGACTTTCTTTCTACCTGGGGTGTTTCTTTAAATTCCTACGTAGATCAGCCATAATTGAGACACTGTCGTCATAAATCCTTTGAAAGTATACAGCACAGCGTTGATTAGTCTCATCAGCCTGAAGAGTCACTGTAGTCCAAATCCATGACTAAACGTGTTACATCAGGATTAATGTCGTTACCTGCACTAACACGCCTGAGGTGCCTGAATAAACTTGGATGAGGTAATCCAGATCAATGTGACACTCTTGAGACATTGTAAATAATGGTAAATGTCACTTCACACCCTACATAGTGAGCTCTGACAGTGGTTCTTTCAATACAATCGTGAGAAAGCATGATATCAAGGGTGTCGGGTTGTAATGTCTTTGGGTTGTTTTGTGTCATCAGGAACCAAAGCGACAGTACCTTTTATTTTAAACAATGAAAGAATGAAATTATATTCTTCATTCAACTGTGCTTTAGATTACAAGGAAAAAGGACTATAAATTTCCTTCAGTTGTATCTGGTAGTAGATCTGACAGTACAAAATTATTTTGTTATTATAAATTATCAGTTTATTTCATGAGCTAAGTGAAGTGAAGTGACATATAGCCAAGTATGGTGACCCATACTCAGATTTCTTGCTCTGCATTTAACCCATCCAAAGTGCACACACACCGCAGTGAACACACATAAACCATGAACACACACCCAGAGCAGTGGGCAGCCATTTATGCTGCAGCACCCGGGGAGCAGTTGGGGGTTCGGTGCCTTGCTCAAAGGCACCTCAGTCATGGTCTTGCCGACCCAAGACTCGAACCCACAACCCTAGGGTTAGGAGTCAAACTCTCTAACCACTAGGCCACTGGTATAACATTTAGTATTTTTTTTATGTACAAATTATTTATTTTTTTCATTGAAATGTAAAATATAATGTGTCATTTTAAAAAATGTAATTGTAGTAATATGTGAAAATTAAAAGCGTGAGAAAGTGTGTTATCAAAGGTGTCAGGTTGTAATTTTTTTGTGTTTTCATGGCTTGTCTTTAGAACAATGAAAGGATGAAATTCTATTCCTCCTTCAATTATGGATTAGATTACAAAAATTATTATAAATATCCATATAACTCAAGGAGGTCTGTAGCTAGTGTGTAAGATGGTTTTGTCCTGCAGAGTTTAGAGTTAAACCCTGCAGGAGTCCTCAAGAGAAAGTGAGGATTAAGTCAAAAAATCCGGTAGATTTGGAGGAAATCCATGTACTCCTTGGACCTCTGCTTCTCATAAATACTGCCATGTATTGTGCACATTATTTCTATTTATTTTTTTGACATATATCAATGTGATAATATTCAAGTGATGTGGATTTGAAGACAGATGGATCGTAAGATTATAATTATTTTTTATGGTTATTAATTTTAGTTCTAATATGCCAACCAACAGCCAGTCTAAGTTTTTGACGGACGTGTAACATGAATGAGGGGTGTAATGTTGTTTTTTTGGGGTATTATAAACATGATCGAGACGTTCATGCTTTTTTGTTAAACACTGGAAACTGAATGTCATGCTGACAGGTGTGAATCCCACAAACAATACCATCAGCCAAAAGTGAGGACTGTGAATAACACGCCTGATCCAAAGAACACACTGATGAGATTTTGTTACTGTTTTTTATTTTTCTATTATTAATTTTTTTATGTTAGAGCCAAGAAGCCTGTTTAGTTCAATAGGCTTATGTTACAGTACATATTACGTGGTTCATTCAGTCTTGCGGACTGATAAAGAAAAGAAATGAGCCGAGATGTGTTTGGTTTAGTGGTTTCGAAAATTTGCACTCAGACTTTCCATAAGAGAGAATAGCTTTTGTCACACCCTTGAAATGTGTGCCAGTGTGATCTTGTGGTCAACATCTTAAAGGGGTCATATGATGCTTTTAGAAAGATCATTACTTTGTGTATTTGGTGTAACAGAATATGTTGACATGCTTTTATGTTCCAAAAACACATGGTTTTTAAAATACTGTACATTATTGTAGGTCCTCTATGCCCCGCCTCTCTCAAACTTGTCGTTTTCTACAAAGTCTCTCCTTCCAACAAGCACAGCCTGCTCTTATTGGCCAACTGACCCAGTGCATTGTGATTGGCTGAAATGTAATGCCCCTTTCCATAATCGCAAGCATCATCTTTCAAAATAAATGTAAAGGCAGTTAATAATGTCCTTTGTTTAACCATCAATTCAAACCCCAAATGGGAACAGAGTTGCGTGACAGACACAGTGATGAAGTTCGTATGTGTTTGCAGTACACAAGCCACAGATGGTTAAGACAGCTGACTCCACTGTGTGACCCAGTCTCTCTCTCTCTCTCTCTCTCTCTCTCTCTCTCTCTCTCTCTCTCTCTCTCTCTCTCTCTCTCTCTCTCTCTCTCTGTTGCTGTTCTAAGTAATCTTAAAGATTCCTAAATCCATCTACTTTCAGAAGGCCAAATAAAGTGCTTTTGCTTTTGCCTAAATACACACAGGATCTCCCTGACATGGCTGCTTCAACACTTACTGCGGTTACTGAAAACATGCCTTCTTTCTTTGCGTGAACATTTGGACAGCATTACGCAAATATTTCCACATAATGATGTAGACATGTGGGGGCGTGTTTGAATGAGCTGTTTTAGGGGGGCATGACAGAGTCTTAACTTTGATGAAGAATATCTCTTTGGATTTGAGACTTTAATCTTTACAACTTTACAGATCTTCTTCATGCACCAAGAGCTTGTAACACTCCAAAGAGAAAGGAAAAATTGAAATCGGATCATATTACCCCTTTAAGATCTGTACTTTGATCTTCATAATAAACATAATATAATGAAGTTTTTTCCATATTAACAGGAAAGACATAGTTATGACATCCATTATTTGTTTAAGAAGACACATTTCTATAATATAACTACATTACTATACACACCCTCTGTTTCATCAGTGTATGAAATGAAGTGTCCATGTAAAGTGTGATGTATACATTTCAGCACTTCAGATATATTTCAGGATGATCTTCCCTAAAGGGTTTGTTTTACCAGAAAAGGATGTTTATTTCAACTGTTGTGGCGGTTTTCGAGGTTAGAGGAAGTGAGCTGCTGCGAGTTGTGAAAGGACTAACATTAAATATAAAAATGTGTGTGTGTGTGTATGTGTGTGTGTGTGTATATACATATATATATATATATGTATTTTTAAAAATATAATAAACCAAAAATATTCAGAAATATGTTTCTAAAATGTGCATAAATATCTTTGTAAAGAGTTTTATTATTTCCATTGTGTCATATATTTATAGTACATTTTTAAAATATATTTTCAATATAAGTACATCCATCCAAAACATTTATATACATTTAACCAAAATGTATTTTAAGATTGGAAATGGATTTTCCCACCCTTTGAAGTACATTTTGTAATATATTTTGGCTTTTTAAGATTTAAACTAAATATATTTTAATACTGAAATATATATTTCCTTAATCTGCACTGTTTACAACATATATTTATACACTTATACACTAAGAAAAGTCTGTAAAAATACAGACCAATATATTTATATATATATGGCAGGATAGTGGGTCCCCAGAAGCTGGGATGAATACCTAGTAGGATCTAATAAACATGATAACAAATATATAAATACTGTAAAAAATGTAATGCTCATTTTTAAAGTCATTGCATTAACTAACATTAATTATGGGACAACCTGAACTGTCCCTTTCATTTGTTATTTCTACTCTTTATTAAAACAAAAAAGTTTAAAGGTTCATTTTGCCGAAATATTGTTGACGTAGCCCTATAAATAAAAGGGAATCACTTCACACAGGTTTCCAAAAGAGGCCCTGTGTGTGGGAGGAATGGGACTTCCTCCGCTGCACATGACTGGAATAATGAGGAACGTCTGACCTTGTTGTGTCAGCTACGAGAAGTTTAGTTTGCTCAAGGCAATAACTACAGGCATATGGAGATGGCACAGAGAGTTCAAGTTCCCTCATTTTGGAAAGTGAAAGAAGAAACAGTCCTTCTCTTAATGAAAACATTCTTAGCTCTGTGTAAGAATGCAAATCTCCATACGATATAATGTAGCTGCGACTAACTTAAATAGTTTTTGTCATGGTTACAATGGGGGATGTTTTGTTACTGGGACTGCTCAACTACCAGATGGCCTGTCCACTCTCAGGAAGAAATCCTCTGGTGTTGTGTAATGCTCTTTCTTCCTCTCTGACGATGCCTCAGCGTTCTCAACTCTGCACAGACTCTCTCATGTTCCTGCTGCTAAAGCAGTTAGATGAACTCCAGATGCTGAATACCGATGTTTCAGACGACCACGCAGCCTGCAGCAGATTCCTGTATGTTTTATCTACCTTTATTAACATTGCTTCTTATCATCTGTTTACACGTCTAAGCCAAATGTACTGCAAGATGCACCAAACAATATGGATTATCCAGCCACTTTACCAGTTCCTGACTTGGGCTTCTTTTTAACTTTTTGACATGTAGTCCATCAAGTTGATAAAACAACCGGCATGCTTCAAAGGATACTTTAAAGTCTTTCAGGCTTGACTGAGAGTGTACGATGTCCATCTGGAATTTCCATTGAGATCATGTCACTGATGAAAAATTCTATTTATTTGGTTTACAGCATCAATTAATCAATTAGCTCAGCCTACAACAGATCTCTAACTAGAAAACCTTTAAAAATGTGTGGTAAATAAAAAACCATAGGGTTTAGAACAAGAAACATCCACTAAATCAACCCATTTATATATATATATATATATATATATATATATATATATATATATATATATATATATATATATATATATATATATATATATATATATATATATATATATATATATATATATATATATATATATAGTTATCCTGCACCAAATAATTTTGTCCTGAAGTTCTGCATTGTTTTTTCTTCTTCCTTCCTGCACTCCTTTCCAAATTACATCCTGCCATGAACCCGATATGGTGAAATGTGGGTTAATGTGAGTGGTCGTCATAGACTCACCTCCCTGTTCATCCATGAATGCAGCGTTCTATAATCCTCTCTCTTTTCTCTCTCACCCTCTTTCCGACTCGTCCCAGCTCTCCGAGTGCTGTTTCGGGTGTTTGGCTCAGCTCTGTTGGAGGGTCTTTCCCATTCTTGAGGTTCTTTATAAGGCTAGAGGGCATGAGTGGGCGGGCCAGTCGCCAAGTTTTCTCCCTCCCTCTCTCTACCACCAACCATGTAAACGATCTGCCTGTTACCTCTCTCTTCTCAACTGTGCATGTGTGAGTGTGAAGAGAGAGACAAAGACGCTGACAAAGAGTGTGTCTCTGTGTGTGTATGAGCGAGACAGAGAGAGAGAGAGAGAGCTTACCTTACAGTATCATTATCCACACTCTCCCTCGCTAACCGTTTTCGTACCACTTTTGCCAGAGCTCTGACCAGAAACAAAGGCATTTTTGTTTCTCTCTGGGTTACAACTAGCTCTGTCACATCTCTGGGTTGTCATTAAAAAAACATCAACACAACAAAAGTCACATTCTGTTCTCTTCTTTTGTGTTTTTTTTCAGTTGGTGTTTGTGTGGGTCTTTCATGCAGGTGTTGCCCTGGAGACAGGGAAAATTATTATATCATTGACAATCGAACGTTAGAAATATGAGACTTATTTAGGCTTATCTTGGGTATGTACATGTTTGGGTTAGTTCACTCAAATGAAAAATTCATGATATGGAAAAGAGCAGTTTAGACATTCTGTTAAATATCTCCTTTTGTGTTACAGTGAGTAAATGATTTATATATAATATGAAAATAAAAAAGTATATATATAATACATTTTGATACATAATAAGAATGTATCTTTTTTGTTTTTTAATTGGTTGTACTCTGTTAATAATAAAGCAATAATATATAATATAAATATATCAAATTTAGTATATAATATGTAATATATATTATAAATACGATATAATAATATGAATATAATGCTATGTACATCTGCTGATGCCTCTAGACACATCATTAGTGAAGTTGATGTGCTGATTTGGATTAAATAACATGCCAGCCTACAGTTTTAAAGTACAAAAACAAAAACTTTTGTGCAGCATTTTCACTTCCATTTCACATTTTCAGAGGAACCAAATTACAAAACACTTCTAGTAGCTACAGTATGTGGGCAAGAGAACAGTTATGTTGCAATTTACTAATGTTTTCCTTTTGAATGCTAGGAAACACTGTCCTCTAGGCATTCTTGAAAAAGACGTGCACAGCTTCTCTGAGATCAGCTGTTGCTAATCAAAGGGATAATTCACCCAAAATGAAAATTCCGTAATTCTCATGTTGTGTCTCAGTCACCGTGCACTTTCACTGAGGTTTTTCCATAGTAAATAGTGACTGACACTGAAAAATAAAGAATACCATATTGGTTTGAAACTACATGAAGTTGAGTAAACCCATTTTAGGTGAACTGTTCCTTTAAATTGGCTGACATTCTGAGTGCTTATCTTTGTCGGATACAGTGAGTAATGCTTTATACAAAAGATTAAACACAAGATCAAAGGCACACTTAATTATAATTTGCGGTTTTTGGCTTTCATTAAAAGTTAGTGAAAGATACTTCAAATGTGTTTAGCAATAAATCTCTTTGAGACAATTACACAACAGTGGAAATGCATTGGAACGTGGTCAGTCTGAGTGGAAACTAGTTGCCCTTTTAAATTTGGAACACACAAGGGACCTCTGTGATACCAAATGCATAATAATTTTTTTTTTTAAAGTTAGATCTCTGTATAACTTTCCTAAAAGGAAAATGCATCGTCTGCATGACTTCCTGGGGCCCCCGAAGCAGACTTAAACTGCATATTCTTTCAATTAATCCTCCAGAAAGCTGTTTCCTGGTGATTGTTTATATCCCCTGTATTTGGATGGTTACAACATAATCAAGCATCTCATCTTGTTTCCAAGAGATTTTTTTCTTCTTCTCTGGTAATGGAACAATGTAATTGGTCTGGAATATCTGATTGGAGAAGAAATAACAGATCTGTTCATAGGAAACCTTTGTAAGCGAGAGCCTATTAATCACTTTATGTCCTCAGGATATTGAGACTGAACTATTCATTGTTACCAAAGTGGACCACACAAATTTCTGGCTTATTTTGTATGTTACCTTCCCATTGAAAAAACAAACCCTTTGGTGAAACAGTGATTGTCTCACCCCACAGCCTATTATTATGGGCTCCCAAAGTGCCTGACTAGTAAATAAAGGAGTTTCTCATGTGAAGTCATTGATTATTTCCAAGATACCATATAAATGACTGTAAGATACAAGTGTTCTCTAAGCATGAGGTTAAAAGTGTAGCTGACCATTTCTGCAAAGATCTCTGTATATCAATTCATGCCACGGATTGAAGTGTAACTGACAAAGTATTATTAAATGAACCCCAGCAATACTAATGGCACTAACTGATCTTGATAAGGTACACTTTTAACTTCGTAAACTTTACAGATGGTGATTCAGAGCCAGCAGTCTCACTATAATGGCTTTCTGGCAATGATGTCAACCATCTGCTTCCCTCTTGGAAAAACTTTTCCTTCCAAAAAGTTTTCATGCTGCACATTAAAAAGGGTGTTTGTGGTACACAACTTGAAAGTGGGGGTAGGGAGGATAAAAATATGCAGATGGTAACACTTGTTTTAAGTAACAATTCTCAACCCAGAATTGTTTTAAAGAACAATTCTTGTTAGCTTATAAGCACACTTATGCCTTATATTGCATTTTTTTTAAATCCCTTAAGTTAACATAACCCATACCAAAACTTAACAACTAGCTTACAATTAATAAGCAGCAAATTAGGAGTTTGTTCAGTGAAAACTTAGTTAATAGTTAATCTGTGTTTCCTATTCTAAAGTGTGATCTTCACTATAACTCTTTATATTCTTGTAAAATAATTGAATTTATCAGCACATATGAAGTGTAATTTAAAAACACATTCAGCACAGTTGTAATTTTTTATTTGATTTCTAAAGGATAAGAGTAATGCAGTGTATCAGCTGTACTGTGAATGAGATACTTTATTTGTGTTATATAAGTGGTACTCTCTGAAATAGGTATAAGTTGAGACATTAAAGAGCTGTTCAGTTCTTTTGCATCTTTTATAGGCTCATCACACCCCTTCATCATTCCCAACTTTACTAATTGATCCATTGATTCACTTCTACACTGTAAACTGCATTATATGAATGAGAAAAAAAAGGACCATGATGTTTCCTGCCTGTCAAGTCACGTCTCCATAGCAGAAGATAAAGGGTTTTGTCTAAACAGATAAATACATGAGACGTGCCAGGTGTTTCTTACCATGTGTGCCAAAAACACTCTTGGACTTGTCTCAGATTAAGTCACAGGTTCAGAGCATTTAACCAAGATACCGTGGAATGTGGAAAATGAATAAAACCTGTCTGAACATCTGAGTTGTGATGCTGCCCTTGTTGATGACGTGCTCTTTAAAATTGTTTGCAAAGTCAGGACACATCATGTGTAGTTCAGATAAAGTTGCATGGGTCATAGCTGTTGTGCAGTACTTTTTCATATGTTCCTATAATTATTATAACATTATCATACTGTATGTTTCAAACTCACAATTATTAAATATGGAAATCAAGTCAGATTTATTTATATACAATATGGTTTGAGATCACAAAATGGTTTGAGGGGATGTCATAATTTTTGCCATGTCCCTGGATGATGCACTAACATGAAGATATATGTTGCATATATCACTTAGCAGTCTAGTAAGCAGCACTGGATTAAATTAATTCTGTGAACATGTTTTGAGTGATTGTGGTTTTAGTAGACATCTTACTTTAAAACACTGCATACTGTTTGATATATTATTGAAATTGTTATGAAATGATCAAAATGGCAAAATAGATTTTTTTTTTTTAAATCCAAAACTAGGCCTATATGTTATAATGAAAGGTAACCTAACTCTGAATACCTCACATTTATTTATATCCTGTTCATGTTCTTGCTATATATATATATATATATATATATATATATATATATATATATATATATATATATATATATATATATATATATATATATATATACATATATATATATATATATACATATATATATATATATACATATATATATATACATATATATATATATACATATATATATATATATATATATATATATATATATATATATATATATATACATATATATATATATATATATATACATATACATACATACATATATATATATATATATATATATATATATATATATATATATATATATATATATGCAGTGACTGTAATATTATAAACAAAATTTTACAGTATTTGTTTTAATGAACAAGACAAAACATTCCTTTAGGCTACCTGGTGTTCATAAGCTATAGTCTCTGTTGGCTTACAATGGAGTTTGTGGAGAAATGGGTCACTAACCCATTAAAGACATAAGAAATCTGTGCAAACTATCAGAATTAAGAATGGTCCATTGTTCATGTTCTGTTCTTGGAATGCAGATGACCCGTCAGAGATAAGAGTTATGCGTTCTGATGTTTACACTTCGCCCTCTAGTGCTGGAGGCTGAAATTGCCATTAAGGTTGCGATACCCACAAATATACTACATAATACATATTCTGACCTTTAATGTCGTGTTTAATTATTTTATTATTATTACTTTTAATATTAATTATTAAGTTATAAAATACTACAATTTTGCTCAGATTGCGTATGTGACCTCAGCGGAGTTGACCGTAAATATGTTTGTGAATCGTTACAGTAATCGGCGTACAAATGTCACTGCGTACGCTCGTTGCGTAACTACGTGATTGAACGTCAACATGGCTGAAACCATGCAAGCTTCTGCTAGGAGTTGATGTGGCACTGAAGAGAACCGCTGACAGTGAATTTGAGCTTAATAAATCACTTTTTTTGTAGATTAAGGTATGTAAGATTACATTTATACATGACTGCATTACGTCATTACTTTACATAAAAAATCTCATGTTGCGCCATTTAAACTTACTTCTTGCATCAGCTAACCTGTCTCTAAAGAAAGTTTGCAGATAAAATAACAAGTGTTTTTCTCTAACGTTAATGTCTGTTAGTATTGATTGATAGCTCTCATACAATATAAATATTCCCCACTCATCATTAAATGTATTAATGTAATAATAGCATCCAACCCTGGTAACAGTTTTCTTCTGTACGTTTAGCACAGTGATGCAACTGACTTGTTGAATTGAATGTAGCTCAGTTGGGTGTAGATAAAGCTTTTGTTTACATTTACATTAAGTTAAATAAACTATCTTCATCTTATGATCTCACATGCCAGGGAAGATTTATGTGGGGAACTTGCCTGAAAGATCTAATTAAATTGATTAGATCAATTGTGTATTGATACGCATATATGATTTATATTTCAGTTGTACAGATCAGGTCACCATGTATCTCCAGAAGATGTTCTCCTGTTCTCAGTTTTTAGCGAGACCAAATGCTATGCAAACATTCATAAGAGCTGCTTCACAAGGCAAAAGTAAGTATTTATGTAATTCTGTACCTTGTATCACATGCCTCTTGTAAGAAAGAAAAAATATGTAGGTGACTATAAAGAAAGTTTATGGACTGCAAAAGTGATCGGTATCAGAACAGATATTTTTAAGTATATCAGGATATCCTTGTTCCTTATTTATTAAAATCAGTCAGAGATAGAGATTTAAACAGAGATAGAATGAGTTGTTTCCATTCATAACCCCTGCTCTTAATTTACAGCTTGTCTGTTTCTCATTCACTGGGTCGGTGCTCTTCTTTGAGATCTGTCCTGTCAGCGTTTGGCTGTGCTGTCTGGCTTTGCTGATGTGGCACTTTTTACAGTGTTATTTTCTTTCATAAAGAATGTGGTGGGGGTGTTGGTGCATGGGCTCTGAACATTATGAGCTAAGCTTTGTGAATGGCTTGTGATTTCTGTTTGTTTCATTTGATTGCTTTTACAGATCACTTTTATGATTGCACTGCCTTTTGTTATTGATGAATTTTGTATAAAGACCAATCAAATTTTAAGTGTAAAAATGGTCAATATTGATTTTATGTTTTCTTTAAGTCAGCTGGTCTGAATTCTCTAGAATCCCATAGGGACCTGCACATAATTTGTTCACATGTATGCATTACTCACTCAGATGTAGAGGTGAGTTTTCACATTTACTGTTTTTGCTCAAAATATTACAAGTTACTGGCTAATATTACTAATTTAAAGTATTTAATAACACTCTTAAATGTTATCTTTTTAATTTCAAAATAAAGGCACATTTTTCGTACTGTACGTTCATGTACACTTTTAGTTTTTAAAATAATCAAATTTAGTTGTACGCATTGTATTGTTCATATTATTATCAGCCATAACAAAAATAATCAAAATCAGCTTATTGCTATTAGTCAGAAATTTCATATATATGTCACAATACACATCTGTAATGTTTTTTTTTTTAATTATAAACTTTAATAATATTTTCAATATTTTTTATAGTACTTTCTTAAAACTTAAGATGATATTTATTTTTAATTATAAAGAAAATGGTTATAATACACTTCCTTGGAGATTGTTTGGATCATGCCAGCTGGACTTTGATATTATTTGTTATTATTTTTCCCTGCCCGATGTGGCTTTGGTTACATCCGTTGAAAAGAAGCACAGAAAGTTATTCCATTTTAGATTATAATCAATTTGCATTGATTAATTTTGTGGGGAATAGAGTAGTATTAATTTGTTTACAATTAAATTTACATTTTTGCATTTAGCAGACACTTTCAAAGAGACTTAAAAGAGAAGCATATTATTGTCACAGAGCTAATTATATTTATTGTATGCAATGCCATTTGTTACAACATGCACTTCACACTTGCTATTTGCTCTGCATTATTTTAATGTTTATCAGTGATACAATCAGTGCACGCTAACACAGTCCATTTATCCATCACTCACTGGCTTTCCTGCATGGCATGGCTCCTCATTGGGTGCTTTTCCGGCTCTCTCTCTATGCAGATCCCTCTTCCTCCCCATTTCTCACACTCCATGCTGTGCGTCAGTGGAGTAACGTGCCTTTTTTTACAGTGCCGCTGGCACGGGCGCACGGTAAGTCATTTGCCCACCGAAGTGAGCTGCGCCAGGCCAAGAGAATCGTCGTCAAGTTGGGGAGTGCTGTCGTGACCCGTGGCGACGAGTGCGGCCTCGCTTTGGGCCGACTCGCTTCAATTGTAGAACAGGTAAAGAAGATGATAGAAGCTTAAGGATTTTCACATAATGTTGGTGCAAATTGTAGGAATTTTGTTTATAATATTTAATTGATATCACATTATAACTCTTTATTTATGCATTTTGATTGTTTAAGGTGGCCATGCTTCAGAATCAGGGTAGAGAGATGATGATCGTGACCAGTGGTGCAGTAGCATTTGGAAAACAAAGGCTGAGGCATGAAATACTTCTCTCACAGAGTGTGAGACAAGCCCTGCACTCAGGTCAGAATCAGCTCAAAGATATGGTGAGGACATGTACATTTGATAACATTTTTGGTTAAAAATAAAATTGATTTATTTAAAGTACAATGTTAGATTTAAAAGGGATAGTTTCGCTCTCTATATCTCCCAATAACTTGTGTTATAAACATGTTATTTAAATACTTAGTTTAATGATAAAAGTTATAGTTATAATTTGAGAAGTGTAACACAGTGGTGTGTAATGATATACAAATAAACATTCCTAAAATCTGAATACATCATATTTTATACATTTTAGCATGACTTTTCTAAATATGATGTATACATAATCAAGTAAACCTAAGTTGCTTCTGTCCGGTAAGTGTTCATCTGCAAGTCACTAACAATATAAAGGTTATACTTGCATTACTTTTATAAACTAAGTTTAAACAGCACAAACACACATGAACCTCAACCTGAAGGCAGAGTTTTTAGAATTATACCAAAAGGCCTTATTACTTATTAAAAGAAGGCATGTAGTTGATTGTGTACAACAGGTTTTTTCAGCAAATTTCTTATCATACTGATAAATTAGGGGCTTTATAAATTTGTATCAAATATGATACAGAAGGCATCATAGGGTTAAGAGATCACAAAATAAATGCATATGAATCTAGCTGTTAAATCCAAGTCTTCTAAAGAGACACAATCGCTTTTTATGAACAGATTTAATGTATGCTTTAATTCACATAAACATTAATCAAAGCACATACATAAGGCACATCAAATATGGTAAAGATAAGCTCAGCAGTAGGCTACTCTTTTGGCATGTGGAAACAAACCTCCTTTGTTTTAATTGTGTGTCAACCAAACATGTTTCAGCTTAGTAAACTAACCGTTTTAATTAAAAAAAGTTAGAGGCTGAAGTTGGATGTGTTTCCTTTGTCAGTCACTTCCAGTTCTAGAGGCGAGAGCGTGTGCAGCTGCGGGACAAAGTGGACTTATGGCTCTGTATGAGGCAATGTTCACTCAATACAGCACTTGTACTGCCCAGGTACATGCAGAAACTAACATATGCATGGTGAAGCTACAAAACACACTCTTATTCATAACTTCATTGTTATTTTTTTTGTTTGTTTGTTGCTTCAGATCCTGGTAACAAACCTGGACTTCCACGACGAACAGAAAAGACGTAACCTGAACAGCACTCTGCATGAGCTGCTGCGTATGAACATCGTGCCCATCATCAACACCAACGACGCTGTGGTGCCTCCCCCAGAACCCAACAGTGACCTACAGGGGGTAAATGTGGGTATTGGGAGAGAGAGTCTGCCCAGCCGCCTTGCCACCCATCCTCTTCCTTTTGGAACTGCATGCTGGGAGGGGCCTTTACAGATGCATGCTGGGTATCATAGCAATGCGGAGGCTTAAAGGGTTAGTTCGCCCAATTAGCAAAATTATGTCATTAATAACTTACCCTCATGTTGTTCCAAACCTGAAGACCTCTGTTTATCTTTGGAACACAGATATTTTAGATTTAGTCCGAGAGCTCTTAGTCCTTCCATTGAAGCTGTGTGTACGGTTTACTGTCCATGTCCAGAAAGGTAAGAAAAACATCATCAAAGTAGTCCATGTGACATCAGAGGGTCAGTTAGAATTTTTTGAAGCATCGAAAATACATTTTGGTCCAAAAATAGCAAAAACTACGACTTTATTCAGCATTGTCTTCTCTTCCGTGTCTGTTGTAAGACAGTTCAAAACAAAGCAGTTTGTCATATCCAGTTCGCAAACGAATCATTCGATGTAACCGGATCTTTTTGAACTAGTTCAACAAATCGAACTGAATCGTTTTAAACGGTTCGCGTCTCCAATACGCATTAATCCACAAATTACTTAAGCTGTTAACTTTTTTTTTAATGTGGCTGACACTCCCTCTGAGTTAAAACAAACCAATATCCCGGAGTGATTCATTTACTCAAACAGTACACTGACTGAACTACTGTGAAGAGAGAACTGAAGATGAACACGGAGCCGAGCCAGATAATGACTCGTTCACGAGTCAAGAACCGTTTCTTTCAGACGCGTCCGATTCGAGAACTGAGGAGCTGATGATACTGCGCATGTGTGATTCAGCGTGAAGGAAACCGACACACAGAGCGTCTGAACCGAACTGATTCTTTTGGTGATTAATTCTGAACTGATTCTGTGCTAGTGTTATGAGCCCAGGTAAACCGAAGGCTTGCAGTCATCGCCAATGACGCCATTACGTCGAGCGCAAAAGAACCGGTGAACCGTTTTCTTCAACCGGTTTATTGAATCGAACTGTCAGAAAAAAAACTACTGGTGATCCGTAAACCGATGCAACCGGTTCTTGACTCGTGAACGAGTCATTTTCTGGCTCGGCTCGGTGTTCATCTCTCTCTTCACAGCAGTTCAGTCTGTGTACTGTTTGAGTACATGAATTACTCCGGGATATTGGTTTGTTTGAACTCAGAGAGAGTGTCAGCCACATTAAACAAGTTAACAGCTTAAGTCATTTGCGGATTAATGCATATTGGAGACGCGAAGCGTTTACAATGATTCAGTTCGATTTGTTGAACTGGTTCAAAAAGATCCGGTTACATCGAATGATTCGTTTGCGAACTGGATATGACAAACTGCTTTGTTTTGAACTGTCTTACAACAGACCCGGAAGAGAAGACAATGCTAAATAATAGTTTTTGCTATTTTTGGACCAAAATGTATTTTCGATGCTTCAAAATATTCTAACTGACCCTCTGATGTGACATGGACTACTTTGATGATGTTTTTCTTACCTTTCTGGACATGGACAGTATACCGTACCCACAGTTTCAATGGAGGGACTGAGAGTTCTCGAACTAAATCTAAAATATCTTAAACTGTGATCCGAAGATAGATGGAGGTCTTACTGGTTTGGAACGACATGAGGGTGAGTTATTAATGAAATAATTTTCATTTTTGGGTGAACTTTCCCTTTAATCTTTGTCTTCTACACTGTTGCAGTCTGAGGGGTTTTTTCCATTCTTGTAGAAACTAGAAAGAAATTAACATTACCCCATTCACAGTACTGTCGCTTACTCTCTGGGCTCATCTGCGCTTGCTCTGTCATGCACTGGTTGTGGCTTCAATGTGGTTTCATGTGGAATTCTGCTTTTTGATAGACTAGACAGTCACTGTTCATCATACCCATTTTAATGCCGTAGTTTAGAGAGAAATGTTCATGGGAGCATGAAATATAGTAGTGATGTCTGTCTTTGTGGGCCGCTTTCTTTAGTTTGAATCTCTTTTCATAATTCTTTTCTCTTTTTCATACTGCAGGTTATCAGTATCAAGGATAACGATAGTCTTGCAGCGCGGCTTGCCGTGGAGATGAGGGCAGATCTTCTCATCGCTCTCTCTGACGTAGAAGGTGAGATTTCAGTTTGAATGATAATCAGTGAATACATCAATTTCCATATCATATTTTACTGGCTGGTATTAGATATGTTTTTTATTTATCTTTTTATAGTGTATATGTACTTGTGCATGCATTTTTTTTTTTTACGTTTAAATTATCTTTGCCATCCTGTAACACTCACTTCAAGTATTTAGTAACACTGTTAAAAGTAATTTTTAGCAAGTCTCAAAATTATACTTTACGTTAAAATGTTGTAATGCCTAAATGTTCTTGTAACATTTAAAAAGGATTTTAGTGTTTTGGTATTTTATAAATTTATTTTATTTTTATTCAGCAAAGATGCATTCAATTGATAAAAAGTGAAGACATCTATTTATAATGTTATTTCTGTTTCAAATTAAGGCAGAAAAATATATCATGGTTATTTTTAAAATATATAAAAATAATTTTAACTGTATTGTAAAACTATATTACACTTAAGGAAAAGGTTTAAAGACTTAAATAATTGTCACTCGTTTTAATGCTGTTAAATGCGGTCTAAAGCTTTCCAGAGTATATTTTAAACTTTACTTTCCAGAGTGAAATTTTTAACTCTACCCTTTTAATTGCCTTTTTTATAACACTGTCCAGGCATTTACGACAGACCACCAGGGTCAGACGATGCCAAGCTGCTGGACACATTTTACCCTGCCGATCAGCATTCCATAACCTATGGCACAAAGTCCAGAGTCGGCATTGGAGGAATGGAAGCTAAGGTATGATCGCAGAAAGGATACCTGTAAAAGCACACAAAATATATCTTTTATTAGGATGAATAACTGAAATTGGCAGTCTGTGTATTTACTAAACTTAAGGTTAAAGCTGCTCTCTGGGCTCTCCAAGGGGGGACGTCTGTTGTCATTGCTAATGGTACAAACCCCAAAGTCACAGGTCAGGTGATCACTGACATTGTTGAGGGAAAGAAAGTAGGAACCTTCTTCTCAGAGGTCAAGCCAGCTGGTGAGATACCACACATTCTTCTGAATCAGTTTTTTTCTAATGTGAGAAATTTATCTCTGTTTGTTGAAAGATCTCAGGTGCCACTTTTTGTCTTCCACAGGCCCCACAGTCGAGCAGCAGACAGAAATGGCTCGCTCTGCTGGCAGGACCCTTGCTTCCCTTGAACCAGAGCAGGTTGGCTGAGCTTGTAAACCACTACTTTAAATGATTGGCTGGAATCATATGGGCCTATTTTCCCAGAAACCGTTGAACCATTAGATTAAAAAGGAATATTCTGGGTTATTTTTATCTTAACATCTTTAGAAAGCATCTGGGTCATATCATTCTGTTCGTCCACAGAGAAGTGAAATCATTTGCACATTTGCCGATCTCCTTACTGAGAGGAAAGACGAAATCTTATCTGCCAACAAAAAGGACATGGAGCATGCTGTTAGCACAGGTAACAGGAAGTGATGGTGGGCCAATCTGGTTGGATGGTTGGATTCTCCCTAACGCCCCACCCACTGGAGTGGTCTTTCACAAAGAGTTTTTTTGTGGTCTACTTCATCTCAATCTGCTGTGTTACAGGTTGTCTGTCTCCAGCCATGCTGAATCGACTCAGTTTGTCATCGTCTAAACTGAACAGTCTGTCCATTGGCTTGCGTCAGATCGCAGTGTCCTCTCAGGACAGAGTTGGCAGGGTTCTGCGCAGGACTCGTGTGGCAAACAAACTGGAGCTGGAGCAGATCACTGTCCCTATAGGAGTACTGCTGGTCATCTTTGAGTCTCGACCAGACTGCCTTCCTCAGGTCAGGTGGACAAAATGCATGCATATACATAAATGTAGTTTTTTTGGATATTGTTTTAGTTTTCCTACTGTATGTGAGCATGTTTAAGTTTGGGCGAGTGGGTGGTGGTTAAACATCTGGGCTGTTAACAGACATGTTTTAGATTCAGATCCTTTCATTCTTCACCAGACTTACCAAGTCTCCAGTTTTCTCAAGTGAGATTGGCCAACCAGTATCTGTATTGTAATGTGAGCCACTTCATACAAACATCTGCTAAATGTCTCATTTATTTTTATCCCAGCAGGTTTCGGCTTTAGCCATTGCCAGTGGAAATGCTCTTTTGTTGAAAGGTGGCAAAGAGGCGGCCAACACAAATCGCATCCTGCATGAACTCGCTCAGGAGGCTTTGTCTATCCATGGAGTCAAAGATGCCATCCAGCTGGTAAATGAAATGCTTTTGCACAGCAGGTTTTCACCTTTAATATATATACACACACACTTTGTTAGACATTATTTCGATGGAACGCTCAACTTCTCGTATACATGGATCTAATGTTAAAACTGTTAATTTATGGCATTCATCTTTTAATGTTGTTTCATCTTTTTAAAAATCTTTGTAAATATTATTTTTCTGTATTTAATGTATTAATATTACTTAATTTGTTTTTATTATTATTATTAATTTAATATATATTTATATATAATAAATATATAACACAGTTGCTTTTTGTTTTATACTATTGTTCACAGAAGAAAAAAAATAAATAGTTGTTAACAAAAAATATATATACACACACACACACACACACACACTGCTGCTCTAAAGTTTAGGTCCAGTAAGGTTTTTTTTTTGTGTGTGTAAAAAAAAAATAAAAAATAGAAATCTTATAACAAGTTAAAATAACTGTTTTCCATTTTATATATTTACAATGTAAATGTTTATTCATGTGATGCAATCTCAATGATCTTTTGTAATATTATAAATGTCTTAACTGTCACTTTTGATCAATTGAATACATCCTTGCTGCATTAAAATATTAATTAAAAAATATCAGCAACAAAAAAACATTTTGCTGTGTGTTTATATAGTCATTTAAAAGTTACATTACAATGTGTGGCAGGTGAGTACGCGTGAAGAGGTGGAGGATTTGTGCCGTCTGGAGAAGATGATTGATCTGATCATTCCCCGCGGCTCCTCTCAGCTAGTCAGAGATATTCAGCGTGCAGCTAAGAGCATCCCTGTTCTTGGCCACAGTGAGGGGATCTGCCATGTCTATGTGGACCATGAGGCCAGTGTTGACAACGCCATCAAGATCAGTAAGACTTCCAGTGAAGATTTACGAGTGTAGATATTTTTTTTTCCCACATAGGTGCACTTCACAGACAACAATTTGGTATTGTAGTTTTGTTTATAATGGTTTAAATTGCACTGTTTATGTTTTATCTCTCTAGTCCGAGACTCTAAATGCGACTACCCTGCAGCCTGTAATGCCATGGAAACCCTGCTGGTGCATCGAGATCTTCTCAGAACCCCACTGTTTGATCAGATCATTGACATGCTGAGAACAGAACATGTAAGACCACATATATACACTGTGTGTATATATTATAAAATTATAAATGTAACACTTTTGTTTTTGCCACCATTTTTCATGAGCTGAACTCCGAGATCTAAGACTCTTTCTATGTACACAAAAGGCCTATTTCTCTCAAATATTGTTCACAAATCTTTCTAAATCTGTTAGTGAGAACTTCTCCTTTGCCGAGATAATTCATGCACCTCACAGGTGTGGCATATCAAGATGCTGATTAGACAGCATGATTATATGCTTATCAGTGGTGACTGTCAGTTTATGTGCATATGACAGAAATTGTCAATAAAATTAATACAAGATGTAGTCAACCAGAAGATGAACACTATTAACAGCAATTATTATATGATGCATTCACACTTGTAGCAATATTTGGTAGTTCTGTATGTTGTTTCAGGGTTAGCATCATCTGAGATACAAATAAAGACATAATTAGCCTAGCTGCCGTTCCAACCAAGTAAAAATAATTAGTTTAACCCAACCTAAAGAATAATAATAATAATGATAATGCACATTTGATCAGATACAAATGCAGTCACAAATTATGAGAGGCATTATTTGAATATTATAAATGATTAATTATTATTATATTTCTGCATTTTATGAAATAGTCTACATTTATGACTGCACTTTATTAAAATTATTTAACTTTTGTAGGTGAAGGTCCATGCCGGCCCCAAGTTTGCATCGTACCTGACCTTCAGCCCGTCAGAGGTCAAGTCTCTGCGTACTGAGTACGGGGATCTGGAGTGCTGTATCGAGGTTGTGGACAGTATGCAGGATGCTGTTGATCACATCCATAAATACGGCAGTTCCCACACTGATGTTATCATCACTGAAAATGGTAAGACTAAACATACATCTGCCTATAGTGGTGGACAATCATGTATAAATCTAGACTCTTGGTGTTAAAATGACTCTTTCAATGCTCTATTGTGAACAAAAAAAGCAGTGTTGTAGTGCCATCTAGTGGGAAGATTGATGCTTCCAAACATTGATTTAATTATCTTTATATGTCTCATACTCTTTGTAGAGGAAACAGCAGAGCAGTTTCTTCAGCAATTAGATAGTGCCTGTGTCTTTTGGAATGCCAGCTCACGGTTCGCTGATGGATATCGTTTTGGTCTCGGTAAGTGCCTTTTTCTTTTTTCCCCACCCACAAACTTATTTACATTTTTCCCTGTTGATCTCATAATGACCCTGTGATGCTTTGTAGGTGCAGAGGTTGGCATCAGCACGGCCCGTATTCATGCCCGTGGGCCTGTTGGGTTAGAAGGGCTTCTCACTACCAAGTGGGTCTTACGGGGCGAGGGCCACACAGCTGCAGATTTCTCAGAGCAGGGCAGCATGACGTATCTGCACGAGAATCTTCCGGTGGCGCAGGTTCTTCCTGGACACAGAACCACCAGCGTCAAGTAAAAGCATCTGAAGTCAATAATCAAATACATCTTAAGTAAAAGCTCACCCACTTAATGTATTTAAAGACTCCAGTCAGGCAATGTATTTGGAGAAAGTGTGAATACAAAGAAAATCATCTGTCCAATGAACCCATACATTTAAATATTCCAGATATGTGTGTCTAGTTCTCAGAAAGAACCAGATGAACTTATAGCTAACAGAAACCAAGAAAGGTCATGCAGAGACAACAAGGGAATTTTTTGTCATTTTTTTTTGTTATGATTTGTGCATTATGTTCTTTTGAGTAGCCGAACGAATTACTGATCATGGGAAAAATAATGACAGCTTCACTCCAGTATGGAGTTAATGAAAAGAGTCCCCGCGAATTGCCCATGTTATATATTTATGTAATATTTAATGTGTGAAAATGCAGTAGGAATTTTGAAATGAAATTTCCTGGCAAAATATGGAGCATTAAAAATCATTGTGCCATTTTACAGCATATTGTGTACACATAATTTCAGCTTTAATGGGAAAAAAAATGTCATTTGGCATAGTGCTTGCCTTATTCAACATCACATAAAAATAAAATACTGTATTAAGATTTTTTTTTTTTTCTGTGGAAGAGTGTTAGTCATATACAGTACAAGATAAGGAAACTGTTATTTCAATCGGAAGAAAAAAAACCTTGTATTTTCAAGCTGCTTTGTCTATTTAATTTACTTTTATTGAAGAGGAAATGCAAGAAAAGCAATGTTCCTGTTCATTGCTTTTCTCATTTAAATTATTTTTTTTATACTTTAATCATGAATAATATGCAGAACTGTAGGCATTTCCATCTTTCTTCTGTAAAATTCACCCGGGACGGCCAGCTTTTGTCCTGAACTGCTTCAAAAAGGCCTTGTTTTCTTTACTTTAAAGTGCAGTAACACCCTACAAAATAGATAGTGGTGCTTATAGTGTGAAAAGTGTTCACATTTTTGTATGTAGAATAAATTTTCTTCTTTTTTTTGTACTTTCAAAATGCTTCTGGATACATTTAATGCCTCTGACAAAGACCTGAAAGTTCTTGTACCTGAAAGAGGTTTAGAGAAGGGTTTAGGGAGGAAACTGACAAGTATTGGGGCCATTTTGAACTTGACTAATAATCTTTCTTAAGTGCAGTTCAGTGTGGAAAACATCAAGAGGTGGTTCTGTAGGGAGAGAGAGACTTGCCAAGCACTGAGTGGGACATGGAAGAGTGAAAACAATACTACAGAGGATTAATTATGTTGCTATTAGGAAAGAAGAGACCGCGAGAAGACTGAGGCTTGCCAGTGCCTTTTGACTCACAAGTTCTTTATATTCTCCAAAATGTGTGGTTTATGCTCAATGAGCCTTCATCAGAAACTAAAAAGATCCAGTCTCATTCATCTGTTATTGTGTTCCAACCTTACTGCGTAAGATCTATGATCAATGAGTGTTTGGATGAAAGAGGTTAAGAAAATGCTCAAATGAGGAGAATGTTACTGCCAAATCAGGAGACTGAAATACAGGTGCAAAAGTAAGACTGCAAAATTTTGACTTGCATGCGAAACAAAGCTTTTCAAAAATAAAAGTTCATGAGCGTTGACCCTAAAAATGCTTTCAGATGTATTTTGTCAGTACAGGTTTATTCTCTTCAAATTATGACTGCTAAATAAATGTTGATTTGATACTACTGCACATCAACCTGTGCCCAATATTTCACACGTCTGAGAGTTTAAAGCATATGGATGTGAAATTGAAAAGAACCGGTCTCATGGCTTCAAAGCCATTGGGCTTTCACAGTCAGTACAGCTTTAATTGAACGTTACTTGAGGCAAAAACTCTTTTCTTGTGTTTCCTTGATCTTTAGAGACTCAGATGTGCTCCCTGCAGAATTTAATTCTTTTTTCAAATCAATAATTAATCATCAAAGTTATTTATTCATTTGTGTCTTTGCCAAATATGGGCTTCTAATTAACAATTTCAATAATTGATATTTATCTTTGAAAGAGCTTGGTATCCATACCTTATGAAAAATGCATGAACTGAGAGATATGGACTTGGTTTTGTTATGTGTTCTGAGAGAGCCGCATGCTCGGGGCTAAGACCAGGCCACTTTGACTTTTCCTCTTTGAGTCTGTGTTGCCCTATGATGTGCTGCTACTATGGGGCCTCTTTCAAGGGCCCAAAGCATCTGCTAGACATCATGTGATCTTATAAAAATCTTTTGCTCTTCCATCCTCACATACCCCTTTTTTGTTCTTTAATAACTCCGTTCAAAGAACAAGCTGTTTCCTTAATAATTTTCTTTTGTCTCTCAGGCATGAGATGACGTCATGCAACAACATTTTGGCATGTTTCATTCATTCAAGATTTCTGCAGGTTTAAAAAAGGTTTTAAAAAGCCGTAGTTTGCCCCTTTCACAAATTAAGACCTTAAAATGACTTAAATTCATAAAATCATGGCATCAAATGCAGCATGAGCTGCAAAAAAATGAATATCTTTCATGAATATCTTTCAATATCTTTTCAGTAATTTTTGTCCTGTTTTTCAAGACGAATATACAAATATCCTAAAATCAAGATAGTTCTGCTTGAGATGCCAAATGAAGATATGAAACTTTGTTTTTTGAAACTGAACAAAATTAAGGAAGTTTATGCTTAAAACAAAAATCTGGAAATGGTGTTAGAAAACTTGTTTTCCTTTTGAATTAAGTTGTTTTTGTGGCCTTTGGCAAGGCCATGGGCAGATATTTTTCCTTTATTTAATCACAAATATATTTCATTTTGATACAAGACAAAAATACTCATATTTTGTGCTGTGTGATCAGAAGGTAGTTGAACTATTTTTTGGTGTAAAAAATGCAGGGCTGCTAATACAACTCATTGTCTCCTCCAAATGGACAAGTTGTGTTCCCTTTTTTGGGGGGGTCTCAAAAAGGTCTTAAAATCACCTCAATAAAACTTGCAGAAACCCTGCCATTGCATGGCATTCAGAATGTAGACATGTTTTTTTTTTTTTATTTTAATCAAATTTTACTTTATTTCCAGTTGTAGTTGGGAAGGGAAAGGTGCTGATAAAACACAGTTTGCTCAGTCAACAGTGTTAAAAGAGACAAATAGCCCTAATTAAGTGAGGCATTTGTGCCAGAATAAATCAAGCATCACAAATACATTCAGCATGACAGATCCACAGGCCTAATCACATCAAGGTGATTGAAGGTCAGACGTAGTTGCTGCATGGACAGGCAGTGCTGTTGACACATTTGGGAGAGGTGGTTGTGTGATTTGGATCTTCAGTTGACGTCAGTCACACGTCTCAGGGAGCCCATGGTAGGACTTGGACTGCCCCACTCGACGTACCTCCTGTATTCGCCAGGGCGCAGGAAGAACTGGCGGCCAGTGTAGTTGGGGTGCTCATGGAGGATCCAGTAGCCTTCCATAACATTGGCTGAAGAGATGTCTCCTTTGTGGAATCGCTGACGCAGGTCAGGGCAATCTTCATTCAGCTCCATTGCCTGACCACCAAAATCGGAGCGCTCAAAGATCTTCATCCTGTAGTTTCCAGTGTACTGGGGAAGAGAAAATTACAAAATACTTTATGAACAATCTCTTTTTTTCGTTTTTTTTTTTGATGAGCTAGAATCTCACAACCTTACATACATAATTAAATTCTTAACTTGCTGATGCAAAGTCAAAATAGCTTCACAAATAAAGACTCACAGGAGGAACCAAGCGACAGGAACGAATGCAGTCGTTGAATCCAGCCCAGTGCTGGAAATCGGGGTATTCACCCTTGGAGAGCATGTACTGGTATCCAGCATAGTTGGGCTTCTCATAGGCCATCCAGCTTCCACTTTCTACTCGGATGGAGTTGCAGCGAGAAAAGTGGGCCTGCATGTCAGCGCAGTCTCCAGTGCACTCATAGTGACGGCCCTGGAAGTTTTTGTCTTCAAAGAAAGTAATCTGTGGGTTTGGTTATAATAAAAGAAAAATAAAGGTACACTTTTTGTTTGTAGTTTCAATTTTTCTTAATAATTTTTATTTATTTATTTATTTTTGTAAGAAGATACATAGAAAATCTGAAATGTTCTTTTTAATAGTAATGTTTTATAGTCTATCAGTTTATATTTTGTCTTCTGTATTACAATTTATCTTTTAATCCAGAGTATACCATTTTATAATTTTTTAATTTATATATATATATATATCTTTCACCAGTACAAAAATAACAGCTGTTCTATGTTTTGTTCGAATTTATTTTGAGGAGTTAAAAGCATGGTTTCGGGTAATAGGGATGAATATCCTAAAACCTTGATCTGTTAAATTTACAGACAGAATTTGGTCACTTACCTTGCCCATTGTGACTGTTCTCTGAGCGGACCAAACCATTTCTGAGGTCAGGATCTCTTTATAGACCCGGCATGGATCAGGGCTTTGTGTGTGACTCACAAAACTCTTGTCTGGTCAGCACAATGTGTTCTATAGAGTGAATGTGACTGCAGATCTGCCTGTGCATGGCCCCCTTTGTGTCTTTGCCATCTTTTTTTCTCTCTCTCTCTCTCTCTCTCTCCAAACACAGCACCACTGCACTTTTCAGTGCTTGACAAAAAAGTTGCAAACTCTGCTTTTAGTTGCTTCAGGGCTTTACTTGTAAATGCCTTGAACTGGCAGGACTCATAAATGAGGATAAACTGGTAATATGAAGCTCGGATATAAAGTGATTTAAACAAGATTTAATTGAATTTGTTCTCTTACATAAGCACAAAGTTATTTTTTTATCAGCTTGCTTTATGGTTTGGTATGAGACTAAAATTAATTCTTCAACCATGTCAGATTTATAAAGTTGAGTTTGGCTTGAAACTGACATGCATTCTTGTTTATTTTTATTTATTTATTTTTATGTGTACTGGGCAATGAATCAATGGGTCTTTATTCGAAAAACAAGAAACTGAAGGCTGAAGAAGGCTGAAGAAACGTTCTGTTTCCTACACTACCAAATAATTCAAAGCATCATGAAGAAAAAGACAACATGCAAGAACTGTTTTAATCAGTTTTAACATCTTTAATGCTCATTAAAAAAAAAAGACTGTGTTTTTACATTAAACTGCTCCTCATTCTCCTAAAGGAGCCAATCATGGGATTCATGCTACCCCATTCGCTGCAGGCTCTGTATTCTCCGGGCCGCACGAAATACTGACGGCCTCTGTAATTTGGGTGCTCGTAAAAGATCCAGTAGCCCTCCATACAGTTACAGGAGTAGATGCCGTGGTGGCCAAAACGGTCGTAGACATTGGGGCAGTCATCTGTGAACTCCATCATCTGTCCGTACATTTCCGGTCTGTTGTAGATTCTCATGCGGTAGGCACCTCTGTACTGTTGTGTGGGGAGAAAACAGAGATCAGGGCTTTAGAGGAATCAGGGCAAAGCAGAGACATTTGATAGTCAGAATGTCAGGGAGAAAACTGAAAACTCTTGATGTCGCTATTGTGACTGAGCCTTTGAACATGACTTGACCTGCTGTAAATGTGCTACTTTCAAAGATTTTCAAGTAGACGTTTAGTCATTTTTGTCAAACAAACTCTAGTGACAGTGTCATGATTCTTCCACTGCAAAAAAACAGAGATGAATGGAATTATGATGAGCTGCGCAGTCATCGGAGTGCGTCTTGCTCCATTTGAAGTAACCAAATCTCCTGGTGGACCTGTGAACCTGTTATTTTCCCCTGCATATATGAATTACTTCAAAGAGCTCGTTGATTGACGTTTTTTTTTTTTTTTTTTTTAAGGTGTCTAACTGTGTGAAATAAAACCCATCAGTTTGATTGACTTACTGGGGAGAACATCTGACAAGATCTTATACAACTGTTGAAGCCCATCCAGTGGTGAAAGTTAGGATACTCCCCACGGCCCAGGATGTACTGATACCCCATATAATAGGGCTTCTCGTAGCCAACCCAGTGACCCCCCATGACCCTTATGGAGTTGCAGCAGTTGAAGTATCTGTATGTATCAGGGCAGTCAGCAGAGCACTCATAAGAGCGCCCTTGGAAGTTGGAGCCTTCATAGAAGATGATCTGACGATAGAAAGCCACAGAGGACAGTAAAGATGTTAGCAAAGAACAGAGGAATCATGTAAGTGGGGAATGAATATCCTGATTTTGTCCATTCTTATGGGAAAGTTCTGTAGAAAGCTCTTATGGCTAAACTTACAAAAAAAAGATTGACTGAATATACTGGAAGAAAAATTTTAACAGAGATACTATTCTAAAGAATTATAATGTCCCTTTGCAAAATTCTCCTAATCTTTATCTAGTTTGACTTTTGAATTTCTTTTCAGACTATATGGTCTTCGGGTTGTTTCAAGTCAGTGTGAAGCTCATGTTCCTAATGTGGCGAATAACCACATACTGTCTTGTGAAAATAGCCATTCTGAACAGTAAGTATTACTCTAATTAGAAGTACAACTGTCAGCGCCTACCTTTCCCATGGCTGCAGAGCAGGATGTCCACACCGGTCTGCCGTACTCCCATAGAGGTCCTGGTGGACCTTTTATACTCTTCTACAGATGTATAGACACAGAAGCCAGAAGCACGTCACAGAAACTAGAGTTTACCTTTCAAAACGTCACAGACCTTTCTATTATTCATTTCTCTAAAGACAACTAAAGCCACACTCCCATTATTCCCAAATGCTAGAGTTTACCTATACAAATTCCCCTCACCTCATGAGCCTTACCAGCACACCAAGCCTTGTTCACCAATGACCTGATGATCTGCTTTTCACAACAGGCCACAAAAGGATCAGGAGGCATTAAAACAAGCTTTTCTGTCTATGGCACAATGTGTAGTAAAAATAAAGCAAACTAATTTATGCACAAGTTACATTTGATGTAATTCAAAGTTCGCTTTAACAGTGGGGTTGCAAACTGGGACCATAGACGCCAGGCAGCTGGCAGGGGAATGGTAGGAGGTTCACAAAAGATTGAGAAGAAAAAAAAATTATATGGCAGTCAAAATTAACATGGTAATTAATTAATTAAACAAGATGTTTTTTGATGTTGTCATCAAATATGCAATTACAGGGAAACACAATTGACACATTCTGTTTAGATTGAGGCGAACCAGCTTGACAGACATTGTGTCAACCAGTTGGTGTGGTGAATTTTATTGAATTGTTTATTTTTAAATACTGTCATCACAAAGCATTTGAGAGTGATATCATCACAGCACACATTAAAGTACATCTGGTGTCTGTTTTTCCTGCCGTGTGCATTTTCAGGCACTCATCTAAGTGATTCTGACACTATTGATTGTTCTGGAATGTGTTGACATAACCTCAGACAATATGTTGCCTTCTTTTGCTTCCATAGCCTGAAGAGTCGCTCTGATGCAAGGTCTTCATATGAGGCTGTGTTGAGGTGGGTCATACATTTCATGTGTTTGTGTTCGTGTTATTGTGTGATGGTTGTTTCAACTCTAGGACAGTTGGCTCTGGCATGTAAGCAAACCCCTCAGCTGGCAGGCAAAAGGCCAAAGACAGTTGGCCTTGTGTTTCTATTCTTTTCAAAGCTGAGCTTCACTCTCCACATCTCTCCTTTCATCAAGATGATGAGCAACGCTCTGTTTTGTGTATTGTTTTTTGCCGGTTTTACTCCAGAGAATGACAGCTTCTGTAAAACAATAGCCACACTGTTCTTTGATAGCCTGGCATCGTTTTAAAACAGCTCAGAGAGTGAGAGAAGTTGTAGTTAGTGCTTTGTTTCTTTATCTGTCAATGGCTTGAGCTGACAGTCACAATCATTACTAATGTGTCTGATCTTAAAAAGTCTAAAGATTGAGCTTCAGAGATCACACTGAAAATCTATTTTAAACCTGGAGATAAACAAAAAGTTTTGGGATTTTGAAAAAATGAAAGCTATCGTTATCGCATAAAATGGATGATAAGAATTTAATTATTATTAAATGAAGAAGATATATTTAAGATTCTGTTCTATTTCTAGATCACTTAACTAGTAAGCAATTTTGTGACATTGATATTTGTAAATTTAACCTGACCTTTTTATTTTAGACAAATTTAAGTTATTAAAGCAAAAGGGGGACAAAATGCAAATATATCAAATAAATTCTGAAACTCATTCCAACTTTTGAATGTAATTTGTACAATTTTTTTTTCAATACACTACAAATTAAAGTGTCATAAATTAAATATTATTATAATTATTTAAAATGGTTTTGTATATTCTATATTCTTGTCATTTAATCACTTAATTAGAACAATAAAAATAGCATTGTGGTCTCAAGACTTTTTGGACTCAATTGTATAAATGATTGTCTAGTGTTATATCTTTTGTCTTTTAAATCTAACTTTCTGTCTCCTCACCTTCTCAGCTTTTTTCTTGGCTTAGTTAATGATTACTGTACCAAATGTACTCTGCACTACAGGAATGGTTCTCTCACATTACAGGCTTGCAAATAGTAATCTTGAAAGCACTACAAGACATTTCATCCCCACACGGGGCGAAATACTTCAAATAAGCCCAAGCTTTCTCTCTTGGTTCCCCCTGGAGAACATAAAGCCAACGCTTAAGATCTTTTGCAGCCTCTCCGGTTGAGAGAGAAGGAAATGGAGAGAGTTGTTTTGGACAGACACAAAGTGTAACAGTACAGTTTTATCACATAAGATTATTTTCATTGTGAGGTGATAAAATATGCAAAATACGCTAATTTCATTTATTTACAATCAGGTCCAAAAAAATCGGAGAAAATACGTCTGTTTTACATTTGTATTTTTGTATTCAATTTTCTTTGTAATACATTTTATCAGTGTTTTTTAAATGTTGAACTGAACTCCACCAATCTGACAATCATGTTCTCCAGCATGATTTGAGAAAGATCCTAAAATCTTGCGCAGTAATGGAAGAACAACTGACCAACATAATGAAATTCACATGATCAGTGTCATAAATTTACTTGATTAGAGACTTACTGTAGAAAAAAATGTTTCTACACGTCTAACGTTCAAAAACATATTTCCATGCTTTCAGTCTGACTTTAGACTTTTGTTCAGTATCTATAAACCTGACTAGTCTTTTGGTTCATCTGTAAACTTAAAGGATAATATTGAGAAAAGAACATGGTCTAATTTAGTGACATTACAGGAAAGGCTAAGAAGACTATTTTAATGCTTGATAGACATAATGGCAAACAAATACACTGTTAGTTTCTTGATTGTGGCATTAAATTGGAATTGTATGTCTAAGCTAGAATTAGACATACCAAGTAAACATAATTCATTTTAATTTTTTCAGGGTGGAAGACAATATGCAGTGGACTTTGCAGTCCCAGATATGAGTATTTAAGTTTACATGGACTGTTTTAAAGAAAATGTGTAATTTTAAGTACTTTATGGTTCTAGGACAAAAGCTCTTTACTAGTGAATGGCAGCTGCCGCTTCTCTCCAATTAGCCTTGCGAGTATGTACGAGCGGGCCTTAATCTGCTGTTGAAGACGGTGTGATGGAGCTGGTGAGCCAAAGCCTCCCATGTGAGGGGGAGGAAGATGAGGGCCCCTTTGCTGAGAGATCATCCTCCTGTTGTTGTGCGGAGCTGCAGACGGGCCCTGTCTGTCCCTGCCAGCGCACAAGCCTCGCTATCGGCTGCGCCAGACGGTGCCTACGCTCGCCGGCCACTCTGAGAGCGTGCCAGGGACAGCTTTGTGGAGATGTGTCTGATGTGCTCCATCTTTTCTTTTGGAGGATAATTAAAAGAGGAAATAGTGGTGGAATATACACTGAAGAATGGAGGGATTGGGGACTCTTCTGAAGCCATTCAAATAATGGATGTGGTTATTATTTAGTTTATACATGCAGTTTTGTGTGTGTCTCTTGCCTTTGCTACACACTACTGGACGTTTTATAAAACTTTTCTTTAGAGGGTTTAAAGTTGACTTTAGCCCCAGATTTCATATGTGCTATTTATTTATTTTACACTACATATGTTAAAATGTGTATTTTAATTTTTTTTATGTTTTGGAAAGGAATCTCTTATGCTCACCCAGGCTGAATTTATTTGATCAAAAATGCAGCGAAGCAGTTCAATATTATTACAATTTATTTTCTGTTTCAGTTTCCAGTGTCACGTGATATTTCATAAGTCTTTCTAATATGCTGCGCCAGATGACCTGGCCTCCACAGTCACTGGACCTGAACCCAATCGAGATGGTTTAGGGGTGAGCTGGACCGCAGACTGAAGGCAAAAGGGCCAACAAGTGCTAAGCATCTCTCAGGGAACTCCTTCAAGACTGTTGGAAGACCATTTCAGGTGACTACCTCTTGAAGCTCATCAAGAGAATGCCAAGAGTGTGCAAAGCAGTAATCAAAGCAAAAGGTGGCTACTTTGAAGAACCTACAATATGACATATTTTCAGTTGTTTCACGCTTTTTTGTTATGTATATAATTCCACATGTGTTAATTCATAGTTTTGATGCCTTCAGTGTGAATCTACAATTTTCATAGTCATGAAAATAAAGAAAACTCTTTGAATGAGAAGGTGTGTCCAAACTTTTGGTCTGTACTGTATATATATATATATATATATATATATATATATATATATATATATATATATATATAAATTCTTCTTAAGGGGGACTTTAACACTGTTGTAACCTTTCATTATGTTCATGCATAGCCTATTAATGGCCATGTTTCTTACTAAATTCAGCTGGTCCTCATTTTTCTTCAAAATTTATCCCAGGTTTACATGCTCAGCTCCAAAATCAAACATGATTATGCATTATGGGTTACTGGGTTTGTTTTTCCTCACATCTCCTTTTTAGGTGAAACAGAGCGGTCCAGGTAAAGACAACCCTCTCACGTGATGTTTCCTTCACCATCCCATGTCTCTGAGTTTAAAGATCTTTTGGATCTTTTCATCTGCTCTTTTAGAAGGAGGAATCTCCTAACAATGCATCCGTGTGTTTAAAGCAGAGGCTGGCAACAACAGAAGCAACTTCAATAGAGTGCCTTGAACACACGGGGAAAAGGTGCACCCGAGCTGCCGATCTTCCCCAACCTTTCTACTGCCTTAAATATATAATCACATATGATGCCCTTTTTTGCTTCTTCAAATTTGGCATCAAAGTAAATGTGTTCTGACAACAGTTAGTGACAAGGGCTCCAAAGGAAAAGAGGAAAGTCTGCCGTACCACACCGTATCAATTATTGATCGTGCGGCTCTCGACCTGAGAGAAAGATAGAGCATTGTCATAATGAAATGTGTGATTTAAAAAAAAAAAATAGATAAAGGTCGTCCCATTGTTCTGAAGACTTATGAGTTTGATTGACAGCCTGCAAATTCTCTTCATTCACTCGTAAAGGAGATCAAAAAGACAGTTCTTCTCTTTGCCTAAGGCCACTTGAAATTTATTTAGAAGCCCTGTGCTTGTGTCCCAGCAGGTATCACTGCCGAACCAAGCCACTCAGGATAATCACAACTTTAAGGCATCTCTCCTCCTTGCTCACTTCTTTTGTCAAATTAATGTAGCTAAGAAGCAAGTTCAGTTTCTTTTTCAAAACAATGACAATATTTGGAAATGATCTCTGATTTAAATAACAAAACAGAATTATCATGTACTGTGGGGTCCAAATGTCCACAGATGCTGCGTTGAAACTGATGTCCACTGGAGATAAACAGAAAGCAAAGAAGCATTATGATGTCAAAAGGAATAGCTCATTCAGCACTTTTTATAGGTCAGTATGTGACATTGATCATGTGTTCTCCTTTCAGTCAGATGTTCTTTCCCTTTGGATCATTTAAAAATCATACTGGAGAACATGATCATCAGCTTTCAAATGGAAGTTCATACAGCTCAAGCGTTCCTGTCCAACAAAACTAACACATTCATGTTGCTCTTCACTGAAATTGTCATGCTTGTAATATAATTTAATAGCTGAATAATTTCAATATTGAACTGAATCATGTCCACCTTACAGAATGGTTACAGTACCATAAATAACTGAGAAAGAGTGCCATTGTTTATTATCATTACTGACTGTTATGTTTCTGTAGCTGCATATGAGTACATACAAATATGCAATCGATGGTAGTAGAAGATGCCACTCTGCTTTGTAACCAGCAATAAATAACACTGTTTATTTCAAAGGGATGCAGCAGATCTCATGAGCAGCGGAAGACTTGAAGAAAAATAGGGCATTCATACGGGAGCAAGTGAAGACACGAAGAAATAAAAGAAAATAGGGAGCAGTGTGAAATTCCTTTTGAGTGGTTTGAAATGAAGTAGCGTTTGAAATGAAATGTTTTGTTCACCTGGTGCTGGTGCACCATATCTCTCAAAGAGTGTTTGAAAAACCTTACGTATTACATTAATAATACACAGGAGGATGCTTAATGGGGTGTGTGGCTCGTCCCCATATCCATAATGATGAAACTGTTTACCCCCTTTTTAAACCCAAATGTGCTGCACAGAACAAATTCTGTTCTGTAAATGCCTTCAGTCTGGTTAAATTAGAATGACATAGTGTTGCAAAGTGATGAGATAGACTACACACTAACAACAAAAACTAGTAATGAAAATGTCTGCAGCATGTAATTTTCAATTAGAGTTTGCTTGTGATTATTTCAGTTTTTTGTTGCAATAATATATAACATAATAAAAAACACATTTTTTTATTTCTATTTTAATTGATTTTATTTTTAATCATAAATATTAGTACAATAATCATTAATAAGTGAGTGACTAATGTGACCTAGCCAATTATTGATTTACTGTATTTATACTGGGTTTGTATGAGGCATGCAAGGTAAGACTGACTGCAAATTACATGATGAAGTGTATAAGGTTAGAAGAAGAATACATGGTGACTAAATAATGATGTAATCAGTCACATCAATCTGTTGCTGCATCCATCAGGGACACCGTTTGAGCAGTTTGCACCAGTAGAGAGCAGTAGAGCTTTAAATGTGCTTTCTGCTGCTATCCCTCTCTCACCGGTCTCTCTTTCACTCTCTCTTTATTTGTAAAATAATTCCTGGAAGAAGTGTGCAGACAGATATGTATTAACTGGCTGTGTCATCCCTCTGTGCTCTAAATCCTATCAGCTGCAGCAGGTGCTGTGCTGGGCTCAGACTCAGACGCAGGTCATTTTAAACAGCTGCTGTGAGGGAGCTGACCTGGAGCACAGGCCACAGCGGGCATTCATACACACAAATACACACAAAGAAAGATATGTGCACACACAGCACACATGCACACATGTAAAAGCTTTTTTGTTTGGGGGCTACAATATTCTGGTGTGTTGCATGTTGGGATATTTGGCTTTGAACTATTCGTTTTTAATAGACACTTGAGAAATAATATAGAAATGTTGATAATTAAACATAAGCCTAATATTTATTACAATCATAGCATTCATTAAATAAATAAATAAATAAATAAATACAATTTGTAAGGTAATTTTTGATTGGAATGTAAATGAAGCCGTGAGGGAATTGGCTATGGTGTGTTACATGGATTGTATTGCCGTTTACCAACATCCTGTAGACAAAAACTCCATTAAGCAGTTTTAATTAACCCTTTTAAAGCATGTTGCACTGAAAAGACTGTTGTCCCTCAGCCTCGTTTTCATCAGCGTTAAATTCAATGTTTAGTTAAGGTTTATCCTTAACCTCCAAAGTTGAGACAAATATATTTTAGACAAACCAGTTTTGAGAATACATTTTTAATTATATATATGTATATATATATATATATATAAAATAAAAATGCTATTTCTTTGTATGGCAGAAAGAGAAGTATTAAGTATGCTATTCGGTAGTGTACTACATTGTTGTCACAGGACCTCATAATGTTGCATGTGTAATTCAGCAACGTGGTGTTCAAGAAGATCACCTAAGGTTAATTATTTGCTTCTAATTTTATGAACTTTGTGGATTTCGGCTAAACTATTATTGCTGGTTTCATGTGTCATGTATTGCATTATTTTATGCCAGTGCGTTGTATTTTGCACATTTTAGGAAAAGTACTCTGGGCCATTTCAAGCATGGACAAAAATTGGCATAGGCCTATTGTGCATAAAATATACTCCTGAAATTCTAAGAGTAGGCTACCTTAAAAAATGCTTTCAAAAAAACATTATCCCTGTTATTTTGATAGCATTGTTTTAAGAACTGTCATGCTTTCATATCATTTGAAAGACTGACACCGGTCTGGGTCATGACTGTGTGTGTAAGCAGAAGCCAAGTGTTTGAAATGCCTCAAGAATCAAAAACGACTTCCAGCAGCATCCCTGGAAATGCCTGCAGGTCCTCAGAGAAGATCACCAAATTAATAAAGGCAGGGAAATAACACCAATATCCACCATCAACATCATGGTTCTTATTCTTTTTGCTTTTAACTTTTGTTTTTCCCTTCTTTTCACTCTATCTCTACTCCATCACACTGTTGTTTTCTTAGTATGTTTTTCTCGTTCCGCCTTTTCTGTCGTGGAGCACTGCAGCCACTTTCAAAGGCTCGGCTGTCACGCGCCGGCTTTGAGAGCTAGTTTAATTTTTAACGTACATGTTGTCAGGGTGCCGTCAGCAGTGATTGACAGGTTCGTCCCAGAGCAGCTCTGCTTGGCAGGCTGGCGTCTTTTGTCAGAGAGAGCGAAGAGAAGCAACAAAGAAAGCAGAAGAGGAGGAAAAAACACATAAATAAAACACAACCCCCCACTTACACTTTCCAATAGAGATTCAATTAAACGAAACTTAACGTTGAGCTTTTTCATATATGGAAAATGGACTTGATATTTCCTTTTGTTCTAAGAGAGGCAGCAGGAAAAGCGGAGAAGAAAGCTTGATACACATAGATAGAGATATGAGTGCTTTGCTGTATGTATATACAGTATATATATATATATATATATATATATATATATATACACAGTACAGACCAAAAGTTTGGGCACACCTTCTCATTCAAAGAGTTTTCTTTATTTTCATGACTATGAAAATTGTAGAGTCACACTGAAGGAATCAAGGGCTATTTGACCAAGAAGGAGAGTGATGGGGTGCTGCGCCAGATGACCTGGCCTCCACAGTCACCGGACCTGAACCCAATCGAGATGGTTTAGGGGTGAGCTGGACCGCAGACTGAAGGCAAAAGGGCCAACAAGTGCTAAGCATCTCTTGGGGAACTCCTTCAAGACTGTTGGAAGATCATTTCAGGTGACTACCTCTTGAAGCTCATCAAGAGAATGCCAAGAGTGTGCAAAGCAGTAATCAAAGCAAAAGGTGGCTACTTTGAAGAACCTAGAATATGACATATTTTCAGTTGTTTCACACTTTTTATTATGTATATAATTCCATATGTGTTAATTCATAGTTTTGATGCCTTCAGTGTGAATCTACAATTTTCATAGTCATGAAAATAAAGAAAACTCTTTGAATGAGAAGGTGTGTCCAAACTTTTGGTCTGTACTGTATATATATATATATATATATATATATATATATATATATATATATATATATGTGTGTGTGTGTGTGTGTGTGTGTGTGTACATGTATCTGTTTTGCTATTATATTTATCTAGATAGCATAACAACCATAGGATTACTGCTTGAGGCTATTTGAGCATCAACCAAGCTGACACAATATCATGTGCTTACATAAGCAGTTATATACATGGCCCTAGATGATCTTTCTGCAGACTCAAAAGAATCTCAGTAGTGTATTTGCAGATAAAAAATAAAAAAATATATTTTTCTTTTTTGTCTTCCCAGTCCGGCGAGATAAAGACATGAGGCTCCTCTAATGTAAACACTGAGTAGGACACTCTTTGGAGTGTCAGGATTCTGACAGGACCGCCGCAAACCAGTTCATCTCTGTGCACATATCCACACTAGCCATAACCGTTTGAGATTGAAAAGAGCAGGACAAGGAGATCACAACTGTACTCAAAATGCAAACAGTAGAGTTGTCCTTGCAACATGGGATATGAGTCAGTTAACATTTATTTTAATCAAAACCAATAGCCACATAATCATAGGCTTTTTTTTTAAGTTTAGAGTGTGGTTTCAGTATGGTTTGAGATGCTGGTTGAAATTATTCTTTTATGAATAAGAACTACAGTAGATGTCTTTTTTTTCGCCCAGCTGTATTCATTGATATTTTTATATCATTGTCAAAGGCACCGATTGCTCCTTACATACCAGTCTATTAAATTTCAAAAAAGGATAAGTCAGTTCAAGTCTTTAGACAAAAAATAATAGCTCCAATAAACAAATTCCCAGGGTCATTTCTTTTTGCTGTGTGTGTGTCCTTTATTCTTAAATGTTTTTGAAAGATGCATATTTTTTACCAAGCATTTATTTGATCAAAAATACAGTAAAAACACCAATATTGAGAAATTAAAATAATAATAAGAAAAAAATGTTTAAAGGATAATTACAAAGGTCAAAAGAACAGTATTTGAAATATATATTTTTTTACTCTTTGAAGTATATTTTGATCATTTGTTGAATAGAAGTATTAATTTATTAAAAAGAAAGAAAGAAAGAAAGAAAGAAAGAAAGAAAGAAAGAAAGAAAGAAAGAAAATCTGATTGACCTAAAACTTTTGAACAGTAGTGTATGTCTAAAATGGTAGCAGACTTTCTAGTTTTGGTCAAGTTCTTTCAATTTTGGCATTTCTTAATACATTTCCACATTTATCATTATCTTTAGTGTATAATGTTGCCCTATATTGTAGGACATGCATTATGAAAATGTATGAAAATGAACTAAATATTAATAGTGACTCCTATATCTGTTGTTATATTTTGTAGAACTAAATTTGAATGCGAGGGGTCTTTGTGCCACACATGATGCCTTGGTGTCTACCACCCTGTCTGAGATAGGTGTACATTTTCCCCCTCTGCCAGCATCTTTTTGAATAAAAACACATCTTGCATTTGATAATGCCTTGACATTTGACAGTCCGTTCAGACCAATCAAATGAAGCAGATTTATTTTTTTCTTTGAGTCGTCTAGTGGAGCAGCATTGGGGAAAAAAAGTCCTGTCACTCCTCAGAAGCCTATCAAAGACTGCCTTAGCCGCAACGATCAACTTCTGATGGCGCCGCCCCCTTTTTCTTTTTATTTATTTATTTTGTAAACCAGCCTGTTGAGACATCATAGCTAAAATCAGAGCTAAATGTTGATGGGATGAAGTGTCCCACTTTCCTCTGAGAAGCGTCTGGTTGTTTTTGACTCACGGATGGAGGGAAGCGACAACGACTCTCTGTCAGTCATGACAGAGCCAGAACCACGGGGAAACAGGACGAAACCACTTTCTGGTCACCACCTTGTACCCTTGTTATAAAAGTAAAGTGCATATCACATTAAGTATGTGAGTTCCTCCAGTGAGGGTAGGCTTCTCTTAAAAGAAGCAACAGAGCTTACAGTCTCCATGGTTATATAATTAATAGCAGCCAAACTCAAACAAAATTTAACAGATTGCCATTCATCTAAGGCCACGTGTATTAGAGCACATTTAAGTCCAACGTGATAAATTAATAACACTGCACCAGGGTATAATGGGAACGAGCGTGTTTAATGATTCTGTTTGACAACAAAAAGAAAGTATCTGAATCCCTGGGAGTCATCAGCGCCTTTCCTTTTCGTTCGCTACACTATAAGACTGTGTGTACAGCTGTTAGATGATATAATAAATGCAATAATAAAAAGGATGGTTCTTGTAAAGAAAAAGCTAAAATAGGCCAACCCAAAAGAGTAACAGCTTTGACACAAAACAAATGTTCGTCTAGCTACTATATTACTGTGTTGTTGTTCATGTGTTATTCAAGTTTTTGGGGTCAGTAAGATTGTTTAAATGTCTTTGAAAAGTCTTTTATGCTCACCAAGGCTACATGTATTTACGGTAATCAAAAGTACAGTAAAAAGTAATACTATGACATAAAATAACATAAAATAATATAAGTATTATTAACTATTTTATTGTATTGTTTGTTTGTTTGTTTATTTATATAGCACAGTTTAATACAACTCACGTTGCCCAAAGTGCTTTACAGCAAGCTAAACAAAAAAACTAACAAGAAAATGACAGAGATAGACATATCCACCTCACATATACATACATAAACATTAACCCATTTAAAAGTGCTCTCCATTTGAATTTAAAAGATGTTGTTTTAACACAGCTTTGAACATGTGTAAAGATTTGACAGATCTAATAGATGGAGGGAGGTCATTCCACAATTTAGGGCCTGCTCGAGAAAAAGCTCTATCACCTCTATGTTTATATTTTGTCCTGGTAGTGCACAGCAGATGTTGATTTGAATAATAAAGTGATAATAAAGTGACGCGACATTCAGCCAAGTATGGTGACCCATACTCAGAATTTGTGCTCTGCATTTAACCCATCCGAAATGCACGCACACAGAGCAGTGAACACACACACACACTGTGAACACACACCCAGAGCAGTGGGCAGCCATTTATGCTGCGGCGCCCAGGGAGCAGTTGGGGGTTCAGTGCCTTGCTCAAGGGCTCCTAAGTCGTGGTATTGAAGGTGGAGAGAGAACTGTACATGCACTCCCCCCACCCACAATTCCTGCCAGCCCGGGACTCGAACTCACAACCTTTTGATTGGGAGTCCGACTCTCTAACCATTAGGCCACGACTTCCCCTGATTTTCTGATCTCAGGGATCTAGAGGGGGTGTAGATTGCCATCAAACTGGACAAATACACAGGAGCTAGATTGTGCAAGGCCTTAAAGACAAGTACAAGGATTTTATAAATAATTCTAAGTCTTACTGGCAGCCACTTTAAAGAAATTAATAACGGAGTCACAGATTCATATTTCTTTGCAGACTTGATCATTTTTGCAGCAGCATTTTGGATTTTCTGTAAACGCATAAGTGCTCGAACATCAACTCCATAATAAAGGGAGTTACAGTAATCCATTCGAGAAAAGACAATGGACGTAATTGCTCTCTTAAAATCTGAACTACAAATGGTTTATGCCACATTTACACATAGCCGGGTATTTAGAGAAACTAATATTTCCCCCCCTCCGTTTTCAAAAATAACATCGTGCACACAACATCGTTTTCAAAAAAGTTGTCGTTTACATCAACCCGCATAAATACGCCGTCGAGCGCCATCATAACTATGCCAAACCTATGGGCGGCAGTGTAGGGAGAAGGATAAAGCCATGCAAGCCAATCAGAATCCTCAAAATTCAAGCAACTTCCTGCTGACCTTCGTGTACTCCTTCGCCTCTGCTCCTCGATATAATACAGCAGTTGTGTTTGCAAATGCAAACAGACCAAAAGCGTTTGCACAAACATAAAAATGAGTACCACCTTAACAGCATCCATGATCAAACAGTAACGTTACCCAAACAAACTCTAAACATAGGGCGCTCACATGACGTTAAGCATTTTCTGGCGCATAATGTGACGTTTGAGAACCTAAAACCCCGTTTCTCCCAGTTGACACGGCAACACATAACCGGCGTTTTCAGAAATCTCCACTTTGGCCTGAGTTTTTAGAAATAATCATTTTCAGGGATAAAAACGGCGTTTTCGTGTAAATGACAGGCCAAAACGCAGGGAAATATCTGCGTTTTCCCATCGTGTAAACGGGGCCTTAGTCTTAGCTAACAGACGTAAATAAAAAAAAAACAAGATCTCACCACAGTGTTAATTTGTCTGTCCAACTTTAAATCACTATCTAGAACAAATCCCACATTTTTTACATTAGATTTAACAAAACCAGTCAAAGAAGTTGCATTCAAGCACTGCAGCACCTCATTCTTTCTAGGGCCAAACACAATAACATCGGTTTTATTTACATTAAGCTTTAAAAAATTTGCAGCCATCCAATCCTTAATATTGTGTATGCATGCTAATAAGTGCCAAGTGAGTTTGAATTTAACTCACTCATAGGCAAATAAATCTGTGTATCATAAGCGTAGCAATGGAATGACACTTTATATTTGCTAAAAATAGCCCCTAAAGGTAGCATATTAAGGGAGAACAGAATTGGAGCAAGAATTGAACCTTGTGGGACTTCCCAAGGAAGATGTAATCTTGAAGAATTACAGCCCCCAATATTAACAGAAAAAGATCTATCTGTGAGATACGATTTAAACCATTTGAGAACATTACCTTTTAGACCAACCCAGTGTTCTAGGCCGTTGATCAAAATCTCATGGTCCACCATATCAAACGCTGCACTAAAGTCAAGCAGGATTAAAATAACATTGTCGCCAATATCCAGTGAAACAAAGATGTCATTTAACACTTTGACCAACACTGTCTCAGTGCTGTGGCAGGACTTAAAGCCCGACTGAAATGGCTAACTAACTGAATTCACAATGATATGTGCTTGTAGCTGCTTAAATACCACTTTTTCTAAAACCTTGGCTAAAAAAGGTAAATTTGAGATCGGTCTAAAATTATTTGAATCCTCTATTGCCAAATTAGGCCTCTTTAATAATGGCAGAAATGTAGCATGCTTAAAAACTGCTGGACAGGTGCCCTGGCTAAGGCATTTATTAGTCAGATTCAACACCGTAGTCCCTACACTAGCAAAAATCTGCTTAAAAAGATGAGGTGACAAAACATCATTTTTAGATGACGAAGGCTTAAGATGTACAACAATATCCGCCAAAACTGGAAGGGTAATGAGATCGAATTCTCTCCATTCTGTGCCACAAGGCACAGCCAGGTCAAAAGACAGAGTCACCGGTAGTTTCAGTATTGTAGAATATAGACCAACAATTTTATCATTAAAAAATTTCAAAGAGTCTTCACAATTCAGGATAGAAGGATCTGGATACCTAGTTTCCCTAGGGTTAATAACTGAATTTATAATCTTGAATAAAATTTTAGGTTTATTCACATGTTGCGTGATAACATTCGAGTAATACTTACTGTATGTTTAGCGTCTCTAGAGGCCTTCTGAAATGTCTGTAGCGATTCTCTGAATATCTCATAATGGACCTGCAGTTTATTGTTTTTTCCACCTCCTCTCAGCTTGTCGAGCATGTTGTCTAAGGGCCCGTAGGGGTTTGTTAACCCATGGCAAATGTTTAACTTTACCCCTTTTTGCTTTGAGAGGAGCAACATTATCTAAAATATCAGCACAAACAGAATTAAACAGTTCCAAAGACTCATCAACACTTAAATTCATCAAAGCCCTTTCAGATAAAATAGAATCACCATAGTCTTTGTACAGAGCTGAGAACTCAGCACCAGTTGAGGAACTGATTTTCCGAGACCATATTTTTTCTGGCAGTGACTTTCTCATATTCTTATAAAAACATACATTGAACAACACTGTTTTATGGTCCGAAAACACTACCTCATCAATCATAATGTCCTGAATGTGCAGGTTAAAAGATAAAACAAGATCCAATGTGTGGCCCAACTTATGAGTTGGCCCTTTGACCCACTGTATCAGATCAAAAGAGTCAATCATATTTACAAACTCTCTGGAAACCACATCCTGCCCACAGCACAGGTGTACATTAAAGTCCCTAATAATTAAAAAAATCTCGAACTGTGTAATCAGCCTACTCAAAAAAAATCAGAAAATTCATTCTTATTTGGCTTTGGAGGACGATACACAAGAGCCACTAGCACAGGATTAGTCATTATCTGAAACGTTTGCAACTCAAAGCTATTATAAATTTCAGTAGAGATGGTCTGGCATCCGATATCATCTTTAAAAATAGACATAAGGCCCCCACCTCGCCCAGTTAACCTAAGAGAATTATAATAGGAGTAACCCAATGGTAAAAGGTCAGCCAACGGAGTAATATCTCCTACCTTTAACCATATGTTTCCGACAAAAAAAGGAAATCCAATTTATTGTTCATGATAAAATCGTTAAGCATAAAAGTTTTGTTTCCCACGGATCGAACATTGAGTAAAGCCATTTGCATTGTGGCATTTTCTTTGGTCATTTGCCGGTCGATGCAGACGGAGCGAAGATTCCGCAGCTCAATGCCTCTCGTACAGACGCGTGACCAAACAGGGTTGCGATTTTCTCACAAAGGCAAAGGCCGCGCCATCAGGAAGTATCGGGTGAATCCAGCCACGCACGCCAGTCGTGAAGTGCCGACAAATTTTACGGTTAACATCCCTCCTATCCGCAAGCGTTGATCCTGGACAAAATACGGCACTAAATTTTCTGCCATCCATGCCCCGTTTCAGTTTTACAATAACACCACCGTGTTTTCCTCGCTTCCTACATCGGCGTCTTCGATAAGCACCGGAGGAGAAGAAGCGGCACAGGTGCACGGGAATGTTCTCCAACAGGTACTGAGGGATAAAACCCGATCCCTTAAAATCATCTTTAGAAGCAGCATTCACACTCGCCTGGATCGTTAGCAGTTGAGTCTGGTCATATCAATAACAGGAACAAAACAAAGACAAACAAAACAGGTAGAAGGCATGCCATGAACACCGGCGCCATCTTGCCCAATTAAGGTTAATGTATAAAATAAAATACTATATTAAATTTTATATACAGTCATGGTCAAAAATATTGGCACCCTTGGTAAATATGAACAAAGAAGGCTTTGAAAATTAATCTGCATTGTTAATCCTTTTGATCTTTTATTTTAAAAATTCACAAAATGTATCCTTTCATTGGATAATAAGAATTTAAAATGGGGGGAGATATCATTATGAAATAAATGTTTTTCTCTAATACACATTGGCCACAATTATTGGCATCCCTAGAAATTCTTATTAGTAAAATATCCCTGAATTATATTCCCATTCATATTCACAATTTTGAGCACTCCAACGTAATATAAACATGAAATTATCCAGCCATGGCTTCCTTTTTTTTTATCACAATAATGCTTGATGAAGATTTTTGATACTTGGATATCCAATAACTTTTCATTTCTAATTGTATTAATAAAATTGTAACAGATATACGATAAGATTCATAATGTCTTTTTCAGACTTGTGTTTGATTCACTTTTTCTATCATTGAACTAACTAAGAATATTAAATGTGTTAGTAGTATTATTCACTAATCAGCAATTCAGCAGTAGTACAAGCATCCACCGCACAGCTGAGTCAGTACACAACAGAGAGCACAACTAAAATCTGATGCAGTCTGTTAATATTGAAGAGATTTCACTGGAATTCACATCAATTGTACCTTCTTTCTTCATATGAAAGGGCCTCTGTTGAAGAAAAAAAAAAACATCCGGACTTCTTATTACAGATCGTGAGTCAGGAGGCAGGTGTCGAGTTTTTGAGAAATTATTTGAGTGTGTGTGTGTGTGTAAGACAGAGATTCCTATTCCTCACTTGTAATTCCTTTCACTTAGAACTCGCTCACAACACACAACAGATAAACAAACCTTCACATTTCAAAAGGAAACTCTCAGACGTGGATGTGTGATTCTTTTTTCATCATCACTGTTCTCACTTATCATGAAGGGCAGCTTTCAGTGTCAGTTTGATAATAGACAGCCCGTCTATTCGCAGTGCATGCTTAAATACTGCCGAGTTGATGCCGTGTGTGATGGAGAGCGGACGACTCTTGAAGGAATGATGCAGAGCAATTCTTCCTCGTCTTTATTCTTTTTTTCCTCTGGATGCTTCGACCTCTTCTTTTGCACCAGGTGTGGGTTTCCTTGATCCCCCTCTTCCTCTATTTGCAGTGCCCCCACCCTCCGCACCCCCTGGTATGAATGATTCACTGCGAGAACAAGCGGCTTCCCTCCCCAAGAGTGTGGAGCATGGTGAAAAAGCCATGCAGCAGAGCCAAAGCCCCACTCTGATCTCGCCATGTTGTGTAACTCTTTAGAAAGCCAATGTTTCTAACTCATACTCTTTTTTTTTTTTCCCTGACTGTAACACTCGGTATTGACTGTTTATGCTTTTTAATGTTTGCGAAGAGGGCCTGGGGCTTGCAATGGGGGGAACCGTTCTTCTTGACACACTTAACGCCCCCGTAGTGAACTCTCGCTCCCAGCACTCCTGGAAGTACAGAGACCCCATCACCAGCCGGGAGTGGGTATGAAAGCCAGCACCCGCCGTGCGCTCGAGAGAGATCACCCAACACACGATTAAGACGCTCAAAAGGCATTCTTTCACACAAAATATTTACACAACAGCCCCCCTCCCTATCAAAGCTGCAGAGGCTCTCTTCTGTTGTGCTTTCTTTGGGGAAGTTTGAGGGCACTGGAGATAGACAGAGAGAGAGAGTGGGAGAGTGAGCATGCACAACCTTGCAGAGGGCACACTCCGGTCATATTAAGCAAGGAACAACTCTGTCTCTCATTCTTTTTGTCTGTCCGACTATTTTACGCTCTCTTACAGTCCCATGTGAGCGACAGCATGGAAATATTCTTGGATCGAATCTGCCAATAAATGTATGCGGGTCAGCATATGAATGTCAGGGTTGCCATGGTGTTATCTCAGAAATCCATTCCAAGTGTTTGGAGTGTTCACAAATATTGTATTTTAATAGACAGGTTGACATTTATTAGATCGCACTGACATAAGTGAATGTGATTTTTAAAGACGCTTTTTTAAAGGATAGATTACAAAAGCATTGTACTTTTTAAAAATCTTTTTTATTTATTAATTTCTTTTTTAACTAGACTTTTTAATTTCTCTATAATACATCTATAAAAATCAGGGAAATTCAGCTTTGCACTTTTGTAACTTTTGTATCTTAGTTCATATTATATTTTCAGTTCATTTGGCAGTTTTTTACAACAAAGAATCCTCGTCCCTAATTCTGTGGTCAATACCATCAAGACACATATTATTGACTGTCTTTTTGATTGAATGATAAATAATGTTCAATAATGTTATAAGCATTGAAACAGTGCAGCTTGGCACTAGCAGTGAAAAGGTTATAGGTTTGATTCCAGGGAAATGCAAGAACTAATACAATTCCTAAGTTAATTGCAATGTAAGTCACATTGGTTGAAAGTGTCTGCCAAATGTTTGAAATGTAAATTGGACGTACACATATGTATAAATTGCTTAAATTAGTGAATTCTCACTACTGGGGTGTTATGTACATCAATATATTGTTTGTGAATTTAGTTTAATTAGAATTTTGTGTTTAAGTGTTTAAATTAAAATGGTAATGATTATTTCCTACAGGAAATCATTTTACATTTTCAAAACATAGTCGTCAATTTTCCTTTATTTATACAGTGCTTTATAAATACTGATTGTGTCAAAGTAGCTTTACAGTGTCAAAAAGGAAAATAGTTTCTTCCAGCTCTCTTCCAATACTGTCTGTGCAATTAAGCGCAAGGAATCAATCAGTCAAGCGTCTCCAACTAAGCAAGCCAGACGTGACAGTGGCAAGGAACCAAAACTGAAGACAAGGAACCAAGGAACCAAAACAAATCAGAAAAATATTGGAAATATATATAATAAATACATTAACCATAGGCTTACAGCTCTAAAAGTACAACAGACTGTGTGTGTGTGTGTGTGTGTGTGTGTGTGTTACATATTGGCAGAGGCATTATATTTTGCACTAAATATTTATTAAAATCATAAACTAATACTGCCTTATTTGGACTTTACTTGTACCAATCCCTAAAGCCACCCCTACACCAGCCTTTCCAATCGACGTGGGGACACCACATTCAATTTCAGTTGAATGTATTGAAAACCTTATAAGCACTTTATTTCCAGGTTTCAACCCTTTTTTTTTTCTTCAATTTGAATTTCAGAAAAAACACTTTTTGAGGTAGAATTAAATGGGAAAGGAAGAAGATTGACATCGGAGAAAAGCTGAAACTTGGGTTAAATCCACTACCATTACTCACCACATCACAGTTCCTGTTATCAGACAGGTCATTTTAATCAGAAAATGGTAGGCAGAATTTGTACAAAAAGCCTTTACCAACAAGATGTACACTTTAGTTAGACACTCTTGTGATTTTTGGCCTTTGTGTTTGAGTCTTGGTGGACATTCGTCCAATGATTCCAACAGATTAGTCAATAATCGCATTTTCCAGAAGTGAATTTAAAATCTTGCATCTTCATTTTATGTATTTTATTTTTTCGTGAGTACTGAACATGGCTAATTCTCCATCTCCATTATTGCTGTGTGGTCAGATTGTCCCAGATGGTGGGAACTGGTTTTAAAGATTGCTAAATGTTGGGTAGCAGTGGAATCCAACCCCACCCCCTCCTCTTTTCTCTAAAAGACAAAGATGTCATAATGTGCTAATGAGAGAAGATGGCTAAGACCTCCTACCTTCCTTCCCCCCCGCCCCTTTGCAACCATGGCCACAGGTCGTCTCCAGGCAGACAAGGCCTGCTTGTCAAAGGCACCAGCCATCGCGCCATATTGATTGTGGACTTGATGAAAGGTCAGCGGACCCCCGCTTCCACTCATCACCATAGTTGCGATGTTCCTGTGCCTGCCTCCCTGCAGACGTGAGCCCACCATCGATGTCCCTCTTCCTCTGTGGTCCACCCCTCCTCCCCTGACTAACCACCACCTGGGGGAAAAGAAGAGCCTGCAAACGAGCTAATCATCTCTTACGCTGAACACCTCCTGACTGGCTGACAAATGTCAGGGTGACTTGTACAGAATTAAAAAAATAAATAAATAAGAAGTGAATTAATTGCACTGGTTAATTAGGTCCCTGAGGCCTGAGCGCTAATTGCAAGCCACAGAGCTGGCAAGCCTCGAAAGCCCAAAACAAAAGACGGTGCGTTCAAACAAACAGGCAAGCTCAAGAGCAGACATACCATGGATACACACACCGACACAAGCGACTCGCATAGGCTTTTTTCTCGCTTTCGCAAGCCTCCTCTCTCCTTGTGTAACTCTGTGACCTGCCAAATGTTCTCGTTGTCTTGATGTGCGACGCAACGTGAAGCATTCAGTCACAGAAATCTGCTTCATTCCACAAAGCATCTGTCTCTGTACCACCCGAATTCATTAAGTTTGTATCAATTAGCCGTTATGACTTAGCAAACCTCTATTTGTGCTTGGCCCTTTGAAAATCTTCCTAAAGTGAGTGTGTCCCTCAGTGTACCCTTGTGTCATCCAACTTTAGCTTCACAAAGTGTCTCTCGCACTTAATTGGAAAGAAAAATGAAAGAAAGAAAAACAAAACTCTGTGTATTCTACTGCAGTTTCTCTGCCTTTTATGTTTCCCTCTCAACTGCAAACTTGAGAGATGGTGTGTTTTGTCAAAGTTGTTTGAAAGACAGGAAAGAGTGAGGAGTGGGGTAAATGGGGCTCTAGAACCATTGCATTTCACTGTTCTACCAGTCGCTGCTCCTCTTTCTGTAATTATCAGTTACTATGATAGTCTTAGGCGTTGTTCACTTTTTAGAACTCAATTTAAGTTTATCTGTGAGCTGCTAACCCAGTCTGTAGCCTTTCAGACAACATCCACTTTTCCAAAGTTCAGATTGTGTGGGTGTCATTATATGCTTGGATCACAAACTGTACATCTTTCTGTGATTGCATGTTTAAGTTTGATCTGGTTCTGAGAAGTTTGCATGTGTTGGAGAGTGTATGTGTGTTCTAATATTAGATCAAGCATCTGATGCAGAGCCCCTTATCAAGGGAAATTTGAATACATGTGGAAGACATCACCACAGACATCTTTGGTGGTCTGGCTGCTCTCATTCCTCTTCTGCTCCTAAATCAATTAGCACTAGTCATTTACGGTCTTAGTGTTACTTTTGGGTGTCGTAATGCTTTTTATTTTATGTTTATGTCCGCTTTATGTTGATAATTTTTATTTTATTTTATTGAATGTGCGGTGATAATTCCTTAGTGGTTGGCCATATTTTATAGTATTTCACTTAATGAAAAACATTTTTTAAATGTTAAAAGACAGCCTTTTAACAGTGTTAATTTTTATTTTTAAAATGTGCTGATGTACTAAATATTTTTTTTAAGTCTAATTCGGTATATATATATATATATATATATATATATATATATATATATATATATATATATATATATATATATATATATATATATATATATATATATATAAACTGATATCCACATAAGAAAGACACTTAGATTTGAAATGATATGACCATGAGTAAATGATTTTTCTATGAACTATCTTTTCTAAACTGACTATCATATTAATTTATTCCGAGTGCATCGTTTGTATTTTTTTTGTGGTTAAGTCACAACCTCCATAACAGCTCTATATCACCTCATTAACATTCAGAAACATCCTTGACCTCAGGAAACAAGGTCTTATTGCATTTTGATTAGCTGCTAAACAGTGCATTTTCTAAATACCCCCTGCAACATCATCACGCTCTCATTCTTGACTTTGCCTCTGACCCACAATCCTTTACTCTGTGGGGATTGCCTACACATAACTCGAGCAAGGGAAAAGTGTACTTATGAGCCAAGAGTAAGCAAAGAAGGAGTAGACTGAGACTGACATATGACTTGAATGAAAAAAAAAGCAATGCACGAGTTGGGATATTGCAGGTAAGTACAAAAGGAAAGAGTGTTAGACATGTTTTTATAATTTGATACTGATGGTCTGTAGTGCAGTCCTCTCCCAACATATTTCATGCCGAGCAGTCAGAATCTGTTCAGCAGAACCATTAGCTTTAATTTGTGTGTACTGCGTTTCTGGAAACAAGCTCCAAAGGCCAGTTAGCAATATGGTTTGGCTTTGAATTTGCAATGTGTCCAGGTCTTCACAGACTAAATACTCCTTAGAGACCCATTGGTCCCAATCCCCCCATGACTAGGTCCTATCGATCCTGCTGTTATTGACATGACACCTGCAGAGGGGGCTTTACCTATCGATAACCGATGGTATTTCTGCTGCAGATCAAAAGCCAACTGCCAGCTTTCATGTTTGTAAACAGTATCGATTTGCATAATAACCTCAAAAATGAGTACCTGGGATTAGGCAAGGACAAATGCATTTCAGCATTCATTATGATGTGAACTGTGAGAGCCTAATTAAGGGAAAAAACTGTGAGAGAACACATTGCATCCAGCTTGACAACATTCAGCATCGCCAGTGACACCCTTTGGAATGCCATTGTTAATGAAAGACATTTTATTAGCAAACTAACAACACTCGCAATAAAAAAAATAAATAAATAAAGCACACCTCTCCACTTCTCAGCACATAAAGCACTGATGTGCCACTTTTTTTCTCTTAAAGATGCAAATTATTGCCGCGTGCTGCATTCATTTATTCATGATCTGGTCCCTGTGCCTGCATGTTCACCTGTTCTCAGCGGTCTCTGGCCTGCATCAGGCTCTGTGCTGAAAGAGATGTCGGGGGAGAGGATGAGGAAGGGATGATGAGGCAGACACAGACGTATCTTTTTCTCTTGCTGCTGTTCATCCACTTCCACTAAGCTGGCTTAAAACCACTGAATTATGCATGTGTCTCTGTCACTTATTCATTTCTTAACCACAGTCGCTGTCATTAGGTGACGTGCGTTATTTGGCTCTGAGCTCTTCCCAGCGGACGTTGTGTTCAAACTGGGAAGCCGAGTTCATAAGATTGAAAATAGCAAGCACCTGTTTTATGCATGACGGCATTTATAAGGTAGCTGTGCCGTAAAACAAATATCAAATTAACATTTATTTGCAATTCCTGAAATATGGTTCTAAACCATTTCTCATTTGACCTTCTGATGAATGGATATATTGATACTTTTACTCTGTAAGCACACATTAAACTGATCAAACATGACAGTAAAGATTTTTCATTTTTCAAACCAATGTTGATCTTTCTATTCATTGAGAATCCTGCAGAAAAAGTATACAAATCACAAAATATAAAAATCACAGTTCCCAGAAAAATATTAAGTAGCACGGTTTTCAACACTAATAATAAGAAATGTTTATTGAGCACTAAAATATGAAATATATTTCTCAATGTTGTTGCTTTGAGAACTGCAGTTTGAGAACTAATATATATATACATGTAAGATTATCAATATTACATTACCCCTCTGAACACTGTGTGTAAATGTAATTTTAATTAGTAGCTCATACTTCCGAGTCTAATCCGCTACTATTCAAACAGAGTGTTCCGATGAGGGGGGTCAAAACAGGACAGAAAATGGACTATTAGGCCTACTTCTAAATTATGTTTGTTTTTGTTTTTTTATGCAAAAATCTTATCATTATAAGTGGATTTCAGAGAACAGTACAAAATAATAAAAAGGGCAGTTCATGACCTCTTTAAATGCTATCATAAATAATAATAAAAAAACAATGACATAGCAAGGGCATGTTTTTATCTCCACATGAAGCACATTTTTAAACTGGAAAAAAAAGTTTTTTAAAGTGTAGGATGAGACACTTTATTGTATACATTTTTTGTCGAAATACGGTTCTTTTTTGAGCACCTGCGCCCCAGCTATGCCTGAAATTCTGAAGTCTTTGTGGCCTGACAGCATTCCTAAAGTCTGTCATTTACCATCTACTTAAGATCCTTTAATAGTGTGGCTTTCATACTTGCACTGCTTTGATAGCTCTGTTTCAATAACTTGAGCTTTTCACATTCAGTCTGGTCTCTTCACTCCTGGAAAAACTTTAGAAACATTAGAACAGAGTATGTTGTGACTAGCCACAGTCAACAGAAAAGGCTGACTGTGGATAGATAAAACTTAAGAGACGGGGAGAAAGAGGTTGGGAGCAAGGATGAGAGAATGGTATGAGTAAGAATGCTGTTCCCCTTTTAAACCATGTGCTACTCACAGCGGTAGCAAAGCAATAGTTCTCCCAGACTTTCCTTGAAAAAACAATTCCACATGTGGCTGAGTGAAAAACCCGCCCTGCACACTTGCTGTTATTTACGAAGTGCTGACACCGGGGCCTGAAAGAATTAGTATTCTGTTAGGTAAATGTATTCCTCTGGGTTCCTTCTCAGCAACAGTTTGCAGATGTTTGGGCGATACAGAGAGAAAGCGCTTTCCCATTGCAGAGCCAATGAAGAAAGCATGTCAAAAAAAGTTATTCTCGGCCGAGCTCTGACAGTGATCTATGACTTCTCACTGCCTACTCACTGCCTTACCATCCCCAACTTCAGGGCTGCATTTTGGCTGCCAGAGTTTTTACTCTGGCTCTGTAAACCCAAAGCTGTTTACTTCCCCAAACACATTTATTTTTTTTATTTAAGAGTTGGACGCACCTGGCTAGAGTCCAATAGCAGATGTGTTGGCAGTGCTGCGGCTAAGTAGCAGATTTCACACCATACGGCCCTGTAGAGACCAAACCCCAAAACCAGGGTGACAAAGGTCTTGATGTTTAGATTTGTTTATCCAGCTAAAGACGGAAGGTATGCCCCAGCACTGCTTTAGCTAATATAATCTTTTAGCATGTATCTCGGGAGATTACACTCATGTGTGCGCTTCGGTTTATGAATTGACAATATTTCGATATTTTTTAGCTATCTTTATGGTGAACTTAAAGCTGATACTGGAAAGCTTCCAGGCCGGTTTGAATAGAATGAAACATATGTTCTGAAACACCTGCGCATCACACACATATATACACGGAGGAGACGTAAACTGACCTAGACTTGTTTATGAGTGCAGAGGTCAATCCCTGATGGCTGCTGGTGGAAGCAGACTGCATTCCGATCATTAATACTAGAGTAGCAGTTCAGAACTGTGGAGGAGAAAACATCCTTATCAGCACGCAGGACAAAGCTCTTGCAGGACGAATGGCCCGCCGCCAGACAGATAAAGAGATCTTATCTGAGCCATGGATTGCTGCAGTCAGGGAGGGAAAAAGGCTCTGTTTAAAGGCCAGTTAAAGTGGACACCGTCTGTGCTGGAGAGGGCTGGTTGAAGAACACCTCTGCTCATACATAAGGCTTTGAAACAACTAGCTGCCAAAGATCAGTTTCAGGCACTACCTGCATTGTTATCATAAGTAGAAAGGCAATACAATGCATATTGCCAAGTAGTTTTCATTAAATTTAAAGTTATAACAATTTCTATTTCTATAATTTATTTGTATAAATAATAACATCATGTGCACCACTAGACAGCAAACAAAACTCTTGTTTGTCTCTTAGTCTCATGGCATTTATAGCTTAGGAAATTGGATCAACATGAGCAAAGATCTTAGATTTCATATCTACTTTCAGTCAGAGATTAATAGGAATGTCAATGTGTAATTTTGGTGCCAGCAACGACTTGTGAAAAAATAAAAAAATTACAAAAAAAACCCTAAACCCCCCCCAAAAAAACCTTAGACATTGTGACAAAAAATAAAGATTTTGATTACACAATTTTTGGTTTTCTCCCCTCATTTTAGTTAAATCGTAACCATGTTGTACAAATGAATTCCCACAATTTATTAATTGTTCCTTCATTTTGGTTAAATTGTAGCCACAAAGTAGTACAGCATTGCCACAATATAACTACAACAAGGGAACCAGTTCAGTTGCTGTAACAGTGTCCAAGATTGTAACCATGTAACCTTTTGACCTATTCAGTCTATGAATTTTATTTTGTCAACCAGAAATGGCGTCTGATAGCCTCTCTACTACCTCTAGATAAAGAAAGCTGCGACAGATGATGGCATGAAATGGCCTACATTTCACAATTCAGTTTTTCAGTAAAATATTTATACCATAAAATTGTGTAGAATAGTGCATAAGTATGCAAACTGTGGTGCACCTTCAGGATAGATTCTGAAGTGCGCATCCAGTGCACACTTTACTATTCACTGACGCCAGTACGGGAGATGATTTGTGAAATGCGGAGCGAGCGACACAACTGCATGACAATGACAACATAAAAAAATTTAGGAAATCCGGATTAATTAAATTCACACATTCATAATATTAAGAAGATACTTTTGTAAAAATCACGAATTAAGAACACAGACTTTATTACTGGATTAAATGCAGAAGATATTTAATTATAGGTCAACTGTAATATTGTTGCTGTTTTCGACATTTTATAATGAAAGCTTTGAGATAGCAAAATTATAAAATAACTGTATTTCTCAAATCAACATGTTTACGTACACTGAGAACAAAAGTGAACAATTTTCACAAATAAATTGAAAGTGAATTTAACTATTATCCTATAAGAAGCAGCAAGTTACAAACTTTATTAGCCTAAACGACATTTTAAAGTATAAAAACTTAATCAGAAATATCTGTTTGGTTTTATTTTTATTCGGTGTATAGCCTATTTAGGCTAAACCTAGATTTGATCGTGCAATAAAATAGTTATATTAACCTATTTATTAGTTATTTTAGGCTAAGGCTACTCACCAAATAAAAAAAATATGGGGGGGGGGGGGGGAGTTGTATTAAGGCGAGTTGAGATCAAACATTCACTAAAACTGGAAAATTGAGATTTTGCACATAGACACTCGAAAAATAGGCTGGTGTTCTAAATTTATAGTGTTCATAGTCACCCTTTTTTCATCCAAGATCTCGGTCCACTTTTTCTGCGTATTGGATCTGCTTTCGGAGATAATGGATAATTCAAATGTTGGGAATGTTTTGATTGCTTGAACAGACCTGGTTTGTTCATCTACGGACGATCACATCATTGATAGAATAAAGATGGACTGGCGAGAATTTATACCTAGATCTGACTGTAGGCAGCAAACTAACAGCAAGAAGATTGGAAGCGGCAAGTTTTGCGCTTTTAGTCTGTCGCAACCTTCAGACGTTCACTTTTGGTGTCTTTTCTCTATTATCCTTTGTTTTCTCTTCTTTTTTTAACCCCAACAATCTCTCTCTTCTTTCTCTACACATCCTTTCAGTTACCGGTTCCCAGAGAGTAGCTGAAGGTGTGTGAGCGCCAGAGGCATGAAAAGCGAGACGTGTTTTTTCCTCCGCTCTTTACTGAGAAAGGGCCTCATTCGTGGTATTGCGTCGAGAGACGGTGTCTCTGTGCACCTACTCAATGATAACAGGACCAGACACTAATATGAAGCTGAGTCTGCCGCTCACAAACGCTTATCAAATGGATTCATTATTTTCGTGAGGCCAGGCTGGAGATGGACTGGATGTGAGCAGAGATGGACAGGAGGTGGAAGAGAGAGAAAGTGTCCCACCTGTCAGGGGCAGTCAACAGAGAGAACGGTATACAAGGATGCAGGACAGCACACAGGCACAATTATGCACACACACACACACACACACACACACACACACACACACACACACACACTCACTCACCCACTTGTGCACACAAAGAGCCAAAAACAAACACAAACCACAAATGCAAAGCACTGGCAGTGACAGATGTTGGCAGGGAATTGGGTGGGAAAAGAAACACTTTCATTTCTTTCTGCGCTTTATTTGGCTTTCATGCTGCGGATGCTACGAGGGAAAATATGGGAAGAGAGAGCGTTGGCCTGTCTATCTCACGACACACTGGGCTCCAGTCGAATATCTGGTGGCTGCTCTGCCTTCTGTTGCTTTATCCTCGAATATAAATGGAGGCATTGGTGCCAAGTTAGATTAGAAGCGAAGTGGAAACACGGAAAGACAGTTTGTCAGTGATCAGATGTTTGTTTTGGCCTCGGGAGCTATATTTGTGTTTGTAAAAGTGAGCGTTTGCTTTGATATTGCTGGACGATGGAATGTAGAAAACAAGAGGGATTGTCATGCCACTATTTGCTGTTTGCTGCAGTTCTCATGTCTGTAGGCAGGTTTATGAGCTGAACTAGCTTAGCTACTCATTGTGCACTGTGTTATGCTTACAAACTGAAGAGATGCTCGCATCATGTAGGACAGGAGTGGGATGGCAGAGTTCCCAGAGTTTCAAACAGTTCCAGTGCTTTTCTGCAGGTGCGCGTTCCATCATTCGGCCACCTGGTGGCGGTAAAGTACAAGACAAACACGCACTTCTCCGTTTCCCACAAACTCCTTTAAAGCCGCCGACAGACAACACGGCGTTCGGAAACATCATAAAGAAATATACGAGGCCAAAACTTTTCAATTCGCATCAAAGGGAAATACGAAGAGATTTGAAAACGACAGTGACTTATAAATGTAAAAAGAAAATTAAAAGCAGTTTATCATTGTTTTTATATTTAACCAATATTATTCAGTTTAAGCAGCTAAATATGTGCGATATTAATTAATTTAGCCTGTAATTTAGCATGTAATGTAATTGATTGGAGGTGAAAATGAGAATAGTATGTTGTACAATATAGCAACGAAAATACCATAATATAATATAGCCTAATATTATATATTTTTCTTATATAGCCTATTATAGGCTTATATCTTTTTTTTTCTTTTTTTTAATGCTATCTTCAATGTCATGTCCACCTCTGGTGTGTCATGAAGTTATTAGTTTGTGCTTTATTGATTAAACAACTGTAAGACTATTTGAACATTATGTTACTGATTTTTAGAATGAACTGTAAAATAGACTACATAAAATGTGTAGTTATAAGTGGAAATCATAGCTGCAAGCCATCTGTTCTGTGATGTGCATGTAAACACTTGGGTATTACAGTTGAAATTTAATTTAATTTTCAAGTTCAAATTTAAAACAATGCTATATTATCTATAAATATTTCGTCTGGCTAAACCTAAAATGTTTTTGTGGTTTGCTAAAGTCTGAAATAAATAGTGTATAAAGTGTGTAATAAACAATAAATAAATAAATATATATATATATATATTTAAATTTAAAAACATTCCTGACACATAATGAAGAGAACAGCTTTTCACAATTATATTCTGTGTGTGATATCTAAATATATACTGTGTGTGTGTGTGTGTATATACAGTATATATATATATATATATATATATATATATATATAATTTTTAATTTATTCATTTTTTATGGTATCTTGCTCCTGCTTAAACTTAAGTTACACCATCATTTCTTCTGTCTTGTCATTATTTTATTTGTTGAGCATCTCCTGAGCTGTTGGGTGCCCAATGTCACCATGGAGACTGTGAGGCTCTTTAGTTCATATACGGGAGATTAGATGTGGTCATAGATGCCTTACAAATGATGGAACCACAACTGCATTTTAGAAAGAAAGCGACTAGTTTGTTGTTGTGTCTATACATCATACAGTTTGGTCCTGTGTGTGTAAGTGTGCTGGAGTGTGTGTTCATATTTATTCACATGCATGTGATGTGACAGGGTGAACTCATCTCCATTCAAACCCAGTACACTGAGCTCAGCAGGAGACGCGGCTCACACACTCCCCACACACACACTCTGTGTGCCATCAGCCCCTGTCTCCGCAGAGCTGCCATGCTAATCATTTAAACAGCAGAATCAAAGCAAATAAGATGTTTCACATGTGGAGAAAAAGCCAGGAAAAGTGATTATCAGTGTTTGTGAATATGATGGAACCGAAGGGGACTTTGATTTTGATATTTTCTCCGGTTAGCAGTTACTCCTGGTTCAGCCAGCAGTCCTGCAAAAAAATAAATAAATAAAAACAATACAGTTGCCATTGCATGAACAAAAGTTTCAAAAGAGAAAGAGAGGCTATTATAAACTCTGTGTAGTTTCCTAAGGAGACATGAAGTCTTTGGTGCTTTAATATTCTATTTTTCAAGTCAAAAATGGCAATTTTGTGTTTATTCGCAGATTAAAATAGAAGATGTACCACATTCACATGCAAATACAGTTGCAATAAAAATATAACTTCCCTGAAACAAAAGGCCATCACATCTTTGGAAGATATAAATAGTGCATGGTTATCTCCAGTAGCTGTTTAATAATTCTGTTGGGTTTGCAGACAATTGTGAAGCTGAATTGTTTTATCGTACACTTTCTGCCTGAACCTGTTGAGGTTAGCTAATAGAAGCATTTGATGTGGCATCACTTGTGTTGAAAGGATCTGTGTGAATGCCGGTATCACCCATGTGTGAGAGAAACTACTTAAAACAATAAATAGCAGACTGTATCTCAGACCAAAATATAGCTAAACTGATCTCTTTAATGTCAAACACCCCGATTTTTATTTAACGTTGCTGCTATCCACCGAATGCTTTGATGGGGGAAAAAGGAAGTTGCATTGAACAATAAACTGTGTTTTTTTTTTTTTTTTTTGCCTGGATGGTGCAAATTGTGTCTGGAGCTGTGTTGGTCTCAAGCGTATGTCAAAATAAGTGTGTGTGTGTGTGTGTGTGTGTGCCACCATTGTGAATAAATGATGTGTGTAATCAGTGTATTTACTTACAATGTGGCAGTGGCACCTCTAAGAATTACTTTTTACATTTTCTTTTCACTTCAGGAGAGAACTGATCCTCCCCACCAACCACAAAAACAGAGCTTTCTTAACTTAACTGCCTCATAGTACATGTAATTTTCTAGAAAGGCTGTGTTCAGAGTCTTTAGTGACGGTGTGGTGCACATCCACAGATACGTTTCGGAGAAAGCGTCAGTGTTTCAGAGTTTCTCCACTGGCGTTAGTCTTATTCTCGGGTTCTAAAACCTCAGTTTAGTGCCATGCTGTAGCTTTGGCCAGGCCATTGGCTCCCTCATTTGGTTTTCGAGGAATTGTGAGTAAAAAAAATGAGGAAATTGTTGGGTTCGTTGACATATGTATTTCTAGTAAACTGTTTCCATCCCTTGAGAAAATATCTCCTTTAAAATAGCCTCTAAGGTTTATAGAGGCATGTATTCATTGAAATACTGTGCAGAGTTGAGGGTTGTTATAATTAATGAAAGATGTTTACATATAACAGCACTTTTTTTTTTTCCTGACATGCAAATGCTTATCTATGGGACTTCATCCATGTAGCCTTAGAAATGTTATTCAGATCAGAGAAATCACCAGCACCACCAGCCAAAATGTTCCTGAAAGAGCGGTCAGTCAGAGTGCTGTTTGTTTATTTAAACCTAACTGGTAATTATGGCTCTGAATTGTACAGAGCTTTAGCCTAAATTCTGCAGCATCTCTCAACCAGTCATTTAACGTCCATGATTATGCTGTCACCGATCGCTGCAAGGCTGGAAAAGGGCAGTTCCATTCCAGTGGCGGTTGTGTGTGCCTCCAGTCTTTGTTGCAAAGGTTTTGCACATCTTTGACCAATCATGGAAAACTAACATCATCAAAACTGCGATACTGGGTTTCAGGGTTATAAATTACACTGTTCAAGTACATAAGCTTTGACTTTTGACTTTATAGATATACTGAAATCTGAATACATTCATGTCTGAGCTGCCCTCTCATACTAAAGTTTCTTGATCCTGGGCTGTTCCTTTGCCTCACTGACCACCTGTAAAACACATTTAAAGGCCTACAGCACAGATGCTATGACCTCTTTCCCAGCAAACTAGAAGGTAGTCAGTATGTTCATCTCAGCGCAGCTCTCTAACACAGTGTAAAGTTTCATAGAAAATGATTTGGAATAAATTTATAGCTTTTATTCAGATCGATTAAATTGGAATTAAGGTCCATGTATTCTTTGGAAAAATGTCAGAAATCTAAAAATAAAAGTAAGGCTTTTATCACTAAACATGTTATGTACTTTTAATGTATTTCATCTTTGTTTTCCAATATATTTGAAATCAAATGTAATCCTCTTTTTATTTCTTACTTTTTATTTTTATTACTTATATTCTTTGATTATTGTATAATTATTTTTAAAATCTCTTTTATATAAATTGCTTTAAATTACCTTTGTGTATGTTGTGTATATATAAATTATAAATAAGCGTGCATTGCCTTGCCTAGGAAATAAGAAAAAAATTATAAAGTGTCAGACACTGATTAGTAAATTAAATGTCCAAATTACCAAAAGTGTTGGCAATGAACAGTGACCTTTCATTATTTATTTTTAAAAATAGGTATAACTGATTGTGTGTTAAGGTGTAAGAGCATTTATATTTGGGAGCATTACTTCCTCACATTATATTATTTGACACCCCTGAAAACTGAATGTACATTTGTGTTTTTTTTTTTACTGAAAGCTTCCTGGGTTCCATGGGTGTTCAGTTGTGTTTCCTTTGAGATTTCCATTTGGGATTCATTTATTTCCAGCGGAATACTAATAACCAGACTCGAGTGATACAAAGTTTTCTGTTTCTGAGCCCTGCTGATGACCTCATCAGGAAAGCGCCCATCCTCAGTGTCTCTTCCCTTCAAATGGCAGCCAAGTCGCTGAGGTAGAGAAAAGCTCCGGCACAGATCTCCAAAATGAACGTGTCTCTCATGTGCGAACCCAGCACAGACCCATACTTTGTTCCCCGTGCCTTTCATCCGTTCTCATACTTCTCACATTTCTCTTTCACTCTGCCTCACTGGCTGGTTGAAAGTTGTCCTGCCTTTTATTTTCAGCAGTATTAATTTGGTGGAGTTTGCCAGCTCGGCAGTGGCGTGCTCTTCTCACTTGACGTTTTGCTGAAGTTTGTATGCCACTTGAGCTTGCCGTCTCCCTCGCTAATGATAGCGGCGCAGGCTCTCAGGGGAGTGCGGGCCGCCTCGCTCGGCTCCCGCGCTGGATATTTTGGGAGGCAGGAGGGAGCCTGTGAGGCATATCCTTCCCTTTTCTCTTTCTCTCTCCTCTCCCTCTCTTTTTTTGTTGTTGTTGTATGTCTGTGCATGCGTACATTCTTGTGCATGCATTTTTTTTCTTCCTCAGACATATTTTTGATTTCTGAGGGAATGATGAGGGGGGGGGGGGAGAGAAAGTGTTATGGAAAAAAAATCCCTTTTTATTAACTTATTCATTGTATATGAAATCAAGAGCTTTTTCTCCTTCTCTTCTTGCTTAAGCCAAATGAATGTTTAAAGAGGTAATTTACAGGGCCCTGCCAGGATCCACATTGTGTATTGCACAAACACAAGAAAAAGGGAAATTCCAATCTAGACAGTAACTTAACTGAACTGAGGAATCTCTGCGGGAGGTCCAGATGAATTATACAACAATCTGTGTTCTCCCTTGTTTAATTTAAAGCTTGTTCAAGGCTATTGCTGGGTTCAACATCACAGAAAATGATTTGCCCATAGAGGTCAAGCCCATATTGACATACTTTAGAAGAGGAGAAAAATGGACTGAAAAAAAGAAGAGGTAAACCTGGAAATAAGAAAACTAGAGAGAAAAGAGTCTGTTTTAATGCACTTTGCTATGAAAATAAGTCTGTTTTTTTTTTTTTTTTTGGTACAATGTGAACATAGAGTAGCAGCTGCTCTATCAGTGAATAGAAAACTGAAAAGTAAAGGGATTTTATCAGACTAGGTACTCACACAAAGGTTTATTTATCTTACAAGGCACCGCATTCCTTTATTTTGAGAGTATAGCATCATTCTGAATAGTGTTTTTAAGCATTTAGCTGTTAATGAAGATGTTTCACAATTTGATTTACTTTAATCCTTCCTAATGCTTCAGAATGAAAACAATGCTGTTTATTGAATGTCTTGGCCTCATATTTTATGTTCATGTTTATTTAGGCTAATCATGATTAGACAAAAGCAAATGTATCTTCAGTGTCAAATGATCCTTCAGAAATCATTCTCATATGCTGATTTGGTGCTCTTTTTGTTGAACTGTAAAAAAAATTGTCGCTGCCTTAAATTTTTAAGTTGAACCAAATTAGCTTTAAAAGAAATTGGAACATACAAGCCGAATTCCGGAAAAGTTGGGACGTTTTTTTAATTTTAATAAAATGAACTAAAAGACTTTCAAATCACATGAGCCAATATTTTATTCACAATAGAACATAGATAACATAGCAAATGTTTAAACTGAGAAAGTTTACAATTTTATGCACAAAATGAGCTCATTTCAATTTTGATTTCTGCTACAGGTCTCAAAATAGTTGGGACGGGGCATGTTTACCATGGTGTAGCATCTCCTTTTCTTTTCAAAACAGTTTGAAGACGTCTGGGCATTGAGGCTATGAGTTGCTGGAGTTTTGCTGTTGGAATTTGGTCCCATTCTTGCCTTATATAGATTTCCAGCTGCTGAAGAGTTCGTGGTCGTCTTTGACGTATTTTTCGTTTAATGATGCGCCAAATGTTCTCTATAGGTGAAAGATCTGGACTGCAGGCAGGCCAGGTTAGCACCCGGACTCTTCTACGACGAAGCCATGCTGTTGTTATAGCTGCAGTATGTGGTTTTGCATTGTCCTGCTGAAATAAACAAGGCCTTCCCTGAAATAGACGTTGTTTGGAGGGAAGCATATGTTGCTCTAAAACCTTTATATACCTTTCAGCATTCACAGAGCCTTCCAAAACATGCAAGCTGCCCATACCGTATGCACTTATGCACCCCCATACCATCAGAGATGCTGGCTTTTGAACTGAATGCTGATAACATGCTGGAAGGTCTCCCTCCTCTTTAGCCCGGAGGACACGGCGTCCGTGATTTCTAACAAGAATGTCAAATTTGGACTTGTCTGACCATAAAACACTATTCCATTTTGAAATAGTCCATTTTAAATGAGCCTTGGCCCACAGGACACGACGGCGCTTCTGGACCATGTTCACATATGGCTTCCTTTTTGCATGATAGAGCTTTAGTTGGCATCTGCTGATGGCACGGCGGATTGTGTTTACCGACAGTAGTTTCTGAAAGTATTCCTGGGCCCATTTAGTAATGTCATTGACACAATCATGCCGATGAGTGATGCAGTGTCGTCTGAGAGCCCGAAGACCACGGGCATCCAATAAAGGTCTCCGGCCTTGTCCCTTACGCACAGAGATTTCTCCAGTTTCTCTGAATCTTTTGATGATGTTATGCACTGTAGATGATGAGATTTGCAAAGCCTTTGCAATTTGACGTTGAGGAACATTGTTTTTAAAGTTTTCCACAATTTTTTTACGCAGTCTTTCACAGATTGGAGAGCCTCTGCCCATCTTTACTTCTGAGAGACTCTGCTTCTCTAAGACAAAGCTTTTATAGCTAATCATGTTACAGGCCTGATATCAATTAACTTAATTAATCACTAGATGTTCTCCCAGCTGAATCTTTTCAAAACTGCTTGCTTTTTTAGCCATTTGTTGCCCCCGTGCCAACTTTTTTGAGACCTGTAGCAGGCATTAAATTTTAAATGAGCTAATTAAGTGGATAAAAGTGTAAAATTTCTCAGTTTAAACATTTGCTACGTTATCTATGTTCTATTGTGAATAAAATATTGGCTCATGTGATTTGAAATTCCTTTAGTTTTCATTTTATTAAAATTAAAATAACGTCCCAACTTTTCCGGAATTCGGGTTGTAAATTATATTAAATTGACTTAAAAATATAGATGAAATCAGGTAAGCTATTTTTGACTGAGAAATTTGAATGTTGCCCTGAATTGCTTATCTCTCACTCTCTCTCTTATTCTATTATTCTTTCTCCACCTGTTAAAGTTGTTTAGTTTCCTTTCCTAACATGCTCTTTGACACTCTGTCTTTCCTCTCTCTGTGTGTCTCTCCTCAGTGTCATTGTGTCAGGTAGTGACAGAAAGACTCACCCACCCTGAATCTCCTCAAGTCAGCTCTTATTCCCTCACAGCTCATCGCCCGTCTGCTGTCACACCAGTTGTTCTCACCCCCCAGCACAATTCATCGGAGCTGATCATACCTCACCCAATCAACAGGCCACGGTTTCTGATCTAACCTGTTGCCCCAAGACTGTTTTGTCCTGACAGGCAGACATTGGCCTTTGACCTCGGGAAGAAGGGAGCTCAATTGCTCTTTTTTTTGTGCTGTGGTGGTTAAGAAAGACAGAAGTTCATGGAGGAGTGATGTGGGCTTCAGAGTGACATGGTTCATGTCTCTCTGTCGAGGTGTTCACATTGAATGCTCACATCAGTGTTTGCTCTTTAAGAAAGGAAAAAGCTCTATATATTATATAAGGATAAAAAAATAACAGGTATAGGTATATAAAAAAAAGGTATATTGTTACGGTTTACAAACAAACACTTGGTGGTGACACTCCGGGTTCTGGTTTTTGAAAGAAGTCCTGTATGTTCACCAAAGCTGCATTAATTTATTCAGAAATAAGACCAGTAATGTTGTGAAATACTACTGCAATTTTAAATAACTGTTTAAAATGCAATTTATTCCTGTGATGGAAAATATGATTTTTCAGCAGCTGTTAATCCAGTCTTCAGTGTCAGATGATCCTTCAGAAATCATTATAATATGCTAATATTATGCTAATATAATGATGTTCAAGAAACATTTCATTTGCTTAATACTTTTGTAAAACCATGGTACTTTTTTCAGGATTCTTTACATTGTACATTTACATTTTTGCATAAGATTGGTCACTTCTGTTCAATTAAATGCAACCTTGCTGAATATTATTTTGTTAAAATGGAACATACAGATTTATCTCGAGTATAAGATGGGTATTGCTTTATAATAATTAATACAATTTCACCTTATATATATATATATATATCATTTATGCATATATATATATATATGCCTAAACAATAAATTGTGCCTGATCAGCACTGAGATGAAGCTCATCTGAAAGTGTTTTCACACACATGTTGTGTTTGTGTGTGGAGGTATGGTAGCTGCCCTGGGGCAGATACTGAGCACACAGGTGGATGGAACACAAGGGAAATTTTCTGCCATGAGGAAGAATTTATAGAACCTTGCAGAAACCTGATAAACTTACATTCCCATAACATATCTATTCCTCAGCTTGTGTGTGTGTGTACTCATGGATTTAATTCTTCACAATTTACCCCAAGGTCCTACAGTGACCTTTCCTCCAACCTGTCTTTTTCTTTAATCTGGTACCACTCCAAATTTAACTGCTTTGTTGACTTTTCGATCCATAATACCACATGTACTATGTCTGTGTTTTGTGAAATGCCTCACACTCTTGTCTGTGTATTTGAATTCACCGAGCGCAGCCTCTGAATTTCATTCTACAGCCCTGCACTGTACACATGGGTGCACAGATATGAATAAACACACATCTTTATGTCTGCTAAGCTTATGTTCACCATTAAGATAAATGTCACTATGGCAGTGTAATCCTCTTCCGTCAGCCTGTCCCTATGCATGCATTACAAGAATGATTGACAGGTCATTGCAATATGTGTAGGTTCTCAGCAGGATGTCCAGCAGGAACATTAAGCGGTTAAGTTGGTTCAAGCATGCAACGTCATTGCACAGCAAAAATCTTGCTATGTGCATGTGTTGTTTAAACATGGCTGTAGAATATTGATTTATTGAATCAAAATTAAACATTGCATGCTAGTAAAACCTTTTATATATATATAAATTAACTGTGTCAAAAATATTACTGTTGTGTTTGTGGTTGCTTTTTAATGGTTAGACCTTACCACTTACAGCTAGAGGGTATTTATGTGTCTTATTAGGGTATTTATTTATTTTTATTTTTCATGATTAATTTTAAAATAATAAAATTTAAAAAAAATCTGATTTAGTTTCAATGAATAGATGATTATTGATAAAGCAGTGAAAAAAAATTGGGAAACAGATGCACTTACTACTTTATGTGTGGGATGTATATGCTATATACCATAGGAATCATATTATTTTCACTAGCCAAATTCAAATGAAAGGATGACGTCACAAAAAAGGCCCCTCACACGATAATTTGATTGACAGTGGCATTTCAGCACAGACTGTACTGACGTCTTAGAGCAGATGTACTGTAGACAAGAATGACTCCTAACCAGTCGAGGCATTCTGTTGTTGGGTGTAATAAAACACACAGTGGTTTACGCTTGTTTTTGAATGGAAAGCGCCCCCAATCTACCTAAATCCTCTGTTCACACAAATCATTCATGATCCAGCTTCACATATAGAAGGAGTATGTTTTTTTTTTATCTTTGCTAATTGACTTTCTTACTAATGTGCTAATTAGCAAGTTTAAGATGAATGCAGCTAAAGTAAACAGAACCTCAGAGAGCAGCTCGGAAGAGAGGGGCGGGGTCAGCAGAGCTCATTAATATTTAAAGGAAAATGCTTCAAATCGTATTGCTCTGAAAAAAAGCTGTTTTTGACAGGGTAAAAAACAATTTTTTATTGAGAAATTTAAACTATGTTACAGACTTTTAATTAATACCCTAAAGAATCATATCAGCTTGTGGAAAATGGGCATTCGATGACCAATGAAATAATGTGATAAACATTGAGGTTGTTAGATTAAAATACAACTGGCAAATTACTGAAATTTCTAGGGGGAAGTATTATATAATATTAGGCTATATATTTGCATGGCATATTCATAAGATATTCTTTCGCCATAGTAGGATTCATGTTATCGCTGACAGGCCAGAGATGAACATCTTGTTTTGATACGCATGCCATATCTTCACTTCGGCGACATCTACAGATAAGTTTCAGCGAAGAACAGACGTTATGTTGAATTTATGGAAATGATAAACAGATAAAGCTTGTGCCACCAGGAGATATAAATCAGGTCTAGTGCTATCTTCTCATAACCACAGCAACAATCTACATTATAACTGTAGTTTAAATGACTAATTAATAATTAGTTATATTATAATTTAACTGTAAATACTTTATTTGTATTATTTATTTGAAAGTCATGTAAACTAATCAACATTAATGAGCATGGACCTGGACCAATTTATCACATTACACCACAAACAGGAACTATTTATCTACTGCAGATATCGATCAAGTCTTGTTATGGCTACAGAATTGAGACAAGGATAATCAATAGCACTGAAACCAGAAGCTTGCCAATGATTTCATGCAGTGAAATTCTTAATGAAATAAAAGAAAGGAAAACTACATACAGTAAAGGTAAATTGCTGATAAGCTGACAAATTGTTTGTGGTTCTGAGAATTAATAAATCGTATTTCCTTAGTGCAGACATTGTGTTCAAACAATGAGGGATCTAAGAAGATTGAACAAGAAGGTACATGTTTCTGGATACAGGGTTGTGGGATCTAGCTCTCTATCCTCTTTTTCATTCCCAAAACTGCCTCCATACCCCGTGCAGACACCCACACATATGCACAGACTCACACACATCAGGTTTGATGGATGAGGAAATAGATGGCAAATTGCTGTGTCCACTCTGATGGATGACCTCATTTGGCCAATGTGCTGATCATGTATGCCTAAAAGTTGAGTCTCCCTTTTCCTTCTCGCTTTGTTTACCATTGATTTTCTCAGATTGTTATGCTCCCTTTCCCTTTGAATCTAATTTGTGGAGAGGGCCACACGTTGAGACCCCGTCTCTACCCATCAGTCTCCTCTCCACACCATCCATCTCTATCTGAAGAGCGCTGGGCATGATAAATAAACATTCCCCCTGACACACACCTGTCATTTCTCCTAAATATACTTCATTCTTTCCATATGATCCAATGTTCTCCGTTCTGTTCATTTCACTGGGGTGATGTGAGGATTTGTTTCATGCCAATTTTTTTTGTGTCTAATACACTACAGCAGTAGGGTGATGCCTTAGTGAATTCAGTTGGAGACATTTCTAAATTCTTATGGGCTTATATTTAAACTGGCGTTATCATTACAACTACAAAATATGTATTCATTCTTTCCCATCCAAGAAAAAAGATAACTGCATTCTGCTTGCTTTTGTGTCACTGTCTTATGAGAGTTTGTGGCGGTCATGCGTTCATATATTCATATGGGTGGCAAGCGATGGGGACAGGCGCTGATTGATGGAGAACAGACTGTGGAGGTGGCCAGGTTTATGAGCTACGCTGTATTTGAATATTGAGAGCGTGTTTGTGTCACCTACCCCATATTGTGAATTATTTGACAATGCGTTATGTTCAAAACCTGTCACACAAAAATATAAGCGAGTCCTCCCTAGTGTGTAAAATTTATGGCATGAAGAATGCCCTTATAGACCACTGGGGACCCACTTTTTTCTTTTTCTGTCCACTTTACACTTTTGAGATCCCCTTCAAATATGAATAAAGTGATAGTAAAATATTATAAAAACATATACAATTCTAAAATAATAGAAATATATTGTTTGAAAATGATTTGTTGCTTGAAAACAAAAAAATTCCTGGATATAATACACTTTTCAGTAAGTTTTTAAGCTTTGGCATCTAGCAGGTTAATTGGGCCATGCTAGCCATCCAAACCACAGTTATTATAGTTAACTAAAACTAAAATTAAAACCATAAAAGTATATATTTTCATTACCCATAATAATATAAACCTTAATGCAAATATCTCACTATGGGAACAAAACTACTAAAAAATAAATAAAATAAAAACACGACGAAAAAATTACCAAAACTTAAAATGAAAAATGTCAAAATTCAGAATTCAAAATATGAATAAAAAATATAATAGTATCTCAATGATACGAAAATAACTTGGATCAAAACCCAAACCTGTTGAGTAAGTGGCACGTATCTATAAAAATAAATTTCAAATAAATTATACAAATATTAATTTTATAAATTAATATAAAATGATATAAATGCAATTTTTTAATTTGTTTATCCATTAAGAAGGTACATTTTAAATTAATAGTATTTAAAATAAATAAATTATTGTTTTATTGCTTAGTTTACTGTGGTATTTGTTGGTCTTTCTTTTAAGACACTAATCCCCAAAAAAGCTCATGCAGAGAATTTGTACTTAATAAGATTCAACATATTTATATATAAAACAACAACTGTGAATTAGGGTTTCATTTTTGAAAACTGCAAGAACTTGATGTCAAAGATCATTAAGATATTCAACAAAATGTTTTTTATGCATATTTTATTGTTATTTTTTATTTATTTCATTATTTTCTCTTTTGGGTAACTTTAAATTGTTGACATTTTCAACTTTTTGGTGTCACGTTACTTTTATGCAGCACAGCGCGACAGACACTGAGAGACAATTAGAATGTTCATGGCACGTTGAGTGTGGAATCAGACAGAGAGCGGCTGAGCAAAGAGATTACTGCTGACGGCTCCTGTGTAGCTCTGTGAAAGCGATCACACCCTGTCACAACGTGTAGGAGGACTTTTGTCCCCACAATGAATCAAGGGAGGGAAGGAACACGGCAGAGGCTGGCGAGAGCCACTCTAGTGAGATCAAGAAGCAGCTAATGAGGAATTGTTAGACTCCAAAATTAAAGTCGGGGATGTCTGTTTATACTATGCCCCCTGACTGAGAGAATTACAGTTAGTCAAAAAGAAAAAGGCAACAACAAAAAAAAGCAACCAAACATTGTTCTTTGAGTTAGAGTGCAGACTTCCAAAATTCAAAACAATTCTTCAGCAGACTAATCAGACAAAAAGAGGAGCAAAAATGGAGATATATGCATTCTGTTACAGCACAATACAGAATTTAGGTTGGTGGAAGAATTTGGTTAGCTTGGGCAAGGACTAATTAGCTCAGCCAGAGAAGAGAGACACCTCGGGGGTTAACTACATGCCCTTTACAATGATAACAGATAACCATTGTCAGACTGAAGAGGGCTTTTGGAAATTAATTTAGCCGCTCAACAGCTTCTTTACCAAGAGCATGAGTCAATAACATATTCCCTGGAGTCATGTAGCTTTATTTTACATCTGTCAGTCATGAGAGTGAAGAGGAGTGGGCATTATTGACCACTTCCAGCTTAATGGGCCCCCCAGGCCAAACCCCCCACCACCACCACCACCATGTCTCTCGCATGCTCAGATTGATAAAAATGATTTTCAGATGGTTAAGTGAAATAAAACTTCTGAAGCAAACTTTATTAGCATTGATTTGCTTCTCTTTCATACTGTACACTATAATGTTGTGATACCTGAATCTAAATTCACTCGTAGCATTTAAAATGAGTGTTTTTTATGGTTATTATTATTATACAGTTTATTTAGAGAAAATAATATAAAATTTTGCAGTTATCGGCCATAACATTTTTTATTGTTAAAAAGTCAGTTATTAATAAATTATCATTACTGGACAGAATTGTTGTATAATTAATGAATTGTTATTATATTATTTAATAAATCTAATAAAATATATGGAAGTTTATTTCCACAATTGGATAAAAAGACTGTCTGAGAAGAATTGTGAGATTTCACCTTGCAATTCAAACGTCAGTGAAGAGAAATGTGAGAACTTATCTCACAATTACAAAAAAAAAAAAAAAAAAAATTCTAATTTGAGAGAATTGTTTCTGCCACAGAACTAAAAATATGAAAGAAAAAAAAATAACCTGTCAGGAAATGCATGACCTTTAATGATACTTAGTCTTAAACTTTGATCTGTATGCAGTTCATTTATATGCATACAAAAATGCATATATTGCAGACTTAAAAAATAAAAAGCAAAGACTTTTTTTCTCACAATTATTTATATCTCAGAAAAACAAAATGCCAGATTTATGATATATATAAAGTCACAATAGTAAGAAAAAGTCACAATTTCTTTTAATTTGTATTTATTTTTAATTCCCTAGTGGAAATTAGCTTCCATAAAAATGTATGTCATTATATGTCACAAGAAAAGTATCTGCTACTATAGCATAAAAAGGAATACAAATAAATTAAATAACAGCAGGGCATTGTCACACTATCTGTAATAATATAAGGTGTCAGAATGGGGACTTGCCATTATATCTCTGGTCTCCCAGTTATTAATGGGCTATTGTTAATGCTTTCACCCTCAGCTCTCGTTTCATGGCTAACAGCCAGATTTCTTACCCAATGCAATCATCAGACCCCACTGTAACTCTCCCAAACTCAGCACAGCAATTGTCTCTACCACTGTGAGGCAAGATTTAGTAATGCTTATGCAATTCTGCTCAACCATCACTGTTGTGCTTTTGACAGCAAACAATAAGTTCACTCTTTTGTTTAAAAAAGAGAGCATAATACAATATTACACAATCAATGCCATGACAATTGTGTGTGTGTGTGTGTGTGTGTGTGTGTGTGCGTGTACAAAAACATTGATTATTATTATTTGTAAACTAATGTCAGCAATTTGTGAATATAATAGAAAATTATATTCAAATGTATTGGGTGATTGTCCCACAGCAGATTTAAAAATAAGATTTGTTTACTTGGGTATTATTTCTATAATTATTTTGTTTCAGATATTCTTTATTCAGTTCTGTTTGTTTTAATCCTAGCTACCACCCGGCAGGAAATTTATGACCTTTAATGATACTTAACATTTTGTCCATATGGGGTTCATTACATATTTACAAGTATATAAATCTTTTTAAAGAAAAACGGTTCATAATATTCTGGAAAGACTGGTTTTATAGGAAAGCATCTTGGTGGCTTATACTGTAAGGCCCTGAACACATTTACTGTAGTTAAAGTTCTCGGGTAAGCAAATATTTCATTATGCGAGGCAAACACAAGCAACTCGACAGTCTGAAGATGTGCACAAGCCCTCAGTTTCTTCCCCTCTATAAACTTTTCTACCTTTCTTTCTGCATGCCCTGAAAAAGTCAAACTACTTGTAAAATCCCTCTTCTTGCCCGCAGGAATGAAATCACCTAGCCACATGCCTGGTGGGCTTGCTCTAAGCTGAGCAGGTATGAAATGCATGATTGCCATTCTCCAAACTCTCACAATTCCTCCATCTCCCTCTTTGTTGACACACAGATAAATGAGTAACACATCAAAGAGAGGCGGTCGTACTCTCTCTCGACCCAGAGCACCGGTATACCTCCCTATCTCTATCTTCTTTCATTTTGCAGATAAAATCAAAGAGCCTTATTTTCGCCTCTTCAATTGAAGCAAGGCACTGGACCATGGTGCTAAGAGAAAAATCAATCTGGACTAAGTGAGAGATCAAACTCAATATGTACGTTTAGAATTCTTCATTACGCCAAACAAACCTATTAAGCAAATGATGCATGAGGGACACTCTTGGAAGTGTCGAATAACATTTCAACCTGCCCGAGAAATCTCTTCATGTCATTTTCAGTGAATGGTGAATGGGCTAAAAATGTAATTGGTGCATTATTATGTCTATGTGCTTTTGTTTAATGGTGGAATGTGATGTTATACCTAGATTGCATCATTTCTTTTCACTGTTAAGAAAACTGCCATGGTGGTTTTTTCGCTTAATTCATAAAATCTCTCCCAAACAGTCTTCTGCTGGGACACTGGGCTTCATCCATCTTTAGACTCCATTCACTCAAATCAAGTTGGTGGGACTTACCTCAGCATGACATCAGGGCTCCACAATGAGACGCTTCAGATGTCACCGTACAACCCTGGAATCAAATCAGCTATTCCCTATAGTGGAAAAGAGAAACTGCTGTTTACCATTTATTTATATATTAGATTTTTTTGAAAGTCCCCACTTTAAAAAACCCTGACAAAGCAGCGGAAGCCAAGAATGTCACTCCACTACGAAACCTGTCTAATGAGGCTCTATTGCAGACTTTCAGCTCAACATAATATGAATTATTTGTCATATGTGTGTGTGTGTGTGTGTGTGTGTGTGTGTGTGTGTGTGTGTGTATATCTATATGTGTGTGTGTCTTTGGAAAGGTTGAGTAAATCAGGATGAAGGAAGGCCTTGACGGAGAGATGTGGCATTAGCCCGAGGGCTCGTAGCACAGTGAGGGTAGTTAGCTCACAACATACTGCCATCATTAGGACTGCAGCCGGGCCACTGCAGTCACACACTCACAGCCCTTTCAAAAACTCCCAGTGTATCAAGCAACACATGCCACCACCTATACGCATGACTCCCCTTCTCTAACTATCAAAGCAGCACTTTTTTGCTACTATACCACACGCTAGTTTCTATCTATCTATCTATCTATCTATCTATCTATCTATCTATCTATCTATCTATCTATCTATCTATCTAATTTTGAACAGAGTTCATTTCCAAATATCCCATTTAAGTTTTTTTTAATACTGTGCTTCCGAATACAACGAATTTATGAATTATGCTTAAAAAACTGCCCTTCTACTCCTGTTAAGAAAACTTTAGATTTCTGTATTGAACCAAAAACATTTCTTTAAAAAAAATTATGTTGGCATATAATAAAATAAGCATTGAATGTTTAAATAAACCTTTCAAAAGAATAGTTCATTCAAAAATGAAAATTCTGTTATGCGTTCCATGTTTATATGATTAAGACCTGAAGTATATCTTTTTAAGGAAAGTGAAACTTTTTTATTTTTATTTATTTATTTAAACCTGAATGACTTATTTTGTTCTGTGGAATGACAAAAAAAAAAAAAAAAAAGAAAAAAAAAAAATTCCAAATGCATCGTTTTATTGTAAATTAACTGTATTTTAAATTGATTAAAATATTGGTAAAATTGTTTTATGGAACGACTTTTTTAGACACCATTTTTGATGATGCATTTCTATTAAATCGTAAAATACAGAATCCAAAGAAATATGAAATATTAAACAGACTTTTTTTAAACAGACCTAAATTAGTCTGTGTAATTTACTTACTGTACTAAAAAATTTTTTTACTTTCTAGCAAAGTTATATTCACATTTAATTCAAATTTTTTATAATGAGCTGAAAAAGCTATCACATGTCATCAGAAGACTTGGAATACTAGTCCTATGGACTTGTGTTATGATGTTTTCATGCTAATGTTTAGTCTCTTTTTGGGTCAACCCCTGGTCACAAAGCAGCGTGAACATTCTTCAAAGCATCTTGTTTTGTCGTACAGGTTTTGAATGAGACAATGTTCTTAGAATGATGTCATTTATGTGTGAGACACAGTTCTGGGACCTACTCAATGTAAATATGAAATGCATATATTTGTTGTAAAAAAATGCCTGAGGTGTGTAATATGGAAGCCCGTAGTTGAAACTCGCTTTATATCCCTGTGCATTTCCCTTGTTGTGATACTTTGGATACCTCAGCTCAGAATTACCATTCTGCTGTCAGTTCACTTCTCATCTGTTCTTCCACCCAAAGCTGTCCCGTCATCGTGCAGATTCGGGCCACCAGCAACACTCATCTCATTACCAAAGTACACAGTGCCTCTGTGGGATTCCGGCCCTGTCTCTTTCTCCTCTCTCAAACACACATATACACTTCAAGTTTTTTGTTTTTTTTCGAGCTTAAAAAGTATTGAGTCTCCCAGGAAGTACTGACAGCTTGAGGCGACAACCGGATGAAGTGACAGTTGGAAGCCACTCATTATGATCACCTCTTCCTATTTCTCTCTTTTATTTACCCCTTTTTTCCTCTCTCCTGCGCTTGATCTACTTCCCCCTTGACCTGGTCATGATTTATTAACCATGTCCATGTCCATGTCATACCTGCCACAGAGGAGAGCAGCAGACCACTGCATAACATCATTCCCGTTTCAAATACTACAATATATACACTGTTGTCTTTTCTCTACCTTTGTATGGTATCTGTTTACACTGACAACCAATCATCAGAACTGATGAAGCATGGAGGAGTAAGAGGTTGTTTCTTATACTAAATGTGCATGGCATGTTCATCACAGACTACATCTACAAAGGGCATGCAAACTTACATAAGGTCATGTGGCTTAGTGAAAGCACATCACAATATACAATACAGACCCCAAACACAAATAATAATTAGCATCAACACTTACGTTGTGAAATCACTTTTGTACATACAACAATAGTTCAATGTGACCACGTCTGTTGTCCAGAAAACAAACAACATGAAACAATGGCAGACATTTAAATCAATTTAGTTGGATTAACTACTCCTTTATTAAAAACTCTATATGAAAATCATGTTGAGACTGAATATTTGAGAAAAGTTTTCAAATCTTTGATGCCGTATCTGAAAGTAGATGTTTATCCATGTTAATCCATAAAAATATAAACATTAAATAATGACAAAAATGTAATTGCTGAATTAAGTATGCCTTAATTAAATACTATATGAAAATCATAAATTGACCCTGAATATTTGATATATATATTGTGTGATGCCACATTATATCTAAAGTTTAGATATTTTTAAATTAATTTTTATAAAAAAAAATAAAAATAAAAATTCAATATACAAAATGTAAGCAATATTACATAATGACAGAAATGTAATTGTTTAATTAACTATTCCTTAAATAAACACTACATGAAAATTAAATAAATAATTTGAAAATAATTTGACACTGGATATTTGAGAATATTTCTTAAATCTTTTGTGTGATGCCATTTCTAAAATTTGATAATTTTAAATTAATCTTTTTTAAATCATGTCTGTTGTCCAGAAAAAAAAATCAACATGTAAATAATGGCAGAAATTTAACTGTTAAATGAATTATTCCTTAATTAAAAGTATATAAAAAGTATAAATTGACACTGAAATAATTTTTCAAATCTTTTATCTTTTTATTGATTTGTTAATATAAATCAAGTCTAAAAAAAAGAATCCAATGTAAACAACAAGAGGGGCAGGAAACAATGACAGTAATCGATTTCATTATCGAGTTAACTATTGCTTAATCATTAACAAATTAATATTAAAAAATAAGATATCTGAAATAATGGAAATCAGTTATTTTGAAAAAGTATTTTTATCTTAAATTTTGACTTAACTTTGCTAAGTAATATCATAAGAAATAATTATCTATTTAACTGGAACAGTCCAGAAAATGTCTAAAAGAAAAAGCTAGTAATAATACTACTACTAATAATAAAGCATTAATATCAGTTGCCGACAGTTGCAACATTTGTATACATGTAAATAAAATATTTATTGGTAAAATAAACTTGTTATACATAAGATAGCAAGGTTTCTGAGAACATTAGCACACTAAACATATCCGTCCAAAGCCTGTTTGACCTCTTTGATCTCTCAGCATTAAGTAATAACAACCCATCTTCTTGACATCCTCTCAGACAGATCTTCAACAGATCGCTGTCATTCACTGCGATAAAGGAGAAGAATACAGCATCTAATTGAGAGAATGTACAAAACACTCGAAGAGTGCCCATGAAGTGAAAGAAAATTCACTGAACTGTAAGAATGGAATCAAAAGGTGCATTGATGGTCCTTTCAAGGTTAAGAGAGAATCCTAACATACAACATCACATGGCACTTCAGCACAACCACATATATTGGAGTTGTGTACTAAAGCAGACTGTAATTACTTTAGATTTGGTAGTTTGGTAAATGGGCCCACCCTGAGTGCATCTTTTAGCAATAAAAGCCTTCTTTATCAGCCAGAATGACTATTTTCAGAGGAAGTGTGCTTAAAGAAAGTGGATAGGGACTGTGCTGGCAAACTAAACAGCACAAATAAAGTGTCTTGTGAATTAATGTTTGGATGAGCAAGAATCAAGTATTTTTATTAAGCACACAATGCCACGTTGAGGTCTTGTCTAAATAAACATGCAATGGATTGTAGAACGCATAATTTACACTAAGATACACTATGAAAAGACCCCAAGCTGCAATGTGAATTTCCAAATTCATGTGTATATAAATAGTGTTATTCCTATCACAATTAAACAGATTGAGATAAATAGACGTGTCTCATGACTATACCAAACATATTTAGTGGCAGCTAATACTACGCAACAAAATGCACTCACTGTCTCCCCCATCCTTGACCTTCATCATACTTTTTACATCTACAGTCGTGGCCAAAAGTTTTAAGAATTACATAAATATTAGTTTTCAAAAAGTTTGCTGCTAAACTGCTTTTAGATCTTTGTTTCAGTTGTTTCTGTGATGTACTGAAATATAATTACAAGCACTTCATACGTTTCAAAGGCTTTTATCGACAATTACATGGCATTTATGCAAAGAGTCAGTATTTGCAGTGTTGGCCCTTCTTTTTCAGGACCTCTGCAATTCGACTGGGCATGCTCTCAATCAACTTCTGGGCCAAATCCTGACTGATAGCAACCCATTCTTTCATAATCACTTCTTGGAGTTTGTCAGAATTAGTGGGTTTTTGTTTGTCCACCCGCCTCTTGAGGATTGACCACAAGTTCTCAATGGGATTAAGATCTGGGGAGTTTCCAGGCCATGGACCCAAAATTTCAACATTCTGGTCCCCGAGCCACTTAGTTATCACTTTTGCCTTATGGCACAGTGCTCCATCGTGCTGGAAAGTGCATTGTTCTTCACCAAACTGTTGTTGGATTGTAGGAAGTTGCTGTTGGAGGGTGTTTTGGTACCATTCTTTATTCATGGCTGTGTTTTTGGGCAGAATTGTGAGTGAGCCCACTCCCTTGGATGAGAAGCAACCCCACACATGAATGGTGTCAGGATGCTTTACTGTTGGCATGACACAGGACTGATGGTAGCGCTCACCTTTTCTTCTCCGGACAAGCCTTTTTCCAGATGCCCCAAACAATCAGAAAGGGGCTTCATCGGAGAATATGACTTTGCCCCAGTCCTCAGCAGTCCATTCACTATACTTTCTGCAGAAGATCAATCTGTCCCTGATGTTTTTGTTGGAGAGAAGTGGCTTCTTTGCTGCCCTTCTTGACACCAGGCCATCTTCCAAAAGTCTTGGCCTCACTGTGCGTGCAGATGCGCTCACATCTGCCTGCTGCCATTCCTGAGCAAGCTCTGCACTGGTGGCACTCCGATCCCGCAGCTGAATCCTCTTTAGGAGACGATCCTGGCGCTTGCTGGACTTTCTTGGACGTCCTGAAGCCTTCTTTACAAGAATTGAACCTCTTTCCTTGAAGTTCTTGATGATCCTATAAATTGTTGATTTAGGTGCAATCTTAGTAGCCACAATATCCTTGCCTGTGAAACGATTTTTATGCAACGCAATGATGGCTGCACGCGTTTCTTTGCAGGTCACCATGGTTAACAATGGAAGAACAATGATTTCAAGCATCACCCCCCTTTTAACATGTCAAGTCTGCCATTCTAACCCAATCAGCCTGACATAATGATCTCCAGCCTTGTGCTCGTCAACATTCTCACCTGAGTTAACAAGACGATTACTGAAATGATCTCAGCAGGTCCTTTAATGATAGCAATGAAATGCAGTGGAAAGGTTTTTTTGGGATTAAGTTAATTTTCATGGCAGCGAAGGACTATGCAATTCATCTGATCACTCTTCATAACATTCTGGAGTATATGCAAATTGCTATTATAAAAACTTAAGCAGCAACTTTTCCAATTTCCAATATTTATGCAATTCTCAAAACTTTTGGCCATGACTGTACATAATGTTAGAAAAATTATTTGAAATTCGCAGGTTTCACAAGCAGTAGCTGCATTTTGTTTACATATAGATTACATATAGATGCACATATTTAAATGCATTTTTAATGAAAATCTAAAATGAAAGTAATACAAATCTTTTTGAACTATAATTTACATCAACTCGTTTTTCCCTTAGCATGGTGGATAAGCACACAGAGACTGTTCAGTTGATCTTTTGACATTTGGGAACAATGCTGAAGGATTGTCGCTATTCTTGAAAGGTGAAAATTTGTAAGGCTTTGAACAGTATTGTTGAATAGAGGTCTGAATCCACTGATGTTTACATCCAATCAGACCGAGATGTCCTCAAAAAAAATGTCCTTTTTTTGTCTGTTTATTCTTTTAGCGATTCAAAGGGTATGGACTTAACGATCCTATTCAAGACAACTTTTCTTCTAACAGACATCGGTGATATGAGTAACAAAATACTGCCATTACATCAGAAAATAACAATGTCTGTTTAATAGGCAGCAAGTTGGATGTTTTGTTGTATTTAATATACCACGTCTGCTTGATCGGTTTAAAAAAACAACTGGAACTGTGTCTTTTTTTGATTTGTCAAATCAAAGAAAATATTGTGCAAGAACATGTAGAGGTCTTCCTTTTTAATAAAAATATGAAATACTATTTCTGATTACTTCTAAAGCCACAAGCAAATGACTGATTTACTCTGGCTAGTTAAAAAAAACAGACTTTAACAGCATGGGCTTTCCATCCTGAGTGAAACCAGCTGTAGACAGCATAACAGAAGGATCTTCTAACTTCAGGTTGATCTGGCACAGTTTCATTTGCATTAATCATCATTAATGCTGTCTGTATTTGTTATCAGTGCCAGAGCAAGCAACCCTCATTTTTTTTTTAAAGAAACCAGCATGTGACCAGTGTGCTGGTTCCACCCCTGGATTTTATGTATTTAATAATCCTTTAAAATTATTGAACAAATATGGATTGTAATTCAGTCAAATTCTTGTCAAATCAAAGTCAAATTCAAATGAAGGGCAGAAGACGACAGAAGGCAAGTTCACATACTAACTCGCTTTTATTAATACAGAACTGCATGCTACAGAGACTGTACAGCATTAACATTTATTCATTACAAAACATGGTTTTTGGAAACCATTTCAAATAATAGAAACCAAACGGAAAACAAAACGAACGAAACGAAAAAAAAGAAAAGAAAAAGAAATAAAAAGAAACAAAAATAAAATTATAAGAGCATAAAAGAGAACAGGAACATCACAGCCGTTAAGGAAACATTCAAACTATTCATCATTAGCATCTTAATAAACCAGAGAAGTAATCGACGGGTTACAGTTGCGTCATGTCAACTACAATGGCACCGAATGAATGATTCTCTTGTAGCTTTTTTTACAGCTTCTTGCAACATCAACATGCCTATTTTTTCTATCTACTTAAGTGTAGTAGTGTACTTAAAAGTGGCAGTTTGTGTTTTTTTGTAGTATTTAATAGTTTTTTTATGAACCTCCTAATATACATAATTTGGCCCTTGAGGGTTTATACAGTATGATGTCCGTCTTTTAAGTTAAAAATTTATTATTTGACAATCTGCTACCAAACACATTTGTTATAGCAACATTTATACTACATACATAGCAATCTATGTAACGTCACAGCAAATTATGGTTGAAAATGAAAAGAAAAAACAAACATTGGACAACGAAAGAACCTACAGCATCATAAAAGGAAGAAATTATCACAAATTTTGGCACGGGGGAAAATCAGCACATGAATCTACAGTCCGACGGGGACTGACTATTGTGCAATATAAAAGAAGGGCTTGAGACGAAATTCGACTACTGAAGACATGAAACCCACCGTCCCCATTTCAAGTTTCCTTTTCAACTGTTGTAAAATGGCTTATAGATATGTTTCTAGAAATTAAGTTGTGCATACGTCTGTTTTTTTTTTTTTTTTTTTTTTCGCTTTTAGTTTTTTTTTGAGAATCTACACTGTAGTTTAGATGGAATCCTGGTTTTCCAAAAAAAAAAAAAAAAAAAAAAAAAAAAAAAAAGATAAAAATAAAATTCATGTTAAAACATTTGAAACTTCAAAACCTTGTAAAAATGCATCATATATATATATATATATATATATATATATAGAAGTTGCTTACGTTAAGAAAAAGAATATTTATACAACGTATTAAGAAAATGAAAAGATTTCAAAAAGGGACAACATACAAGATACGACAAGCAATCTCTAAAGCAATAAATACTACTGGTCCTAGCAATGTGACAGTATGTTTTTATATACCCCCCCCCCCAAAACACCCATCCAATCGTGTCCACCCACCCCAACCCCGAGTCAACCTCCCTCCCCCTGGTAAACAACGACAAAAAAGAAAGATAAAACGGACAACGCAATGGAACAATGCATATTAACACAGTAACCCCCCCCCCCCCCCCCCCATATTTCTGTACATTTAAACAAGAACAAGTAACATCACGATTAAAGTTGTTCCTCAGTCAGAGAGGTGTCTCCACAGTCCTCGTGCCCTCAGAGTTTTGGACAGCTGTAAAATGATTGGTTCACAAGCTCGTATTTAATACAAATAATGAAGGAGAACCAATTCTTTGAGAAAAGGGCTCACCGAATCCTCACCTACTTTGTATATCTGTCTTTAAACATGTCTATGTAAAACTACATAACAATTATGTATTTGCTGTTGTACAGCCAAAAAAAAGGAAAAAACAAAACCAAAAAAAGCATAAAAAATTTGGCAGATTCACAAAGCTATACTCTAGAACTTAGTGTATTTAATTATCAATATTTAATCATAATAATTTCTTTTTTTTTTGATAATGACAGGTCAAATATTGACCAATGAACTTCCAAAGCCATATCGCACAGAAAAAAACAAGAGAATCAGAACACAGAATGAAAAAAGACAGACAGAGAGAGAAAGCTGGTTTGAAAAAAACAACAACAAAGCTAGTCTATCGACTTGGTTACGAGTGAAAGGGGTTGCATCGTGGCGGAGCTGGGCAGCAGAGAGTGGGAATGACATGCCGATGTCGGCCGGGAGGAGGTGGAGCCTGTGGGTCGGGTCGACGATACGTCTGAGGGGTCCAAGGAGCCGTTGTGTGCCGAGCCGGATGTTTTGCCCGCCCTGGAGTTGTCCAACAGAGCTAAAGGTGGGGCCATGGAGATGTGTTGGTGTTGGGACGACGAGAGCAGGGGGGACGGTTTCATAGTCAGTGAGAGAGGCTGCATTTGTTCAGTCTGTGATTTGGACTCTTTCGAGGACGGGGAGGGAGAGACCATTGAGGGGGAGGATGGGGGGGACTCTAGTAAGCTTCCGTCCGAAGAGGGAGGACTGGCACAGCTGCCTTCACCTTGAATGTAACGAATGCACTTCTTTTTTCTCCTAAAAAAAATACAAGAAAAGAGGGGACAGATTACAGCTCGCTATCTGAACCTTAGAGTGAACCACACAGAGCCGTAACGTCCATTTAAATGCACATATCTTAAATTTGGGACACCCATGTTGATCTCATTAGCAACTTTTGGTGGACCCACTGTCAGACTCTGCATGAAAATGGACGCTAGAGCTGGACAAGATTAGGGTCAGACGCGTCTCGCTTTCACACGGAGACACACGATTACATGCAGAGAGGACAGGACAGTGGGAGGACGAGAGGAAGATGAACAGATGGAATGAGGAAGGAGGATGATGAAAGAGGTGAGGCCTACATCTCTTTGTTTTCCTTCGGCGGCGCAACACAACTCTAAACAAAAGAACTCCACCCCGGTTTCGCAAACCGCAAGGGGATCCATCCGGTTTACACATCAGCTTGAATTATTACACTCCTCTTTCTCCCTTCTTTTTTCCTATCTTTTTCTTTGCGTTCCTTCAGGGGAAGTTCAGATGGTGGGGTAAGAGGTTAGAGAGGAAGCGCTACTCTCAGCTTGCCCCTAAGACATGTGTGTGAGCGCTCTGCACAGAGGTCGTGGTGCCATGTTTGCATTTCTGCTCGGGTCAGGACCCTCCCTCGTCTGCTACGCCTACGGCCAGCCATTCCAGTCAGCCACATCTCACCAGCACCAAGCCAGCATGCCGTGAGGGGTAGGGGTAGAGAGAGAGCCGAGAAGCGATAGGGTGAGAGAAAGTGAGAGAAACTGAAAGAGAAAGAGGGAAAACCTCAGTATACCTTGCCCTACCTGACCTGAACAACCCCCCCCCCCCCCTCTTTTTTATCCTGCCTAAAGGGCAAGCTCAGTGATGCAGCCGAGGCTAACTCCAAAAAGAGAAAAGAAAGAGCAACAAATACAGAGAGTAAAATAAAAGGGAATTTAATCAAATACAGGGGGAGCTAGAGAGTTGCGGGAGAACCGGGATCAATTAACCCGGAACTTCTTTGTGGTTACGTCATGAAAATAACAGTCAGGTAAGGATTGTTTCTCAAGTCATACCCCTGCCTGCTGTTATGCGTGTTGATTTCAGACGAAATTGCAAAAAAGACAGTCAAGGAGGAAGATACACACTATGATGAAGAAAAATGTAAAAAAAGAGGACGGAAATCTTGCCACGGTCACTTAAACCGACTTTGTGTATGGTGGGCATGCACGACTTAATACAGAGGAGACATGGCACTTCAGTGTCAAAGATGGGTGAAAAGAGGCAGAGCTGTGTTCGTTTGATCTGCCTGCTACTCTGCGCTTTTGTGAGGAGCTTGGTTGTGAATTAAGGAACGGTTTGGGTCTGTCAAGGTGCTAACTGCCTGTCAAACAGTGGTAAATAAGCTAATATCCATTTTTTAAGAGCCATATTGATTCTAAGTATCTCACTGTGTTCCTTATTGATTTATGGGGCTCCGAGGGAATTTCTCTAGATGCATCTTTCAGGAAACAGAGCTGAGTGGGGTCTTTTAACCTTACAGCTCCCTAAATCAAGACACGTTTCTCTCAAGCACAGCCCAAAAAATGCACAGGCTGTTCCTCTGAATAACAAGAGTTGCTGATGAATGGTACTACCCCTCAAGAAATACAACTTCAGCAACTCCAGCTACACACATCCATACAAAAAAAATCTGTCTCCAAGAAATTGCTAAATATTGCGCGGTTTCAACTTAAAAGTACGAACAACAATGCTGGATATTTCTTCCTCGTGAGCGAATCAAATGAAAGAGATTCAACAGTCTCCAAAAGAGATATGAGAATTACGGTTGTGCTTTTTCAGACAATATTGAACTCATAAAAAAACATCTAAAGGAAAATGTAGCATTAAAGCAATTTTTTTTGCTATACAATCATTCAATTAAACTGAAATATAAAATACGAAATATTAGTAGCATTTAAGTAAGTATTTGCTTTTCCGTTCCCCCACTGGCATGCACGGCAAACGTGAACTTTGGAACTTGCAACATCCAACGCTCAGAGTCACATATACTCTAAAGTTGAGAAGCTTTCTATTGCTCCTGAAGGAGGTCAGACTAGAGGGAGTGGATCAGATGGATTTCTAAACTAGCAAGGACAATGAAATTGGTGGAACGGGGATACAGTTGGGCAAGTAGAAAATGGAAAGTGGAGTAACACCACAGCACAATGTCTGATGTCCACGATGAGGGAAGGGTGAAGTGAAGGAAAGTGAACAAGCATGACACAGAAAAGGGTATTACTTAGCAGAAACAAATACCTACCATCAACATATTCCCAATTCAAAGACTGCTTGTATTAGAACAGAAAGACAAGAGGTTGGGACTGAATAAAGGGTTATAAGAGAGGAGTGGAGAAGGAAGAAGAAGGGGAGGGAAAAAAAAGAGAGAGGAGGGATGAGATGGCATCACCCCAACCCTACCCTTCACAAAACAAGTGGCTACATCACACAGTTCTAACAGAAGTGACCAGGGCAGAACAGTACAAAACAGCAGATTAGTTCCTTGGGCAGAATAAACAGTAATACTAAATTATATTAATATATATATATATATATATATATATATATATATATATATATATATATATATATATATATATATATATATATATATATATATAAAAACTCAAAATCAAATAAATAAATAAACAAATAAAGTGTATGCTTGAATTGAAATTTAAACCACAATGCCTTTGCAATTATAATTTGTTTTGCGATTTTCTGCCCAAGGATTTCAGTTTGTCTGAAGTGTTTCTACAGTCAGAAAAGGACAGAAACAAGTAAAAAGAAGTTTTTGTGAAACATATAAACTGTAACAAGGCCTCAGAGATTGAAGTAGAAAAATACAATCCAGTAAGAAGTTTCAAGAGAAGAAAAGTTGATTTGTGTCATCTTAAAATCATCATCATCATCGTAATTTAGGCGTTCTCCCCAAGAGTGGGGCTGGGAATATACCTGCAGGGTTTGCACCATAAACCCAGCTGGTCAAGCCCGAACAAGGCACGACACTTCTTAGGGGTATTTGCATCTGTTATCCATAGAGGAACATAAAACACAACAAAGAAAGAAAAAAAAAAAGCACATGTCACTGGACACAAAAAGGCATGGAGCTAGAGCAAATGATTCAGCTGTGGACTTTGGTACCATGCCTCCTCAAAAACTTACCATGACCAGCTCATCTTAACCCCCTGGCCACACCCCTCCCCCTTAAAAGAGGGAAATAAACCCCGCCTTTCTTATTTAACCCCCACCTCTTTTCAATTCAACAAGGAGTTCTACATGAACTCCTTTTTCACACACTCACACAAAAACAACCACACAAACAACCCTTCCGTCCCACCTAGCAATGAAGAATAAAACCCATTGCCCAGATTTGCAGAAGCTGATTTGCAGAGGAAGTGGCGTGGAGAGAATGCGAGTCTGAGAGAGCCAGAAAAGTGGGAGGAGGTACCAATGAGAGAGTTCCCCAGCTGTCACCTGCTCTAGCACACCTGCCGGCACACCAGATACACACCTGCATGGGCCACACCAGTTATTCTGCTGGTCGAGCCCGAAGCGTGCGCGACACTTCTTTGGGGCGCTCAGATCTGACGGGACGAAGAAGGGAAGAGGAAGCCAGCGCAGAGGTGAGATGAAATCAGAAAAGAGAGCGGAAAGAGAGATAAATTGAATCCAATGAATCTAACAAGCTTTTTAAAAAATAAGTTTTTTTCCCCCTACAGATAAATTTAAATAGTAGCAATCAAATGTGCAGTAATTCCTTTAAAGTCATATTTGACCATATTTTGTTAGTAATACAAACAATTAAAAAAATGTAAAACTGCAAGAAACAAATGTGAAAGTAAATGATGACAGAAATCAATACATCAGCACACAGTGCATGCCTTTCATTACCAAGGCTCTTTATGGGTAAATAAATGCTCGTTCGTTAAAAGGTAAGCGTTGCGGGATGCAGCAGATATGGATACATGTCTGCCGGCCATTATTTGGTTGTTCTAGACTAGAGGAGGTGACAGGGACAGGTTGCTGAGGTAGCAGTAGCAGGGAGGAGCTATAGGAGGGAGGCGGAGCATTAGTTTAAGCCAGGGAAACACTACGAAGCTGCTCATAAACAGGCCTGGTCCACTTTCATCCACCTCAAACAGCCCACCTGAGCACCAGTGCAAAGCTCACGGGTAGATGGGTCTTTGAGGAGGGTGAAGGCAGGTTGTAAGTGGAGCAGATCAGGAGGAGACAGGGCAGAGCCCGCAATCATGCTGGGGCGTGGAGGAGGCAGGGGCAGCTATTGAAGGCAGTAGAGTAGATTAAGGAGGTTTACCCTGATAACAACATCTTTGGCATTTTTAGCATAAAGAGGTCTTTCCTATAAACATATTGCAGCTGCATGCTTAGAGTTTACCTATTTTTATTTTTTTATACATCATAACATGACTTTTAACATAGAAGCATCTTTTGATGAAAGTATATGTATAATGAAAAATGGAGCAAAGGAAACAACTGAAAAGGAGCAAAATAAAGCAACATATTCTTTAAGATAATTACTGAGCTTAGCAAATAAAAGATGTATAAAGCAAATACGGAACATCGTTCATTAAAGAAAGATCATTATATATTTGATATACTGCACAGGCACAAATAAACAAATACATAAAGAACCAAAGTAGGGGAAAAAAAGCAAGTTAGTAATTTAAGACTCAAAATGACATTAGCACCTGTAATCGGAGGGAGTGAAAGGCAAGGGTTTGGAAAATATTCTCTGTGTTCTGGAAAAAAAAAGAACAAGATACAGAGGCCTTCAAAAGGTGTCCATGATGGAGAGAGACCGCAAATACATGATTCTGCATTCTTCCTGGACAATATCTCACAGTAATCAGCATCATAAAAAAGAACGGTCAAGTGAATCAAATCAATGTAATCAGCAAACCTCCTTAATTGAAAGATGTGGGTGAATTTAAAAAAAAACAAACAAAATATTTTTTTATATATATTATTACTATATAAACAGGTATATTAAAAGCATGCAGCAAGATCAGCCCAAAGTTACAACCACATAAGCACAGTGACACACAAGCATGGGCGGCACATTCGAAGGACGGTATTCAGTCACAAGGGTCATTAACTCTCACACTCTCAAAACATACATATCATAGTACAATAAATGCTGGAGGGGGGCTGGGCAAGGGGTGGGGGGCAGCTGGTGGGAGGGGAGGAGGTGGGGGGGGGTCATGCATATTCAATGTTATTAATGCTCGACATGGGGCAAGGGGAGGAGAGGGGGATAACAAGCAGTCTATCATGTAAATATTGCATTGGGTAGCAGCATAGCTATATACAAAATGAGGCAGGCACAAAAAAGAGATATGAAAAAAAAAAAGCTGGACTTTCATCTTTGAGATGTCACACTTGTGACAGATGATGGGTCTGCTTTAATATGAGAGATAATTGCAGCTCACTTACCATTGCCCTCTCCTGCCTGCTTTTCCCTTTTTCTCTTCTTCTTTTTCCCCTGATAGTTACCCGCCAGAAAAAGAGAAATAGACAGGAACCTTAGTTATTATATTGCAGAAAAGACCAAGACATGAAATTAACAAAGAGAGCCCAATGTTTTCACTGATTTATTTATTCATTTAAGAGCCTGAAGGTTTGAAATGCCACTGCAGGACAAAACAGAACTTTCCCTATCTTTCCCCTGGTCCTATTTCTCTTCTTTTGTTTATTCCTTGTTTTCTTGCCGCTGCTTAGTTTTCCTTTCATTGTGAAACGATTGGAAGCTCTTGAGGTTTCTTTGAACGGCGCGGTTTACTGGAGGGGAAGAGCAGAGCGAGAGAACTTTTACTGCAGTTGCCCTCCTCGAAAATGGACGGCAGTTCTGCCGGACGTGTCTGTGACTGCTGATTGCGTTGAGGCCAAGGTTGGGCCTGGACGGAGCGATTATCTTGCTCCGGTTGATGAACTTTGACTAGGCGAGGCAAGAAAAGTGGTCAGACTCCAAGGAGAGTTGACAGGCTGGGCGGTGGGGCCGTTTGTCAGGCGCGAAACTCTAGCAAAACCGTAAACGGTGCGCTCGTTCCCCATTTCTAGCGGCGGAGAGAGATGTCCTCTTTCATCAAAGCTGCGAGGCGTTTAGGCCCTGTGGTTATTTAATTACTCTGATCTCAGCTAGCCTTTCTCTTTTTAGGTGAACCAGCAGAATACTAATGAAAGCAGAAAAAAACTGATTTGACTGCACTGAGGAAAAGCACATGTACAGTGGATAGAGCTAAAATAAAACTAAAGTCTTCTAGCTTGGCTAAACCTTGCTGGTCTGTTTTGCTGGTTTTCGAGTGGTTTTGGGAAGCCAAACCATCTTAAACCAGCAAAGACCAGTCAGCAGTTGTTTTAGGTCTGAATCCTTTAGTTTTCTCCAAAGGCTTTTGGTTAATCGTCACATGGTTTGTACAATACACATCTAGATGGCTTTAAACTGCTCTGTGGCTCCTGGGGAGGGAATAAAAGATTGTTACTTGTTGAAAACTTAAAAACTTACATAGTTATCTCGTGCTGACCAGCCAGGGTACAGCTGCATGTGAAGCTGTCGCTCTTTCCTGGCTAACTCGTAGTATTTGGCCTGCTCCTCTCGAGACAGAGCATGCCACTACACATAGAGAAACACACACACAGACATCCGTCAAAAGTGCGGCCAACACAGAGGAATGACCACTGATCATTTAGACTCGAACAACACGGAAGTGTTTTCATGAACAGTTTAAACAACCGTGATTAAAATGTCCCCCTGTACTTTTACTCAGAAGCAACATTTAGCAAGATTACAAAGAAACAGAAATGTGAATAAGCAGTGTTTTTCCACTGCCGACAACACTGCAATCTGTGGTCTTTGTAGTTGAGACAGAATGATGTTTTAGTCTTGTAATGTGTGTGGGGCTCACCCTTCGGCCTAGGATCTGGTTTATAGCTGCGCTCTCTTTCAGTGTGCACTCTGCCACCACTTTGGCTCTCATTTCCTTCATGTAAAGCATGAACGCATTCAGAGGTTTCTTTATGTGTGGCTGCTTCTTCTTTTCCTCCTCTTTTTTCGCATCCTGATGTTTCCTGCCAATGGGGGGGATCAGATGTTAGCATATGCATAACAAATTGTGACTTTATTGGATGAATAGAGAACTGAAAAGTGTAAAGTGAACTCACGAGCTGAGGGAGCCGATGTCACTGTGAGAGGACTCCTGCTTGACGTTGGGTGTGACGATGGCTGGGTGGGGGATCCCTGTGGTGTGCAAACTGTGGTGGGGGGGCACCATGTGATGAGGGAACCTGGAGGAGAGAAGACTGTGTAAATCGTCAGAGTGGACACGGGTGAAATGATGGATGGACACACACACATTCATGAGCTAAAGACTTGACACATCACAGTGTATATAGTCTATAAAGACAAAACAGCAGTAACCTAATACAGTACATCTGTTATGTGGAAGAAAGGAAATGGCAATAAATGACAAATCTAAGAACTAGAACTCACAACACGAAACAAAAAGCATTTTAGTTCCAAAATGTGATGCATTTCGAAATCAAAATAGATGGAATACATGTTGGGAAGAATATACATTTTGGATCATAAAACGTTGGCTATGATTAAATCATTGGTAAATATTATTAATATCATTTTTCCACACAGAATAGAAAAATGTTTCAGAGGCAGAGAAACTACAGTATTACATTTTGATTGGAAATTTTTTCTTCTTTTGAATAACATGCACTTATAATCTGACCAGAATAACGAATAATTCGAATAATATATATATGTAATTTTTTACTTTTTTTAAATGTCTTTAACATCAAAATGTTTGGATTTGACTGCATCATAAAAAGTGGAATATAAAGTTATTGCTTAATATTATTTCTTCCCACCCACAAGTACTTGCTCATTTCAAGGGTGGAGAAAACACTGTATTTTGAAAAAAGATGAAATAATATGCAAAATGTGTTCTGATGACAAACATGCCACAAGCATTTATGAATAAATTAGATATGGTCAAATTGTTTTAATTAATGTTTTTTTTATTCAGTAAAATATTTTTGATCAGTGAGGTCAATTCTGGACCATTTAGGGTGGTAATTTTCTTCTCATTTATTTGCAATTTGATTATTTTCTTTAAATCAAACTAAAATGTCCTCTGGCTATTTAGGACATATCTATAAAATCATCCCCCTAGCATTCTATAAAGATCAGTAGGAAGGCAGAATAAATTGCAGAACGTACAAATGAACATATCTGTGCCTGGGTATGTGTGTGTGTGTGTGTGTGTGTGTAGTGCATCCAAGCTGTGCGTGGCCGTACACAAATTTGAGAGAAAGAATGGTGGATGATGGAAAAAAAAGAGAAGGAATATATATATATTTTTTTTTCAAACAGCTCATTATCTGCTTGAGTGTGGCTATATGGCTTGGAGCCAGAATATAATGATGATTGTAAACTCACAAGGAACAACTAGCTTCTGTTGGAGGTTCTCTCAGGGGACTTTGTTTCCCCCACAATCTCTCTTCTCCTGTTCTCTCTTCCCTTCATCCCTGACACATTTGTGTTTGTTCCATGTCATCCGGGCCACCCGTCTGCTTCTACTGAGGGGCTGCAGTGCCATGATCATTAGCCCCCACCTTTTTTCATTCTCTACTGTCCTTGCATACTTGTTAAAATTTCCTCTGTTCCACCGTCCAATTTTTCCTTCCTTCTCCTCCTGACTGTCCCATCAGCACCACCCCCACCCGTGCCTCTGTTGCCATAGTGAGGCCCAGGTTATGGTTTAAACATGACGGCCATCCCTTTGAAACACAGGGCATCATTCTGCTCATCAGCACGCAGCGGAGCCTGCCACCAATTTAGCCCTGCTGAGGGAAGAGCGAGACAGAGGTGTGCAGAGAAGGGACCCTGCAGGGTCCAATGTCTCAATCTTTTTCCACAGCAGCTGAGTGTCAATGAGAGCCATTTAACTGCCAATCGGAGCGATGGCCTCGGCGCCTGTTTAACGTATAAAGACCCCGCCGGTGCGCTCTGTCTCTCATTCACTTTCTTTTCCTCTGCTGAAAAATAAGGAATGGGAGCAGAGGTGCGGGTGGAGGAACATATCAAAGGGCAGGAACGGGCAGGGGCCAAGGGGCCTACACTTCTTCCCCCTGTCACCCGGGACGGCCGATACACCTGTACGACTCCAACCCCATTATGTAGCTCATTTGCTGGATCCGAGTCAATGCGATTCGTGATCGGAAATGTATTTTTTAGGAGGCTGGAGTGTTACCTGGGTGAAAAGCAGATCGCTACATGAAGCCCTGTGTGCTAACTGCATAATAAATGGCAGCAGATAGGGCCATCAGAATCTCTCTGAACTGAAGACAGGCACTGGAGAGCAACATATGGGCGTTTCTTAATCCCGAAGGCCTCCTGGAGTTCTTGTCCACTGACTGTGAAAGAAGACAAAGCAAGACTTCCCTCTCCCTCACTCTCGTCCTCTTTATTAACAGAAAAACCATAAACACAATTAATGAAGCCTTTTTCTGGTGCTCATTATTTTGCGCAGGAGGCCGATGACAGAGGACGCCGTTGGTTTTGACACAAACATGCTAAAGCACCTTCCATCCGCTGAGACACAAGACCACCACTTATTAATCTATGCTAATTCAATTACAGATTATCAAAATGCATTAGCTCTTCCCCAGCACATCACCAATCCCCCTAGCCCCCATTCAGAAGATTCAATTAGCCTGCACTGGAAATAGGATGATCACAATATAAAGGCCTCGTTAGAACAGAATCAGCTGTCACTTAAATGAAGGTCCAGTGCCGGAGCAGAGGCTGCGGACCCACACGGGCGCCTGACGGTGGAGCAGGCAGAATGGGCTAATTTCAGGCCTTGGCAGGGTATAAACAACTTCTCTATGGAGCCGAGGCCTCAAAACACACACAGGGTGAAAGCTGTTGGTGTCAAATGTGTAAGGCTTGGTTTCAGAGCCAGCTGTTAATAAAATGGACCTTTAAGAGTCAGTACCAGCTGCAAAGACCCTGTGCTCATAAGCAGAGCAGCTGCCAATGCACTCCAATCATCACTGCAGAGCTAAATATTGGTTTCAGAGCTGTTATGTTTGGCCTGGCCACTTTAAACTGTGTGATGATGATGAAAATATACTAGATGCAAATGCGAGATTGGGCCTCATTTACTCACGCAAGCAGAATGAATGTTTATTGTTTGTTACAGCATTCTTGTGTGAATTTGCTGCATTAACTGAGATAATTAATTTTTTATGACGTACTTATGAGGATATGTTTCTTGAAGTGATTTGCGGTTCAAGAATGAATTGTTCATAAGTTATTCTTTTGCAAAATAAAAATTTTCCTGAATGAATTGTTTGTCAAATGTGTCAATGTACTTAAGAGTGAACTGTTAGCAAAGCAATTTTTACTAGATTTGTTGCATCAGTGGGAATGAATCTAGAAAAAATGTTTAACGAGTGATATACAATGTATTTTTAAGAATACATTTTTCGTATGTATACTTTGTACACAAAAAAATGTATAATTACGCAAGAATAGTTTTGCAAATCATTTAGACAAATTTGTTTCTGCTTTTTTAATGAACGAACTGTTCATCAAATCATTATCAAGTAAATTTTACATATTTATGCAAGAATGACAAAAATTTGACACAATTCACACAGATTTGTTTCCAGTTGTGTTTCATGAATGAGGGCTCAATGTTTGAGCATCTTAAATATTCTAATTTCCTGAACAGGACATTTTGTTGAGTGTGTTCCCTAAAGCTTTTCTCCCTTCAAAAATTCTCAAACCAAGGCCAGTGTTTAAGACGCACAAAACCCCTCCCTGTTTCTCCCTCCCATTCTTGCTTCCCTGCTCACATTTATCCATCAATGTCCGCTGGTGCAAGCTTGCCAGGACTCCAGAGCTGCTTTTCCAATCACACTGCAATTAAACAGGAGTTTGTCCCTGTCTGGAGACACAGGCTGGGCTTGAGTTGGTCTCCATTTCTGGAAACTATAAACCAGATCTGCCTCTGTGCCTCTCTGGCTAGCCTCAGCACTACCATCATCATCATCATTGCGAAAAAAGTATCATATGTTTCAGATTAGGAGAGAAAGGCTGAGTAAATGCAGAAGAAAGTGACCACCATATGAAGCGGTTTGTTGCATTTATGTTTAAATGACATAAAAGCAATAAAGCAAACAGAGATTTGTCATCTACAGCAAACACCTCCCACTTCTCACATAACAGATGAGGAACAGTCACAAGGGAGTAATCATTGTGACAGTTAAAACAAACATACGCTCACACACATATCCCACAATCCCCCCACACACACAACCATTATTGCTCTCTTGGGGACATTTGCGTCCAAATCGCCACTTGAACCAGACCACAAGAGCCCACACAAAGCTCTCGCTCAGAGTCCAATGACGGCCCCAGAGATCTGCAGCATTTTACGAAGAGATTGTTTACTTCTGCATCTGACTGTAGCTAAATTGACAGTCCTCTTATTCTCTGCCGTTCAGTCGGGGTAAGCGTTCTTTAGGGGTCTCATTATAAAACGATAACAATTAATATTTGAATACATAGCGGATCACATGGGACCGTCTTTTTGAACACTGAGGCGAGAACTGTCTCTCCTTAAGGGAGAAGTTTGCAGGGGTTTTGACACACTCGCGTTCTCAGCGAGTCGGCCGTCCCAAGGCTCAACTCACCTTGACATGGACGCATTGACAGTGAGGGCAGTTGGGTAGGGGTGTCTGAAACCTCCCGTCGTGATTGGGTAAACTGGTTGACCTTGCCTAGGAAAAGAAGAAAGGAAGAGAGGTAAAGGAAGGGATGAAAAAAGGCACTTTCTATGCAGGCGGCTTTATTCTCATTTGATCAGAACAAAAATCTAGGGGATTGCAGAACGCAGATCAAAGGGAAGCAAACTCTGAACAATTTGAATGCCACAAATCTGATAGGAATGGCTAATTAAATTTCATAACCCTGCGTTTGGTGTCGATGGAGGCCTTTCTCCCTGAGCTGAAACTAGGTGTTTTGTTGTGCTAATTAAAGACGAAGCACCGGTCCCTTTAATGGAGCCATCACACTAATTGAGGTCTACACATCCAAAGACAAACAATAATGAATGTAAATTTATACCAAAATAAAGTGCAGAGAATCAAAGGGCCATGGCTGCGCTTGGGGCCTCTCTCGGTATTTAGATAGCGGTGAAAAAACATTAAATTAACAGAGCTTAATTTGTAGCCTTTTGTCATATTAACAAGTGTTGACAAGAGCTACCAGGGGAGAGCCCCCGTGTGGAATTGTGGGTAAAATACTGCCAATCAGAGTTCATTACTCTAATTGGACCATACAGAGACATGCAAAATAGCATTTGCCACAATTTAGAGTTTAGGGGATGAAGAAAGCCATGGGTGCATTGCTGTGGGCCCCAGCTGTGCCTTTCCAGAATGAATAAACTGTACAGAGGTGAAGAGTTAGCTTTGGTGTTATGTGATGGCCAAAGTCTCAAACTGCATCTTAAATACCCAGAGGCCCACAGCAAAGTGGACAGAGGCCTGGCGAATATAAAATACACAATAACAAAATGCAACATATTTGAACAAATGCAGAAGTATGTCACAAGATATAAAGTGGTGCCCAAAAGTTGGATTCCTCAAAATAAAAAAAACTGTGATTCATAATCAAATTGATCCCTAGAAATATAAAAGCTGTATATTATTAAATATTATTAAATATAATAAAATATTATTAAAAATTGATTGATTCATTCATTAAAAGCACTTTTAAGATCTCAGACTTTGGACCCCAATGAACACCACGTTATACCGTCACAAATAAGTAAGCACTAACGTTTCAAAAGATGAAAAAGGATCACAAAGATGAAAGAAGAGGAATAAAATTGGACTGCTTACTGTGGTACTAACCATCCTAACGGATGGGGAATCTGGCCTACAGTGCCAGGTGACAGGGGGTAGTAGGGGGATATGTCTGAAGGATGTGGAGGCCTTGGGATTCCTGCAAGAGAAATATATAAATGCAAAGAAAAGAATGAAGATAGAGATGTGTGTGTGAACGGTGTGCAAATGTTTCTGCTCTTGTCCTGACACAGAAATTCCCAGCTGAAGTTTAAGTGTTAAATTTATCCTTTGTGAGATACACAATTGAACAGAGTCAACATCAGAGGGAGGAGGTTGAGCTCACATGCACAGCTCTAAATCACACGTTCTGATCAAAGCTTGTGGAGGCAGCCACGATGTTGTATGGCACACAGGGGAGAGGAGACAAAATACAGAGCCCTGTCACATCTGTCTATCGAATCAGAGGATTAACAACAGGCGATAATTGAGGTTCACAAGTCAACAACGCAAACACTGAAGCATGTGTTAAGAGAGACTGACACATTAGCGGTGGATGTCTGTTCAAGTGTGAAAACAGTCCCAATATTGGTTTTATAGAGTTTAACAGCCAATTAACCAAATTATTAACATTACATGTGAAGGGGAGATGGTTTACAATATTAAGCATAGTTAGTTAGCATAGAATATCTTACAACTTTTCACAAGAGCTTTCAGCAACTATGTGGATGACAATATAAACCTCTAGCTAACAAACTAGCTGACTTTGAACTGACTCAATGTACTTCCATTTAGACTACTTGATACTATTTTGCTTAAAAATCCACTAAATATGGTTCAGTAAAAATAAGAACTCTATTCAAAAGGTAAACGAAATTCAGCTTGATACTGCTGGCTGATGCTAGCCACGCAGGAGGAGGAAAACAATGCCTCCACAGCACTTTGGCACTGTGTACAGCAGTCTTAATGCAATTTGTTAATTAATTAAACTAAACTCAATTAAGCGAGCCATTAAGCAGCACATTAAACAGTCTCTGAGTCCTTAAAGAGGCCCTTAGTGACAAAGTCTGTTATGAGAGCAGAAAAAAGCCCTCTTAAAGTCAACATGCAGGTTGTTGACAGCTTTGAAGAGCAGCTGTTCGACTGTATAGTGTTACAAAATGCCTCTCTGTGCGATAATCAAATTCTGAAACATACCACCAAATGACATTATATCACAGCTGAACAGAAATCTTTTTGTTTTGAGATGAGAATCCTGACAGATAAAGCCTAAACCTTCAAATCGAGTTTTCTGGTAAACCTCCTGCTTCTGGTAAAAATCCGGATTCCACAACTGTCCGATTTGTATGTCATCAAAACGGGGCAAAAACTGAGATTTTGTTTCTCTTAGGTGTTGTTGCTCCGGGATCCCGCAGTTAAATAACAGAGGTCCTCGGCTACATTTCCCAGAAGTCAAGTGGCTCCACAGGCTTAACCGACCCAGGTCAACAGCTCCATCTCAACATGCACACAATAGGAGGGGTGCGATCTTGGCTCTGAGCCAACGCTCTGATGCATCTTACCAGGTAGCTGTGAATGCAGTAGTACAGACTGGCGAGATCATACAGTGTAACCGTGACAGCGCCTGAATAGGTTAGGCTAGTTAACGGGCCTGAAGGTTAGCCTTGGGTTTCGTCCTGCCTGTTTTAAAATTCATGAATGTAAAGAAAGAAGTGCATGCATATGTACCTGTTTTGGGGTCCACGTCTGCCTGTAGATGTGGAGGGGGGTTCCCAGGCGTGAAGTGCTCATTGCTGTAGGTGATCAGAGGTGTGAGCGGGTGCACATGGTGAGGGTGCTGTACCACGGGGACCTTATTAGACTGCCAAGAAACAGAAAAAGGAGGGAAGGGGGTGGGAAGAAGAAGCAGCAGCTGTTAATACATGTTTGGGTTTAGGCAGAAACACACCGGCGCCTCGATTTCAACTATGCTTCCTTCACAAACCACAAGCCCATTCTCAGAACAGTGTTGTTTGTAATTAAAAACACTTTCAGGGGAGCACAATATTGATTCAAACAGTCATTGGATATATAAAAGCCTGATTGCATTACGTGTCTCTGACCCAAAAAGCATCACGTTTACAATCACAGAAACCACCTAATAAACCAAATCACAGCCATTCTAAGCACACTCTCGCTCTCCCTCCTTCTTCTCTGGGTTACCCACATCTCGCACTCCCACCCCTTCCTCTTCCTTCAGGGTCTGCTTTTGGAAAAGGGTTTGCATTATAAAAGCTAGAAGAGGAGGGGTGGAGGGGAAGAGAGAAAATCCATTTCTGCATTTTGGTCAAATTGGTTTTAGCTATGTAATCTGCTCTTTGTGTTCTTAAGTGGCACAGGCCCCATTTTCAATTACCCAAGATTACAGCCGAGCAGAGGGGTGCTGAGGCATGGCCTGGCATTAGTGTATTCCCAGTACACGCGACCTAACCAGATTACTGCCGTGCCGTACATTTGACAGGCCACACGTGGACTGGGATTTGCTTCTGTAGACGCTGCATAAATTGGCTCCAAACCGAGCCGACTGACAGGAAAACATCTCACACCCTGAGTTGTTCACATAGATGCGGGTTTTGAGGCGCCCGCGTGTCTGATTGATGGCTGTGCATGTCCCGCAGCACACAGAGGCCACTGTCTTTATTTAAAACATGCCAAATTAAATCCAACACTTGAGATGTTGTTACAAAAGCAATGGGGTTGGATATCAGGACGTGAACCATCCTTTTGTCAGGACTAAAATATCTAAGCTTTGAGAATAGGAAGCACACCAGGGCCCAGGCCTGAGAGGTTGAAGTATCCATCCAGGGCCTCTAAACGTGGAAAAATAGGCACAGAGAGAGGCCACTTTCAGCATTGGGGCGTTCCGCTCTGCCATACTCCCAATGAAAGATTAATGAACTGAACAGAGCTGCTTGGGGAAAGAAAAGGGGCTCTGGGGATGTTTTCAGGGCCCCTGAGAGCAGAAAACAGTGTGGAGACAGAAAGAGAAATGTGAAAAGGAAAGAGCAAGGCCACAGAGAAAAACAACCTGCGATATAAGATATAGAAATACATTTTAAAAAGAAAGACCCATCATCAGAAAAACAGACGGGATGATGACAGCTGCCAAACACAGCTGACGACTGCTGCACCCCTCCACCACAAGCTACCCCATAACCTCCCCCTCAGTAATGATGTGAAAGAATGTTGTCAATTCTCCTTGCGCTGAATGGCTTTAGTAGCCATTTAAATGAGTTCTTTTGTCCAAGGCCTCTCCATTGAGGGACAGCTCCAAATGGCTGTCCACTGCGGCCACATTCACCCAGAGACAAGCCGAATGATTTACATCACAGTCACTGCGTCTAACAGAACGCCTTTCAAACGCCACACAGCCACACGAATAATAGCCGGGCATCCCGTTTATCAGGCTTCTAGGGAGAGCAGCACGCTGTTGCGGTTCGCTACAGTAGCGTTTCTGCCCGCTTCTCTACGTGAACAGATCAGTAAGACCCTAAGAAGAAAAAAGGAGGTTGATTGGAATAGCTAGAAAATTTAATTTCTGTAACTTTTATTCTTCACACTGGGAGAAACGCGCCTGCTAGAAAGACTACTTAAAACATGGACCTGCGTTTAGGCCTTATTTTAAAACACGCAAGCCCTTTTCTGTTTTTTTTTTTTTTTGTCACAATGCCTTCTGAACAAGACACACAGTGGGACAAAAATAACATGGCGCAATGGATAATCACCATACAAAAACTCATTCTTTAAACAAGTTCCCTTCTGAGTGCTATTCAAGTCCATTAAGTCTTGAGTCTTAAGAAAAGCTTCACAATAAATCTGGCTCTATTGACCCTGTTGCTATTGTACGATGGCTTTACCATGTTCTTCCAGACATAGCTAATTGTCTCTAGCAACTCAGGGGAGTGAAGAAGACCACCTACGTATGCGCCTGTGCATACCCGCAGACAACCGCATACTGCCGGACGCTAACAATCGCAGAATAAGCACTCTTTAAAACCCTACTTCTAAACAACTCATCTTGTTTAGAGACTGACACATGGAGGTCCAGCGAGACGCACAATAAACCCACACAAGGAACACAAAGAAAAAATGTGGGCGTCTTTTTCCCTATTATGTGCACAGAAAGCGGGCTGCTTCCTGTTTAATAGTTTGCCAATACCTCCCACCACAACCATCACAACTACACAGAGGAAAAAGGCTAAAGGACTAATTCACATAACCAGGTAAATCATAATAATGATAATATTTAATAGAAAACTAGATTTTCTGAAAAAAAAAATGCAGTTTGTAGATGTGTTTGGACAAGCTAAATAAATATAAAATACTCTTAATATGTGTCAACAAATCTGTCAGTATAGCCATTGATTGTGTGACTAAATTTGTAGACATACTTACCCTCTTCCAAACCAATGAGATTGACAGTTTGTGCTTGGGGTCGTGACCCCTAGTGGTGGTCTTACAAAAGCCTGGCCTCTTTTAATGAAGAGGCCATGGAGAGGCCTGTTTGTCTTAGAAGAGCATGTCACACTCATTTTGATGCAGCGTCTATCAAATCCTGTCCTTCACTCTCTCTTCCTCTCTCGTTTCAAACCAAGTTGTGTGCACACACACTCACATATACACACACACATGCACTCACCCTTTTGACATCTTTAGATAAGACTTCAGACAGTTTTTTTTACTGATCACAAGAATCACTTTTTATAGTCACAAAATACACACTGTCAAATAAGAGAAAGAATATATCATGTTTTTTTTTTTATTAACAATTTGTAGCAAATTTTAATTAGTAGTAGTAGTAGTGATACTTACATAAATATAATTATTAATATTTTTTGTAATTCAGTTATCGGTTTTCACAATACTCAAGGCCACTTTACAACAAAGCAAAATGTAAATAAATAAATAAATATTTGTAAAATATTTAAACAAAAATTAAAAAAATATAATTTCATAAAGACTGAAGGAGGTTTTTTTTAAAGTGCTTAACATACTTAGAACATTTACAAAATTCCATACATTATTGTATAAATAAATCATAATAATTCTAATGTAAAATGTTTAGCTTAAAACGTATGAGAATCCTTATATTTAGTTTATATTATAAAAATAAAAAAAATCTGCTTTTAGATAATTAAATATTTAAAGATTGGATTGTAGTTATAAACATTTACTATATAAATAAATAAATAAATTATATAGCAATAAATCATAATTTCAATAAATAATAATCATAATTAAAAATGTACAATTTATTATGTATATGAGCACTGATACAAAGTAAATCTTACATAAGCTGATTATTAGAAAAAAAATTGGCAATATTTGGTTTTATTAGTGGTTAATTTGAGAGAGGCCTGTGGAAGAGATACAAGGAAAAAGAGGAAGACAGAGGGCCGGACAACAGCAGGAAAAAGCTGTTGGCGTTGCATTTCTGCTTGGTGGCATCTTGCAGAGCAATTTAAAGACAAAATGTGAAGGTTGCGACCTTGTGGCCCCTGAGGGCCCGAGCGCTTCTCTCTGCTTTACAGCATGATATGATGAGTTGTCACTCGAGCTTGTGGGCTCTAATGAGCTGTAGTGGGGCTGGGGTGGGGGGGACACGCAGGGGGTGTGAGATCCTCATGATGGATAGAGGGGCTCTCAGGCCTGCGAAATTCCAGAGCAAGCAGAAAAAGCTGCCAAGGACTTGAACTCGAGAAGTGTACGTGCCAGTGGCTCGCATCCAAGCACAGTGGACACAATGCAGAAAACATCCACGCTTGTTTATGTATGGGAATGTTCAAATGAGCAAGAAATAGATGCAGCCAAATGCCGTTCGGAAAAGAAAGCTCGAAATAAGCCAGAAGAACTTCAAAAGAATGTGGAACTATGATGATGTCACCGTCACTATAACAACCCTCATCCGCCCACCGCTCACACACAAATGGATACAAACAAAACAAATGCCTAACTTTGACACTCTATGAAAATATAAATAGCAACTTCCCTCCTCTGTTCTCAATACAGAAAAACTAGCAGTTTTTTGCTTCTTTCATATAAAAGCAATTATGATAAAGAAAAATGTATATCTAATTTGTTTAAAAAAATTACGAAAACATGTAACATTGATTCTAATGAAACTGAAAACAACAAAAAAAGTGCAGGATTATTTAATGAATAATTATTGATGCATTTTAAACATCAAGTAAATGAAAGAATACTTTGTCAATTTAAAGCAATAAAGAAAAATGTAATAATAAACCAAACAAATTTTCTTAAATGCAAATTTCTAATCTTAAACATCAAAGCCACAGGCTAAAAATAAGCACCAGCAATACTTATGCTATATTCATTCTGTTCATATGTTATGACTTCACTTCCTTTTTCAAACCCTCAACCCTGTCATCAGACATTTTTTGAACTAAATGCAGAGCTTCAACTGCAATATCAATCTATCTCTTAGTTCTTCCTTATGAAACACACACACACACACACACACACACACACACACACACACACACACACACACACACACACACACACTCTCTCAAAAGACATCTTAAGCCACTCTGAGGCAGATAAAATGACAGTGCATCCTTAACCACAGTCCTAGCACTGAGTATGTCTAAAAAAAAGAAGAAAGAAGATTTTAAAAAGGCCACAGGAGTGTGAAAACAGCGTGTGTATTAACGCTTAGCACTTACCCAGGCATTAAGACTGAATTGCCAGCAGCCAACCTGCTGTAGAAGAGCCAGCCCAGAGGCCAGAGAGCCAGTCTTTCCTCCCCTCTCCTCCAGCCCCAGTGAAAGGCCTTCTCTCGGGTACATGAGCAACTCCGTGGCCCTCCCCTGTCCTCCACCTCTCACTACCGCCAACGAATAAGAGTATTTCTCCTTTCTTCCCTCTCTTCTTGTTCTTTTTCAACCTTAGCTTCTCTCCCAAAACTGCTATTGTGTTTGAGCGGGCGCATGTGTGTGTCCCAAACCAAAGAGTCGCACACACACAGAAGTTCACGTGCACGCCATTGTTCGCAGGGCCGCTTTTTTTTTTTTTTGAGTGGGTCTTTTGCGGATCACAGGGAGAGCTGCTTCTCAGGACGTCCGGCAAGGCCTGTCCTCCGCCAGCGGATAATCACTCATCTCTGTCGGGTTTTCCTTCAGCGTTCAGTCTGTCCAGCTCAAAACGATACGTTTTTTTTTTTTTTAAGATGAAGAGAAATCTCACTTGATAGTTATCAGAGCTGCTGAGATGTCTTCCCACAAGCAAAGAAACATGAAAAAACACTAGGAAAAAAAAGCTTATTATGGTTGTGCATGTGTCTGTCCAAGTTTGCGTGTGTGTGTGTGTGGGGGGGTTCTGCAGTGCCTCCAGGATGCCCAAAGACGAACTAGCAGCTTGAAAAGCGTTGGCTACAACAAGGTAAAGCGAGCAAGGCAAGGGAAGAAGACAGAAAGAGAGAGAGCGAGAGAAAAACAAGAGAAAACAACATTCACAAAGGGAGGGCAAGATCAGCAAAGTGTGGCAAGCAGTCACTTATCTGTGTGATTCTGACAGTCCCCTCTCTAAGCCCACCATCCGGGGGAGGACGGAGGAAAAGGGGAGAAAGGTATTTGTCTCTGTTTTGACATGGAGGTGACATCAATGTGGGGTCTTGTTTCTATTGTTTTATTCCCTCTTTTTCTTTTTTAGGGGAATAAAGAAGCTCCATACGTTTAACTCTTCATGGTCTTGCCCTGACAAATCTACAAAGGCCTTCGGTGCACCTACTCCACAGATCCTCTCTTTTATTTGTGTGTATTTTTTACTTTACTTTGCCGCCTTGAAATCGTTTTTCTAAATACGAGTAAATACTTGATTCACATTCTTCACCAAAATACAAGGAAATGGAAGAAGGAATGCTTATTAATAACTAATTAAAAAATTTTAATCTGATCAATCGTCGTTTTATCACAACCTAAAAAAAGTGATCTTTTCCCTTGTTTTTTTTTATTTCAAATGTTTTTTTTTTTTATAAAGCCACAAATATCCCACTATTTTAAACCTTTAAGTTTCACATTTTTAAATACACTGCAAAAAATCTAAAACCATTACATCTGAAATTATTTTGAAAAATTGAGTTTTTCTCAGACATTTAAAAGAAAATAATATACCTAAATTTTTCTGAAACGGAGAAAGTGAACTTGCTATTTTTCAGCACTTAAATTTCCCCTCCCTCTCTCTTTGCCGCTTTCCGGCTGCTGTCTTTCGGCCCTAAATACCAAACAAAACCCTGGGAATGTCCTCTACAGGATTCACACAAAAGCCAGCCTGACAAGTAAGAGCCCCGGCAACATGGCAGCTAATTGCCTCCCCTCCCTCTATTCAGCCGGACTGCCACGTTCCCATGGCCCCCCTCTGACACACGTGCAATTTCTAAAGTAAACTAGCAGTTCGGCCGCCGCTGACCGGCAGCCTGCAAACACCCGCCACAATAATGACAACCAAAACGCAGGCATAAAAAAAGAAATCAACAACTATTTTAAAAGGCAAGATTTA